>NC_081414.1:572197456-572568706 GCF_030272615.1 Cryptomeria japonica | reverse complement strand
GTCCCTTCTTTCCTACCGGTGCCCGCACGAATGGTCTCATGTAAATTCTATTTTATAAATAATATTTCTTTTGACTTTGGCCATTTATCCACCAAAAAAAAAAGAATCATCCTTGTATTAAGAATGCATATTTTTAGATATTATAAGAATAACAAATTAATTTTAAAATAAACTAATATACAAGAATATACAATTATTCAGTGAAATGTTAATTATCCTAATGCAACCATCATTATTCTACTAGTTATCACTCATTTATTTGTTTATGTTTAACACGTGTTTCCTATTTCTCATTGTTTATGCAATCATCCTTAGGCATACATAACAATAAAATGATCGAAAAATAAATCAAAACCTAGCAACAATTTAAGGTTTATGGTTGCATTACTCGTTAAAGATATTTTAAACTATCAAGTTTGTGATGGAGATAAATTCAAACCTAAATGTCAGGACTCTCTTTCTTGAAGTGGTATTCTTTTAGGGGATTATTTGAAACATCATAAATAGTTACAAATTTTATGAAATACAGATACGTTAGTTTATGGTTTGTTGTTTGTGAGAAAAGATTAAGGAAAGTTTCATGAGGATGGTTTTACATTCAATTGAGAATTCTTTATTATGTTCACTTATGAATGTTAATATATAAATTGATCATTTCATACACCATGCATGAACTACTCATGGATTGTATTATACATACAACTATACTTAATGGCAACATAAGAGAAAATCATTGTAGATGCAAGATGCATGAAATACTAGTAACTTACAAAAGGTATTTCATGCCACAAACTTACAACATAAAATGCTTGATTAATTATTTATAGAAAAGAAAGTTGGTTATGATAAAGATGAATACTATCAAAGTTTAGAATATTTTTACTAAGAAACATATGATATGTCATTATTTATTTTACAAAACCTACTGCATAAAACTTGCTAAATTCTTAATTGTTTAAAATGTATATTTAATTTAGTTACCTTCAAATTAATAAATAAAAAATGAACGCAAATTACAATTATAGAAAAGGTTTAACAATTTAAGGCTTTTGTTATCAACAAAGCCATTTCTAGGGTCTTATCAACAAACCCATTCTACGGAATGCATTCCATTGGATGCCCGTGACCTATTTCAACGCTCCACATTTGAAGAAGACTTAAAAATTGCCAGCAAAAGTTAGTGAGATTTTAGTCATTTTGTTTCTGCTTTAACCAAAGAATTCTCAAGGGAAGCATATGATCAACTGAAGCATTTGTTTCTACTTCAACCATAACAAATTTTATGTGTAATTGGCATATGAGATGTTAAATTTCAAATATTAATGAACTTTCAAATATTGTGGTTGTCCTGCCAGTTTGTGCAAACTGCCCTGATAAAATTTGGCAGAAAATAGGTTGTCATGCAGCTCTTGTTTGTTTTCTCATGTGTTATATTTACTTTCAACGTAATAGTTACCTAAGTAATTGAGGTCAATTGGGTCGCTTCTTTAGGAACACTTAAATAAATTGGACACCAGGTTTTTCCAATTCAAAATGTCGATAACTACCCGTTAGACCACTACACAAAACCCAAATGGACTAAGCCAAACAATAGTTACAAAATCATAAGTAGTTGAACAAAATGAAAATAACAATCACAAAAGGAAAGCCAAAATTAGCTAAAACTTATCTCCATAGTAAGAACAAACAATAGCAAGGGAAATTATGGATGTGCCGCATCATCCTTCCCATCTTTGAAAAATTTTGAATCTCTTTGTTTGGAAGAGTTTGAATTGGAGAATTCCAATAGATTACGATTATAAAAAAATTATTCTTTTGACTTGGAAAAGGAAGTCAGGGTGTTCTCTCCGATCCTCCTCTGCAATTTGTTCATTTGCCCTTTTCCCATCCCCTTGAAGACTTAGTAGTCCTCCTCCACTGAAAATCATCATTGATCTTTGAATCATTCCTACCAGATCCTATAAAACTTTTACATAAATCATTGAAAAATAAATAAAGTTAAGGGAATAAAAATCTTACTGATCTTGTACTCTTTTTTCATCACTAATGGGATTCTCTTATTATTCTTTTACTTGTTTTTGACAAATTCAAATCTTTTTTACATATGAAGCTCCCAAATATCTCTATCTCTATCCTTTTCATTGCAGTCTTCCAACTCTTCTCTTCTTGGATTGTAATCTTTAATGCCTTCCCCTTCTCTAGAGTAACACAACTCAACAACTCCATCAAAGTCATCTATCTCTTTATCTCCATCCCATTCATCTATATGTGCTCTCTATATCTTTTGGAGGACCATTAATATTTTTTCCAACACTACAATAGATTTAATGTTTGCTTGTTCTAACAATTCCACCCCTTTGATAATTCTTAACTAGATCGCTTTCATCTCTGAAAATGGCTTTTTTGAGGTGAGTACCATTCTTTTTACTTTCTCATAAGTCTTCAACAACTTTGTTGTCAAATTATTTTTCCTTGATTTCTTATTGTTGCATAACTCACATTTCTTTAATAGGCACCATATCTTTCCCAACTCAATCTCTAATTTTTGCAAATATTTTTATTAGCTCTTTATTAACTTCTATGTTTGTCTTTATCTTATCTAACTAGAACTGTAGAACATAACAAAACATAGGATGGGAAAAGACATTGTAACACAACCATTCCTTTTTTTTTATCATGAAAGGCAGAGCCAAATTTATATATTCATTTTTAGAAAAGTTACAGCATAAGGATATAGATTTCCAAAAAATCCAAGAGCCTAAGATAGATATTTCAAACCAATCCCTGAATATATAGTGAGGGAATCTAGCTTCATTGCCCACATTTTCTGGGTTGAGGATGAAAGCAAGTTTATCTTGAAATGCATTAAACCCTATACAGTTTCTTCATCAATTCAAAAAACCTTTAGAGTTTATAGAAATGATATTCAAAATCTTAGCATACCATAGAGAACATCTATATTATTTTAAAGAAAAAACTTAAAAACCAATAGCCAACTAGAAGCTTAGCAACATCTTCAAAGGAAACCACCAGCAAAAGGAACATATCTATTTAAAGATCTTCTTCTGGCTCAGCAACGAGAATTGGGGCTCTGCCTCTACCATGTCCTTTGCTTGGAGACCATCCTCGGACTCGATCGGAATTGCAACCCAAGCCTCTCCCACCACCTCTCCTGCCCCATTTAGCATGGGGTGCCTCTTCTTCTTCTTATTCTTCTTCTTCTTTTGAAGACAAAACTCCATTCAACCTAGCAAATTCAAGGAGTTCTTCGTCCCTACCCAAATCTTCTGGATTCTCTCCAAGGAAGCACAATTTGAGAAATCTGAGCCCCATTCCTGTGAATGATCTATGTTTGTCTAGGTACTTGCCTTTAAGGTCGAGTAGAATGGGATAGTATTTGATGAGTTCCCCAAGAAAATTGAACAGTATTCTTTCACTCGGTCAGGGAGCTCTTGAATTATGACGCACCTTGTTAAGGATCTCTTGCAATTCCAACAGGATTTCATTTGGGAATAGCCTCTTTGTGAGGATCCAGACAACTTGCCTAGCTAACTTCAAGTCCAAAAGGGAGGCAACAAATCTAGATGAAATGCTTGTATTGTCATGAGGGTATTCCTCCTTGCAAAAAATCTAGATGAAATTCCATGTATTATCACAAGGGTAGTCCAAAAGGGAGGCAACAAATCTAGATAAACTTTACCGCCAAAATGATTGTTGGTTCTGGATATAGCAGTAGCCGCTTCAATCTTAAATCTATAATTTTTTTGAATGAAACTTGTCGGGTGGAAGCCGAAAGAGAGATGGGATTGTCTGCACCAAAGCATGAAATTGGCCTTGGATAAATGCTCATTATGAACCCATACAAGTCCTCTCTAGACATGGCTACCAGATTCTTTGATGCCTTGGTGGTTGTTGAGGATCTAGAGAAGGGTATGAAGAAGATTACTCTTTATTAAGAGCACTTGCAAATAAAGAAAAGTTGATAGCTTGCATAGAAAGTGTAGCAAAGGCTAGGCGACACTTTTTTTAACGTGCATTAATGGGAAATTCCTTGCATTAAATTAACCTACAAAGATGGCGAAGGATATTTGTTCCTAATCATGCCAAATCTCCTTGTAGCTGAAATGATGTCTTATTTTGTGGACAATGCATGCCTCGGGCTTAAAATGGTGGCTACCACTGGCTGGCTTTTCGAGAGGCAAATAAGTTAATGCTATTTTAACAAGAGAAAGTTAAATAATGTCACTGCTAGCATGTCTACTCATCTCTCGGAGATGGCGAAAAGTTTAAATTCAAAAAATAGTCGTTCCCCAAAATTAAGCGCCATGGATTAGGTTTGAAATTATAGAAAGGAAAGGATCTGTTGGACCTTTTAGATTGATTTGAGAACCATACCATGCACAAATCTAACCAGAAGGAATTATTGTTGCATAATTAAACCCTGCAATAGTTAGCCTTGCTGGTTAGCGCCCTGTTTCCACAAGTGAATAGAAATGCCTTCTGCTGCAACTTTTGAGAGGGCATCTGCCTCTATGTTCGCTTCTTTGAAAATATGCTTAGCCTCAAATTTCTCTAGCTTCACCAGGTTTTCTAATATGCTATCAAGAATTGCTTGTAGCCACCAGTTTGGAGTTTTTTGCATTTTGATTGCATTGATAGCTATCTCTGAATCTCCCTCCACTATGATGTTTCTTAATCCATGATTGATGCAATCCAATAATCCTAACAGTAAAGCTTTAAATTATGCTATATTATTGGTATCCTGTGGCATCAGGCTTAACTATTTTCCTAATTATTGACCCTAAGTGGTCTCTGATCACATATCTTATGCCTGAAGGGACTGGGTTGCCTTTGGAAGCTCCATCAAAATTCAATTTTAACCATTCGTGCTTAGGAGGGGTCCAAATAGCTTCCTTTTTAGACTTAGATTTTTTCCCAAATAAGGAAGGAATCTTAATTCCCTACTAGTTTTTTTCGTTATACTTTCATCCCAAGAAGAGAAAATTTTGGACGAGTCTGTTGAGAAAGCTAATTTGCAGTTTACTGTCTCAACAATTGACATTTCAATTGAGTTTAGGACTAATTCAAACCTTCTAGATTTATTATCAAAGAGCCTTAGATTCCTTTCTTTCCAAATTTCCCAGACAAGGCAAAACGGGGAAACATCCATAATCTGGATCAAAGTGCTTTCCTTCAAAGGAAGAGGCCAGCATTGGAAAAGATAAATTATGTCATTAGGTAGAGCTGAAATCCACCCCAACTTTGCACAAATCCATCGCCAGCATTTTGAGGAAAAGGATCAATTCAAAAGAAGGTGATCGACTGTCTCTGCATAGGCTTTGCAGATGATGCATCTAGAGGGCCCTTCGTACCCCATTTTAGTAAGCTTTTCTATCGTTAGAATTATTGTTTGGAAAGATAGCCATGCAAAAATCCCTGCTTTTGGAATAATCTTACTACTCCAAAAAATCCTAACTGGAATGTCCTGTTCATCTTGATTTGAGGCACTGACTAAAACTCTATAACCATCTTTAGTATTATATTGACTTGTTTTGGAGGAAACCCAAATTAGAGTATCTTTCCCTCTTCTAGGGTTGATGTTTCTTACTTTTATCATATCTAAAATTTGTTCTAATTCATCCACTGGAATAGGCAATCCATCCTTAGACTTCCAACTCCATCCTTGCATATTAGAGGTCCTTTCCAACGCTATATAGTCAGTGACTCGAGATCCCCAATGTTGCTTAAGCTAGTACTTTGTTGTTGGGATGTTGAGAGAATTTGTAATGCTATGATATCCTCCCCATGAGTCATCCCAAAAGAGGCTAGAGGTTCCATCATGAATATCCCAAGACAAGGAATCTAAAATCAAATTTCTACAAGAGACAATGAAGTTCCAAGTTCCAGATCCCTTCAAATGAATGTTTCCTCTAAGGAGATTTTGGGTGTCCTGGTCTGAGAGATATTTTATTGCCAACATCCTAACCTATGTTGCGTTAGGATTTTTTTTTAAACTTCGAAGCTAGTTTAGCCCCAAGGGCTTTGTTTTGCAATTTAAGATCTTTAAATCTTAAACCTCCCATTGATTTAGGTTTGATAATTTTATCCCATGCAATTAAGGCAATTTTATGCTTTTATTCAGTGTTTTGCTTGAAAAAATTTCTTATCTTCTTGATGATGTAGGAATTTGCACTAGTCGTTAAAGACAAAATGGATAATAAGTAAATAGGTAGGGCCAAAATCACTGCTTGGAGCATAACTAGTCTACCTACCCATGATAGCCTCTTCCCCTTCCAAGAGTTTGTGCTCCAATCCATCTTTAGCTTTAAAGGATCCCAAAGTTTATTGTTCCTTAGTCCTCTATCAATTGGAATGCCCAAATGTATACATGGAAGTGTTCCTTTTCTATAGTTGATGATTCTTAGGATCTTAGCTTGTATGAGATTGGGAGTGGAAGAAAAGAAAACTTTTGATTTTTCTTTATTAGTTATTTTTCCTAAGGCCTTTCCAAAGGATTCTAGTAGCAATTTTAATTAGGTTGCTTCCTTGACTTTTGTTGCACCCAACATAATATTGTCATCATCAAATTGCTGGTGTGTGACAACAAAGTTTGTGGTTACTTTGACTCCTTCTAGAAGGTTGTTAGATTGTCTTGATTTAATTGCCCTCCCTAAAGCTTCCCCCATAATGTAGAGAAATGGAGATATGGGATCTCCTTGCCGAATGCCCCTTGAAGAAGAAAAGAAACTTGTTGGCTTTCCATTTCTCAAAATAGAAAATTTGGGTGTAGAAATACATTCATAGACCCACTTGATCTATTGTTTGGCAAAACTAAAAGCTTGCATAATTTTGCAAAGGAATTGCCAATCTACATTATCATAAGCTTTTGAGATATCTAACTTAATTATCATACTTGGTCTATTCGTGCTTTGAAGAGTGTGGATGGCTTCTTGTGCCACAATGGCCCCATCAAGAATTGAATGGCCAGGAACAAATCTAGTTTCATCATCTGATATAATGTAGTCCATGAGAGGCTTGATTTCATTTGTCATGACTTTTGAAAGGATTTTGTAAATTGTAGTGCATAGAGAGATAGGTCTGAAATCCCCTAGGTTAGATGCTTTATCCTATTTTGGAATGAGAACAATAAACGTGTTATTGATTTCTCTGAGAAATTTACCCAATCTTCTTGCACATTCTAAGGCTTTTGTAAGTTCTTGACCTAATATGTACCAGCATTTCTTAAAAAAGTTAGTAAGAAAGCCATCCGGACCAAGAGCCTTTCCAGAGGGAAGCTGGTTGAGAGCTTGAGATACTTCTTCCAGAGAGAATTTCTCATTTAATTTTTTATTTTGTTCATCTGTTATGATCTTTGGGATCAAAATCAAGAACTTTTCCTATTCTATCAGGTGAGAGTCTTCAACATTGTTTAGAAGATTAGAGTAATATGTTATGATTTCTCTCTTAATCTCTTCAGGATCCTCTATAGTTTGATTCTGATTCGACTCCAATTTAGAAATCTAGTTCATACTCCTACGAATCTTTGTCACATTGTGGAAGAACTTTGTATTTTTATCTCCCATTCTGAGCCAATTCTCTCTAGACTTCTGCTTCCAAAAGATTTCTTCTTTGGAAAGGATATCCTCATATTCCATGAGTAGGTTCTTTTCTTGTTCAAAATATTCTTGATCCATTCCCTCAGAGATGATCTTATCATTTAAAACTGCCAGCTGCTCTTCTAAGGATTTTTTGGATGAAAAAAAGTTTTTAAAACGCTGAACATTCCATTGTAACAGTTTTTGTTTTACTAGTTTTAACTTTGAAATGAAGCAATAGAGTTTTGATCCTTCAAATGGTTCTTCCTTCCACCAGTCTTCTATCATAGTTAGAAAATTTGGATCTTTCATCTGCATATTCTCAAATCTAAAGGGAGATCTAGGGGAATCAAGGGTTCCTTGGAGTGACAACATAATGGGAAAGTGGTCTGAACCTGAGCAGCCTAGAACTGAACAGTCGAAGACAAAAGGAAAGGATCTGAGATCGCCCTGCCAAAAGAATCTATCAATTTTTATGAAATATTGCTAAAGCCTTTTCTCCTATTTGTCCATGTGAAGGAATCTCCTAAGTCAATTTCTAATAACCCATTCCTACCTATCCAATCATTGAAATCTTGTTGAGATCTACCTAATCGGATGATGCCTCCTCTTTTGTCTAAAGCATACCTGATAGCATTGAAATCGCCTCCTATAATGAGTTGTTTATCAGCCAATTGCAATATGATCCCATCTAGGGATAGCTAGAGAAGTCACCTTTTATGAGGAGACATTGGTCCATAAGTATTAATGACAAAGAAAGATGAGTTTGATTGGAGGTGAGTGATTTTGACTAGCAACCAATTTCTGTTAGAAGCAATACCCTCTGCATGAACTTGAGAAGGCTTCCAGATTATCATTAGACCCCCAACAACCCCTTCTGAGGCAACTATCACTTGAAGAGATGAATGAAACAAAGAGATAATTCCAATACCAAAAGAAACAACTTGCTAACAATCTAATTTGGTTTCTTAAAGGAGGGTGACATCTGCACTGACCAAAAGAATCCTTCTTTTTATCACCCTATGTTTGTTACTGGCATTGAGACCCCTAACATTCTAGGATAGGATTTTCATTGTTGTTCAGGAAGGGGTTTCCCTTCCTTACTTTCCAAAGGTCTATAGTTTTGGATTGGTTTTCCGCTTCCCCATCTTGAGATCTAGCTTCCATCAGAGATTTTTGACCCTTCTTAAGAGGGGAGGAACCAAAATCAGGTTTCTCCTTTCCCTCTTGATTTTGATGCAAACCCAGTTTCCTTTTTCCTTGATCTGAGAATACATTACTGCTAGGGGAGAATCTAGAACTGAATCTAAATCTTCATCATCATTCATGTATTTCGGAAAGAGTTTCTGGGAGTTTTGATCCATAGTCATATCCAGACCTTGTGGAATCAATGAAGGAGACAACAAGAGCGGATAAAGGATCTCCACTGAAAGATTGAAGTGATGCTTTGAAGATAAAGGCTCTGTAGGAGGGGAAATCTCTCCTTCAGAGAGATGAGGGTCATCTTCCACCTCCATGTCTGCTTCCTCCTCGATTTCCACTAAAGATCCTAATGCATCACCTATCTTCAAAAGAGCCTTTGAACACCAAAACTTTAATGGAAGACCAACTAAAGAAAGCCATACTGGAGATTTCTGAAATCTGTGATTCACCGCATCAAACCCTGGTTTCCAGTCTAGGAAATGAAAAGTCAAGCCTTGAAACAATAGTGGGTTACCATTGATGATTGCATTTTTCAACATAAAGTCTGCACACTCTAAGAAGAAAAAGCCATTCTACAAAGGCCTGACTGAGATCATTCCTGGAAAAGAAGAAGTCCATCAGGACATGATCTCTTTGATATTCCCTCTGCAACCACACCATTGCGCAAAAAAAAAAAATTTCCTTAAAGCGAGCAATTGTAGGATTTAGGGAATCCGAAGGTAGCAAAAAAATCTTACTCCCCATGCTTTTTCTATTCCATCTTTGAGGATTATGATCAAATTGAGGGATTTGTCGAGGGGGACAAGGATTTTTGACGCGCAAAGCCCTCTGATCTCTGTAGCTAGACAAAGCTCTCGAAGCCAAAAAGTGGGTTTGGAAAGTCTGAGGGTGACTCTGTTTTTGAAATAAGGAAGCCTGATTAGATGGAGCAAAGCTTGATTTCCTTGAATGAAGAGGGATGCTATTAGGACCTGTTGCTACTTTCCTAGCCCAAGAATCTAAGCTAGGGAACTTGGAAAGCGCAGTATTCATGTGATTATTATTACTGGTTCGCCGAGAGACATCAGAGCAATGATGAGAGAATGAACTTGGTCATTATAGTCGCAAAGAAGAGCCAGCTCAGAAATGACTCTGATTACTCTGATTGCTTTGCAGCCCCTGGACTATTTTCGGCCTCTGGAAGCACACGTTTCTCTGGGTTTTCGGAAATCTCTGACAACTTCTAGAGTTTCTTTGATAAATTGGATTACTCTAGATCCACTGGTTTGAACTTTGAAAGGCATCTAGACGCACTCCATTCCCAACCATTTTTTCAGGTGGATTACTACCTTTTGCATGTTTTTCCACACAGTAATTCTTTTTTAATCAGATTTTATCTTTGTTTAATTCAGAATTTATTTATACGTATTTTAATAATGCTTCCACAGTCTAGGCTCCCTAAGCTATTTGCAATTACCTATGCTTCCTCATTTAATCAAAGAAACATAATGGAACTTTAGCAAGCCAAAACGGCCAACGTTCTCACATGTGAATATATTTGCTCTGATATCGAAACTGATGCAGCCTAAACCAAGGCGTGCTATAGATTAATCTATAGCAATCAAAACAAATAAGCTAGAACAGAAATGACTAGCGCACAATCAGATGTTGGAATTCTTGAACAAAGTAAATATAATTTTATTATTTCTTTAAACCATAGAGAAAAAATACAGCACAAAAATGAGAGAAAAACATCTCCAGAATCATCCTAATCTCAGTCTTTGTTTCCATGCCTCCAATCTTCTCACCACCTTCCCCTATTCCCAAAAACTTCTCCTAGTAGCTCACCAGTCAGACCATTGCACAAAACCAAAATGGACCAAGCCAAAACTAAGGTTACCAAATCATAAGTAGCTGAGAAAAACGAAAACAACAACCACAAAGGAAAGCCAAAATTAGCTGAAGCTTATCTGCACGGTCAGAACCCAAAATAGCAAGGGAAATTATGGATGCTCTATCATTTGGGTAATCATACTTGGGCCATCAATATATCCCTTTATCAATAGAACTTGGGTGTTACACCTATCGCTGTCTACAAGTTTGAGTTTATCTCAATTTCTGTAGGATTTGTAAGGAACTACTTATTAGATATCTCCCAATTAGAATTCAAAAATGTATGACATACCCACATACATGCCAAAATGATAAGCAACCAGCCACACACTACTGATCTTTGTATGGCGTGATTTTAACATAGATAATAGATTCCTTTTACTTACGATTTCAAAGCAAAAAATATGTTGTCATGGATTCATATGGCAAAAGTACAAATTTGTATTCTAGTAAATTAACTTGTTATATCAGTTAGCAATGCATACCTAAACAAGTCATAAGCTGATTTCTGACATGTCTCAGTGGAATGTATTCAAAGTAGACTCTGAACAATGTCAGGTTAATATTGAAATCTATGAGAAAAATAAAAGAGATTAGAAGTGATGGCTGATGCAGATATTTCTCTGACTCTAATCTGCAAATTTGTAAACTCAACCTTTGAATAAGAACAAGCACACTAGACTGAAAAAGAATTCAGTCAGATGAAATATACAACTCTTAATAAATATCCATTGAAAACCAAAACAGCTACAGCAGATCTCCTTTAAAATATAAAAACATAATGTTATATATTCTAACTCAAAATACTCTATTGCTCAAAATATTTTAGTTTGGTTAGCTAGAGTTATCTTCTCCCATCGTAGAGTTCTACTCATAGTGTAATGTTTTAACTGAGGCTGCAATCTCTATAAGAACTGCCTAACTGTAATGTTTAATATAGCCTGCAAGATGTAATTTATCTTGCATTGAGTTGAATAAAGTGTTTTTATTGTGTTTGTATCAAAAGATTTCTTATTTTATGCTTATTCTCTGCTGTAGCAACATTATCTGTTTTAAAAATTTACAGAACTATCATATTTCACACTGAAAAGTTTAAAAATCACGATAGCCAAAAACTCAGAATATATTCAATTTTAATTAATGTATGGGCTTGCAATTACACATACAGCCTCCAACAGACAATATAACAGCAATCAGTAGGACTAATGAAATAATTGCAAATATTTTCCTAGGATATTTGTCAATCTAGAAAAAATATTTTGGTGGAAATGCAGCTAATCTTTTATAGTTGGAGGATATTTATAAGAGTGGGTCTTGATTCATGGGAGATAGTGATCTCTACGTCAATAAATAGTCTTAGAGCTTCAATGCTTTGATACAATCACATGTAGTAGCAGTATAGGCCATTTATAACATTTTACTTTGTTTGTAGAATTAAATAATTCATTACTGAAAGTGTAATATCCGTCCCTTAATTATTATATATTTTATTGTTTAACAGAAAGTACTAATTTAATTGGTCAAGTGTCTTCCATATAATTTAGAATTCAACTTCCATATAATTTATAATTTAGAATTCAACTTCATCATTTTTTCAACTCTATGCTACCATTTTAATACTCACATTATAATATGGTGAGTTCCTAGAGTTGAGGTAACCCCTATAGCTAGACCTAATCCTAATCCTTAAGTGTGTATTTTTTATGAATGTACCTACCTATCCTGTTTGGAAATCGAAAGATCTATAGTTCATACCCAACAATATAGTTCATACCCCAACAATCCTCCAACTTTATATAAAATTTTATTCCCACTCACAACTATTTAGAAAGTTTTTTTTTCAATTTATCCAATTATAATAGAATGATAGCAAACATGTTGCAATCAAATATTAGTTTTATGCCAATCATTAATACACAACACACAAAACCCCCATAGGAGCTATATTTTTTCATCTATGTTGATACAGTGATTGGCTTAAGAATCATCTTTACACAATGCAGCTAGCTCCCACCTTTGTTGCATTGATGCAATCCACAGTTGGGTATGTTTAGCAAGCAGTCTATCAACGTAGCCTTGTCCATAGATGTAGTCCACATATAGACAACAAGCTCAAGAGAAATTGATAACATTTAATTGAAAAACACCAAACTGCTGCTTCAAGCTACAGTGAGCAAATACAAAGACATTCTTCATCTATCCAAATCATTATTGCAAAACAAAGAATTTGTACATATTTAACAACAAAAAAAAAAAATATATATTACTGACTTCAATTTTGAAACTAGATAACACTCCAAATTTCTTATGCATTACTAGTAAGCCATAGCCTACCTATCAGCTTAACACTACTAAATCATATGCTACAAAAATAGAAGATTAACTACAACTACTCCATCACTCACCACTTACAGTTTTATTTTAACCCTCCTATAGACTAACCATCATTTCCTTTCATAATTTCCTCATAACAGCTCTCTCCTCTAATTTCATATGCTTACAGTTTTATTTTAACCCTCCTATAGACTAACCATCATTTCCTTTCATAATTTCCTCATGACAGCTCTCTCCTCTAATTTCATATGCTCTATCTCAATTTATATTGTATTTGACCAGCTATCTTTTCTTATCTAGTACTATTAAGGTAGGAGTAATTTCCACGGACAAACAAGATGGATTCACCTTTGTAATCTCAATTTATATTGTATTTGACCAGCTATCTTTTCTCATCTAGTACTATTAAGGTAGGAGTAATTTCCACGGACAAACAAGATGGATTCACCTTTGTAACAACCCATATTAAAAATTGATATATATCAAAGGACTTGAACAAACTTTCACATCCTCAAGCTCATTCACTATCCTTATTGCTCTTATCTTTATGGTAGAGTTAATTACTTCTATAACTATCAAATGAAGATCTTTGTAACTACCGAATGTTCTTGCATCAAATTCATAGGGTAGGAAGTTTGTAAGCAAGCTCCAAATTATTCAATCAATTGTTTCAAAAGATTTTCTCATTAACAAGGGTGCAAACTTTAACAAGGGTGCAAACTTTAACATTATATTTAGAAAGAATGGTGCCTCTATCCAAACAATGAGACTTAACGAGGGTGCACCCTTAAGTGTACTCCCAATCACAATTAAGAGAAATGCAATTGGGAACAAATCTGAACATATAAACCATGGTAGAGGGATTTGAGGCTTTGATTTAGTTAGAACCTCCATCTACTCCATTGAATTCCCCTATTACAGAAAATAACAGAAAAGTGTAACAACTGGATCATTATTTATCTCTCTATTTCAGCATTGATAGAGAGGATGCTGACAAAGGTAGTAGTAGTGTCCAATTTTACACCTGTAAGTTCACAACCCTTTTCAATTGTTGGTGTAAATAGTAATAGTTGACCTCTTTCTAAGATGACCTAAAGAAAGAGACCTATTCACATTAGCTTAAGTTTACTTAGAAGTTATTTAGAGATTTGGGTCACTCCATCTGATTGAAACATCTGTACCCACTTAATAAAACACCTCTTCCATACACCTGTGACACTTGCACCCTATATAATTGCCAAGATTCTTCATAAGTGTCACATACATTTAGGGGTAATTAGTAATCATTCTCTACATTCTAATTTCTCTTTCTTTTCTATATAAACAAGCCTACATTGTACATTTTATTCACACTTTATTCAATCACTTTTGTATTGTATTGTTATTTTTAGTTTCATAAATTGAGTGTATATTTGCTTGAATTATGTGACTTATTGATGCTAATATTCAAATTTGAGATCTTGGCAAAACTAACATGATATCATAGCCAATCTAATTTTGATTACTGGTTCAGTATTTACATGAGTTCAATTTTTGAAATATATAGATGCATGCAATTTTGTTTGGTTATTGTGCCATATTGGCTGAGCACAATCTGTGATGTGTACTCTGGTGTAATATCTATCTCTGTTTAGAGATGATTTCTGTTAAAAAAGAAGCAGAAGGTCATCTTCCATTGCCATCGCTTCTGGTGGCATTGATATTCCAGCACCCTGTGTGATCTCATAGCACCCAGCATCTTATTACTAATTACAATACCTCCGGTCAACGTAGCATTGCAGTCTACCATTCATCCTTGGCACCACGTTAACTCTTTTTCTCTGTTTTGTTGCTTGAGTATTGGATAAGTTCTTTCCGTTTGGAAATCTGTGCAGGCCCTTCATACATATTTGCATTTGCTTGGCACTTTTTACATTTGCCGAAAGCCACACTCCAGCCGCCTCCCAGCAGCAACAATCTTGGCAACAGTTGATATTTTTTTGAATACAAATCTGCATTGCCCCATTGGCAGTAGTTGATGGTGTTTTTGAAGCAAGGCATTTGGCTTGAGAAAAGAGGCCACAATTCCTGACAACCAGCTCACGTCTCCTCAAAGACTAGCAGAAACTTCACCATTTAATACGCATAAGGCTCTTTCCTTCCACATGGCTCCCAATAGCAATTTGAAACAGTGTCAGAAACTTCTTCATTTAATGTTGAATCAATCCCTATTGTGTAGGAGCGTTTGAAGTGGTGGATACTAGTCAAACTTCAGCGATTACAGCTATATCATCAATTAATCTTTGTGGAAAGTTGTTGTTAGGATGAAGAAACGAATTTAAAACAGCAGATAAACAGAATTAAATACACACACAACACAGACAAATTAAACACACAGATTTATCGTGGTTCAGCAATTGCCTACATTCATATTGAAGCAGGGGAATCATAGATTAATCACCAATCTGGTTTACATATACACAGCTGCAATCAGCTCTAGCAATTAACCTTCAAAATTGAATTACAATCACCTCTTAAAGAGATTGCAAAGAGAATATGAATAGCCAAGAGTTTTGGCGGCAAACAAGGAAGGAGTCCGTCGGACTTCAACTTCAAACAATCTCCCACTGAAGGCCAACAAACTGCTGCAACAAGTAGATTCTCCCACTGAGTTCTGCTATCAGTTATTGGAAAGGCCGAGAGAAGCTCGGCAGAAATCGAACTTCTCCCACTTAACCATTTTAGTGAGCACATCAGCTGGATTTAGATCGGTATGAATCTTATCTACATCAAACTTGCCTTCTTCGACCATATGGCGAACATAATGACTTTGAACATCAACATATTTTGACCGCGGCTGAGATGTCTGATGTTTAGTCATAAAAATTGCACTGTTATTATCACAAAACAAAGCAAAATCTGATTGCTTCAAACCCAACTCACTAAACAAGAGTTGCAACCATACTATCTCTTTTGCTCCCTCAAAAAGAGCTATGTATTCTGCTTCCGCGGTTGATTGAGCAACTGCATGTTGCAATTTTGAAGCCCAACTAATCGCTACCCCGGCAAATGTGAAAGGATAACCAGAAGTAGACTTTCTTTTGTCTAAGTCACTGCCAAAATCAGAATTGGTAAACTCTTGCAAAACTGCCTTGTCCTTTCCAAACCATAAACAAAAATCAGAAGTACCTTTGAGATACCTCAAGATATACTTAACCGCCTCCCAATGTGATTTGCTTGGATTAGCCATAAATTTGCTCACCAATCCCACGGCATGAGCAATGTCCGGTTGAGTAGACACCATAGCATACATGAGGCTTCCAACTGCAAATTTGTATGTAATTTTATCCATAAACTCCTTATCTTCTTGTGATTTTGGACACAATTGAGAAGACAACTGAAAATAAAAAGCTAAGGGTATGCAAACAGACTTAGCATCCGCCATACCAAATTTGTCCAAAACTTGTTTAATGTAGTCTTGCTAAGATAGTTTGAGTTCTCTCTTTTTGCTATCATGAAAAATAGTCATTCCTAGAATCTTCTTTGTTGCCCCTAAATCTTTCATGGCAAATTACTTTGCTAGATGAGTTTTAAGTTCACTCACAATGCTCATGCTTGTGCCGGCCACTAACATATCATCCACATAAAGGAGAAGAATGACAAATTCGCCATTAGGAAGCTTCTTGTAATAGATACAAGGATCAAACTCGTTGAGAGTAAACTTGTGATCAATCATGAACTTGTCAAATTTAAGATACCACTACTAGGGGGCTTGCTTAAGCCCATACAAACTACGTTTCAATCTGCAATAAAGGTGTTCCTGCCCCTTTTTAATGAACCCTTCCGGCTGATGCATAAATAGTTCCTCATCAAGATCACCATGGAGAAAAGTCGTTTTCACATCGAGCTATTCAAGTTCAAGATCCTAGGCTGAAACTAAGCCCAATACTACTCGGATGGTAGTTATTTTAACTATTGGTGAGAAAATTTCTTTGAAGTCGAGGTCTTGCTGCTGGGCATATCCCTTTACAACCAGTCTTGCTCGAAATCTTTAGTGACCATCGGCTTCATCTTTTAGTTTATACACCCATTTATTTCTTAATGCCTTTCTGTCAGGCGGAAGTGGCACCAAATCCCATGTCTAATTTCTCACTACTGCGTCCATTTCTTCGCACATTGCAGCATGACAGTTATCATGGTTTGCATTTTTACAAGCCTCTTTGTATGTTGCAGGCTCTGTTTGATCAGAGATGAGCAAAGAAGGTTTAGCCTCTTCACAAAACAGTAAGTCATAATCAGAAAATTTTGCAAGAGGTCGCCTCTGTCTAGTTGATTTCCTCAATTGACTCTCTGCTGGAGTAGTAGAGTCATTCAACTTTTGAGATCCCTATTTATGCAAACTTGTATCTCTCCCATTGTCTCTGTTTATGTTCCCTAAATTGACTCTGTTTTTTAGTCTGGTAATGTCTTTGTCTATGGGATAGCTCACGGGAGAGGGAGCAAGGAGCCTGCAGAGGAGTGGAGGAAGCTGCAGGCAGATCACGTGAGGAGTGAGGGTAGGCACAAGCTTGTGGAGGCTGCCGTGAGGAGTGTAGATCACGATGTGCAGAGTGCGGTGGAGGTGCAAAGCACCGTGGAAGTTGCTCAACAAAATAATGTGAGCCAACATCACAATGATAATGATTTTCCAAGTTTCCTCCAACATCAGTGGTATTTTGGGGAGGATATGCTCTGTTTTGCAGATCCCCAAATTCTGAATTAAATGAAGACCAAAAAATTTCAACACTCACTTCATCATTCTCAGACTGAGAATTGTATTTAATAGATGTAGATGTCATAGGAGCTCCCACTCAATGAGAGTCTGGAGGCATAGCGTTGGTAGTCGAATTCTGAAATAGAGACATAGGGACAAATTTTGTCTCTGATTTATTTGAATCTTGTAGTGCGGGAAAGGAGGTTTCATGGAAAACTACATCTCTATTGCGAACAATCTTTTTGTGAACTGAATCCCACAATCTAAAACCAAACTGCTCTTCTCCATACCCCACAAAGAAACATTTCAGTGACTTTGGATCCAATTTCGTTCGCTTTTCCTTGGGTATATGTGAGAAGGCTTCGCATCCAAACACATGAAGATACGAATATGAAATCCTCTTCCCTTGCCGTTCCTCTTCCAGAATACCAAAATCCAATTTAGATGATGGACTTCAGTAAATTAAATACACTCCTATGTTACACACTTCTGCCCAAAATTCTTTGCCTAAACCTGCACTAGACAACATACATTGTGCCTTTTCAAGAATTGTTCTATTCGTCCTCTCGGCTGCACCGTTTTCTTGAGAAGTGAAAGGAACAACCTTGATTCTTCTAATCCAATTATCAGCACAAAAATCATCAAATTCATGTGAACAAAATTCCCCACCATTATCGGTTTGTAAGCATTTAATCCTATGCCCAATCTGATTTTCAACTAAAGCCTTGAAAATTTTAAATTTTGAAAATACTTCAGATTTTCTAGAAAGCATATATATCCATACTTTTCTTGTACAATCATCAAGAAATGTTACAAAATAGTTAGCTCCTCCAATGGAGGTTACCTCGGTTGGTCCAAAAACAACCGAGTATACAAGCTCTAGTGGTGTTGTCTTTGTGTCGCGCCCACCTTTCAAAAACCTGACTCTCTTTTGTTTGCCATAGAGGCAATGTTCAAAAAAGGCTAAGTCAACAAGCTTGAGGCTCAGTAGCTGATTTATTGTATGCATAACATGAAGACATTTCTTGCTAATGTGCCCAAGACTTTGATGCCAAAGATCCGCTTTGCTGTCCTCAATCACCATTGCAACTCCCACTTCACCATGAGTCTTAAATATGTATAGACTTTCCACTTTATTACCATTGGCAATCAGCATGGTACCATGTGTTACTTTCCATGTATCCAGGAGAAAATTAACATTAAGACCTTGACCAAAGAGTTGTCCAACGGATATCAAATTCCGCTTCAATTTTGGGACATGGCGAACATCTTTGAGTGGCCATGTTTTACCACATTCTAATGGCAGCAATACATCCCCTTTGCGTGTAATTTCACAAGCTTTGTTGTCTCCTAAGAAAACATTGCCAAAATGACCTTCATGGTAGTTAATGAACGCTTCAAGACATAAGGTAGCATGATAGGAGGCACTGGAATCAAGCACCCATGAATCCGGAGTAGTCTTGGTTGTTGAAAGGATTAAAACACTATCATCTTTATCATAAACTGTATTTGCTTCACTGTCCCGCACTCTCTCTTGTGCTCTTTTGAAATTTCTGCAATCCTTTTTCACATGACCAGCCTTGCCACAAAACCAGCATTCACCATTTCTATTTCTAGACTTCGATCTCTTTGCTGATTTTGAATGTCTATGGTAATTATTTCTGCCTCTATTATGACTTCTACCTCTATTATCGGTGCTGACCACCATTAAGGCTTCACCAGATGAAGGTTCATCATTCTTTCTTCTCAAATCCTCGCTGAGAAGAGTAGCTGCTACATCATTAAAAACCAACTTATTTTTACCAGATATAGATGTGCTAACTGCTCTTACAACACCATCCGAGTTGCTTGGTAAAGAACATAATAACAAAACAGCCTTGCTTTCATCATCTTGTGTCATCCCCACCGAAGTCGCTTGACTAACCAATGTATTGAATTCATTGATGTGGTTTGCCATATCACAGCCTTATTTCATTTTCAGTTTGTACAAGCGCTTCATAATAAAAACTTTATTTGCAGTCGATGCCATTTCATACATGGCTGAGAGTCTATCCCATACTTCTTTTGTTGTTGCATCACCCGTGACATTGAAGAGAACGTTATTGGATAGCGAGAGAAAAATCGTCACTCTCGCCTTCTTGTCCAATTTTTCCCAATCTTCATCAGCCATCTCAGCTGGTTTCTTTGCTTTCCCTTCAAGTGCGAGTGAAAGGTCTTGCTTTATCAGCAAAGACTCCATCTGCACTTTCCATAACCCGAAGCTCTGACCGGAGAACTTCTCTATCTTCGATTCTTCCATGATTCTGAAAATTCAAACACCAAAATCTAAACATCGATCTAACCTCGCTCTGATACCGATTGTTAGGATGAAGAAATCGAATTGAAAAACAGCAGATGAACATAATTAAATACACAGACAAATTAAACACACAGATTTATCATGGTTCAGCAATTACCTACATCCACATTGAAGCAGGAGACTCATAGACTAATCACCAATCTGGTTTACAAATACATAGCTGCAATCAGCTCCAGCAATTAACCTTCAGAATTGAATTACAATCAGCTCTTAAAGAGCTTGCAAAGAGAATATGAATAACCAAGAGTTTTGGCCGCAAACAAGAAAAGAGTCCGTTGGACTTCAACTTCCAACAATAGATGCTATCATAAAACTTTAAATTAGGCTTTATCCCATTTACTTAGGCTTTTGTTTTAGTTAGGGCTGACAGAAAGAAAGTGGTGAAACTCATGCCTGAGCCACTTGAAAAACAAGTATTGTGGCCGCAAAAATATAATATGTGGGTACAATGCAGATCATCCACATTCAAATTTGAGTGGCTTTCCAACAAGAAAAGGATCAGAACACGCATGAAGTAAAATTTGATGGATTACAAACCCAACAAACTATCAATACAAAAAGGTTTTGTATGTTTGATCGTGGCCTAGGCTACCTCTAATGTATAATGTTTCCTATTTTCCTAATAAATTAAAAACTTTCTTAACCAATGGACACACTGATGCATGGTTTTTAACATATTTTAATCAACTCAAGGTTTTAATCATTCTCTAAACACAAACATTTTTCCAGTCTTCTTAAGAAAAAAATTACAGAAACAGATTTTAAATTTATTCCATTTACAATTCAGTTTGAATAGTCTCTTTGTATCTGCCAATTAGATCTGCAATATTGTGCATTAAAGCAACTCCAAAACTTCCATAAGACTGCAATATACTTTATTCATAAGTCATATTTATGGATCTTACTTGGGGTTGATTACAATCTGCACGACGTGGATCCCATAGTACAGCACATGAGCAAGCAAATATATCTGTCTGATCTTTCCACAATGGTGCTCTGTAGGATACAAAATGTATAAGATTAAAACAACATAAATCAATTGAAATTAAGGAATACTGAAGAAGTTTTTTCTAGATTGTGATCAAAGAATATAAATAGTAGAAAGTCCAAAGGAAATACCTTCTCCATTTTCCACAGTGAATGTCTTTCCTTGTCTTTTTACCATCTGGGCATATCTCCCCTTTCATGTAAATTATTCGTTTACATTGAAGCCAATTTTTTTCCTCATTTTGTGGGACAAAATCGGCAGGTTGCCAGTTTGTGTCCATCCATCCATCCTGAAATACCCAGTCTTTGAAGTGACTTGAAACTATAAGTATTAAAACCTAAAATAAAAGTGACATTAAACTAGAAAACAAGGAGCATTATAGAACGAAATGATTACATTATTTATGTTTGATTTTGAAAAAGATTCTTCTATTACCTCTCGTAACTTATCAAATTACATAGTTTATATTTTTCATTCATTGTGCCATCACCAACAAACCCTGGATGTTTTTGTGACCAACTTTTTCTCTTTTGAGGCAAACGCATGCCCTCTATATTATCAATCGGTGCTATATTACAGTCCTCTGGCTCAAGATGTTTGTTAGAACTTCAGCTGGGATCCATATTCCCTAAAAGAGAATATGGAAACAGAACAAGCCTTTGAGAAGATATAAATTAGATTGCCTTGCTCAAGTGTGTGACTGTCAAACAATGGAAACAAGTTAGTATATGCCATAACAAAATTGAAAGATGATAAAAACAAAACCATTGCCTTGCTGAATAGTGTAACTGTGAAAAAATGGAAACAAGTTAGTGTATGCATAACAAAAATGAAAGATGATGTTAAAGTTATATATATATGCAGAGGCATGTGTCTTTGCAGAAACCACATCAGGGACCTCTGCATTGAGTTGCATGGGAAACATGCAGCCACGCCCGCATGTCAAGGTGGTTACAGAAAAATCACGTCTGTGGTAAAGAGTTAATATGCCTCTCAATATGTTTCAGTCTTACAGTGCTCATACAAAATAAATCATTAGATGTATGAAAGTTAGGGTTAATATGCTCTCAATATTTTAGTCTTACAGTGCCCATACAAAAAAAATCCATACTTCATTAATGCGTGTTTAGAAGATATTATAATTTATATAAGTTATCTTATGTCTTACACTTCAAATATATATATAATTAATGTTCCTGAAACTCAATGACAAGGATGCCAGTATAAGATACAGGAGAAGACATAATAGAATAAAACTCAATCTAAATATGACAAGATAACACAGAAATTTTTTTACTAGTTAATTGAAAAGGTATCCATTTTAAAAGGTGGCTAGAATGCCAATAGGGTTGAACTGTTGGAACAAGCATACCAATACAATTGAACTGTTGGAAGAGTCCTTGTCCAGCTGAGCAACTTGTTACAGCTTCCATAATACAATACCTTTTCCAACTGTTTCCTCCAAGCTGCTGATAGTGATGAACAAAGATTTTCAATGGGGAAGAGGATGGTTCAAAATTTTGGCACCTAATGACAGTGCTCTCTATCTTCTTCCTTTTGGATTGTATTAAAGTCACAGTTCTGTCTTGTTTCGACATTGCTTGGTTCTTGGAGTTTTCAAGCATATTATATCTAGTAGATCACAATTCTATGTTGTCTGAAGTTATATATCCTTTACATTGGTTTTTTTTGTTTAGACATTGCATATTGTACCTAGTGTCAATGAGAGATGGGTTATTGTGAGCCACTATTAATGAAACATGGGTCAATGAGTTTGATTCAAAAACTACACAGTTGAACCTTGATAGCAATATCATAGAAATTATATATTTTTGGTAGATTGCAAACCTTAGATTTGATAACACAGAGAATAGAGTTTTTGGTACAATTCCTTCTAATTATGACTAGTTAAATTGCTATATATTAGCTTAATTAGCTAAACTTTATTATTATTACAGTGCAATCAGCTCATAAAGGCTTGTATACAGCAATATATATTGTACTTATTTGAGTTTCTTTCCAATTCTGATCGGTTAAGCTACTACTGCAAAATTGAATTTCCAATTCTCACCCATTAACTTGTTGTTGCAAATTTGAATCGGCTGAGTTTAGTTCTGTTATAATGGTACAATTAGCTCCTGCTTGTTATATTGTGCTTGCTGCAAAATTCTTGTTTTGATTTAGTGCACTGAAAGGTATGAGAGCAACTTTCTTAGGCTCTAGGGCAGAGACATAACAATTTTTCTATTTTGTGGAGAAAGAGGTTTTAGCGTGAATATCAGAGCTTATGAGAAACGTATTATGACTAATTTCGGAGCATATGGGACACTACAATCATCAGATTTAGGATTTGTAAAGATGTTTCATATTTTTTTTTTCTCTGTAGAAATTTGAATATGGTTAAAAATGGGGTTTTATGGAAAGGTTGTTTTTTTATTTTTATTTTTTTCGTTAAAAGAATTATGGAATTGACAAAATACAGTTATATGATTAAAATGAATTCTTTTAATAAAAGATTTCTAATTTATAGATTAAAATATTAAAATCTTGAGTCTTTATTTAAAAAGGTTCTTAATTTTCTTCAATAGCATTCCTAAGAAATTTTAGACTAGTTCCATCCAAAGATTTATAGCCCTAGTAGATTCCTTTGCCAATTAACTACTCTTAAAAAAAAAATGAGGATGAAGAAAAAAGGTTCGAAAGAGCTTATAAACATAGCATCTAAGCTATTGAGCTTTAAAATATTATGTTTTACTATTTAAATTATTGATTAAGATTTTTAATAATATTAACATTTATTAGTTATGCTTATGAAAATACTAATAAAAATATAATTATAGAATTTGATGATATGTTGTACATAATATTTTATTTTGATTCAGGGTAAAAAACCAGAAATTTGAAAGGCCCTCACCTCTTCTACAAAGATCAATGAACCCAAAAAACAAAGGAAAAATAAATAGATCTAACAATACTAAGGTTGTAAATAGGGCTAACTTTAAGAAATGAGCTTTATAAAATCTTCTTAAAGCCCAGCAAATCTTTTTTTTTTTTCGAAAAAATTATTAATTCTTATTGACAAATATTTCCTTTTTACAAAAATATTAATTTTATTGCCAAACTTATGCACATCAATAAAAGTTCCTAAAAATCAAGAGGCTTCACTTAGTGAACCTAGTTATAGCAAGTGCATTCATGGCATACTAAAGAATCCTCCTATTTTAAAAATATATTGCCCTAAACTCCTTTTTTGTCACCCCCTCCCAATATACATCCCGAATTAAAAGCCCCCTATTTTCACCAAATATTGTATTTTTTCATAGCCGAAATTAAAAACCCCCATGGTAAAAATATTATAGAAAACACTAGTTATGAAACTTAATTATAATGGAAAAACTATCTTTTGATTTTTCTCTAAGTGATACAAGTTCCCTATATATTTTTTCTTTTTTCTCAAAGTTGAGAATTTTTTCTTGGGCATCTTTCAGTTTGTTTGATCATTTGAATATATGTAATGTCCCCTTTATGAAATAAGATTTATTAATAAAATATAATAATAAATTAAAATAGGGGGTTCATCCTATAGTGTGATGGTTCAGTGGCTGCTCAAATCCCCACTTGGCTTATAGCACCACCTAGGATAGTAAACAAATTTCATACTGGTTGAACGTTCCTGCCTCTTGTGCAATTCTGATATTAGATATTGATCCATCGATTCCCCCTTCTCAATTAAATTAATCTCTTCTTTATATCTTCATTTGTGGGAATTCACACCTCTTCATAATAAATGAATCATCACTCTTCATTGCTGCCCTTTGAGAATAATAAATTATTCTTCAAATTGATCTCCCTTGGATGTCCTCCTCAAATGAGACTTTCTCTTTTTTATATCCTCCAATTTGAGAGAGAGGTCACACCTCTTCATCATGCATGCCCCTTTGGCAAGAGACACACCCTTTCCACTATTAGCACCATTTGAAAGAGTGCAACTCTTCATTATTTCTTCCCTTTGAAAGGAACACAACCTTTCACATTCAGATCTGTGCTTCAAATTCCCCAAATTATCCCCTCAAATGAGGTTCTCTTATCCCTTTTATATTTCATGTTTGAGGAAGTTACAACTATTCATTTCATGTATTTGACCACTCATTAACTTAATTAAAATTTGATTATATCTAATTATATTCTTTAATGTTTTTACATTATTTTTATTATTATCATTTATCATTAAATTGTATTTCAAAGTGGGGACATTACAAACAATGATTACCCCAAGTGATGAATTTCATACTGGTTAGACATTCCTACCTCTTGTGGGATAAGTTATGATTTATTTACCACAAGAAATGGATCTAGTCATAGTTGGATGTTCTTGCCTCTTGTAGGCTAAGTGATGAATTGATTACCCCAAGAGATGGATTTGGTCTTGGTTGGACATTCCCGCCTCTTGTGGGCTAAGTGATGAATTGGTTACCTTAAGAGATGGATCTGGTCTTGGTTGCATGTTCCAACCTCTTATGGGCTAACTGATTAATTGATTAACCTAAGATAGTGATTTGGTCATAGTTATATGTTCCTACCTCTTGTGGGATAAGTGATGAATTGATTACCCCAAGAGATGGATCTAGTGTTGGTTGGACATTCTTTCCTCTTGTGGGCTAAGTGATAAATTGATTACCCAAGAGATGGATCTACACCTAGTTAGACGTTTCTACCTCTTTGTGGGCTAAGTGATGAATTGGTTACCCCAAGAGATGGATCTAGTCTTGATTGGACATTCTTTCCCCTTGTGGACTAAGTGATGAATTGATTACCCCAAGAGATGGATCTAGTCCTAGTTAGAAAATATTCTCTCTTGCGGGCTAAGTGATGAATTGATTGCCCCAAGGGATGGATCTGGTCTTGGTTGGACATTCCTACTACTTGTGAGATGTAATTTAAATGGCCATGACTTGGATATTATTTCCTCTCAGGCTTAGTTGGGTTGGGTAGTTTACTGGCGCCCTTTCAATTTCCTATCAAATTAAGCAATGATTAGTTAGAGGTTAATTAACTAGTCATAATATTTTTTTAAATCTTCCTATTCACTATGTCTACATATATTCATGTGTATTATTCAATTTTTTATGAGCATGCTTTCTATTTTGTTCATGCCTAATGTGTTCCCATTATCTTTATTCATGAATCTCTATGATTATTTCCTTGGATTGGTGTAGAATATGAGAATAATAAGGGCAAACCAAAAGGATATGAATTTATTTAGGGTAATAGATATGTTCCATGCTTCTAAACCCCATCTTAATATATGTTAAGATTACCCACGCTTTAACACAAAGACATATCCATGATATTGTGCAAACACTGGGTCAACTAAATTAAATAAGGAATACAAATCTCCAAGGATTAATTTGGGAACTTCATGATTCAATTCATAGAAACATACATTGCTTGAGAATAAGAAAAATAGGGAATGGTGGACTCTAATGTCACCTTATTTAAATAGGGTATATTAATAAACAACAACAATAAATTTAAATATAAAAGAACCAAAAAATATATATATAATTAAAATTTAGTTAAGTTTAATGAATGGTCAAAAGGTAGAAAATAAAAAGTTGTGTCTCCTTGAAGAATGAGATATAAAAGGGAGAGAATATAACTTCATTTGGGATGAAAAGAGATCAAGAATAAATAAGGGAACAAACGAATTAAGGAAGAATTAATGAGGGGAATATAAGAAAGTGACTCTTCCAAAGGGTCAACAATGATAAGGGGTTGGGACCCTTTTCAAGGGTGTTAAATGAGAAAGGTTGTGACCATTATGAAGAGGTGTGACTCTCCCTCATATTAAAGGATATAAAGGGGAGAAGTTTTCATTTTAGGAGGAGATAAAAAGAGGAGATCAATTTGAGGAATAATATATTATTCTCAAGGGAAACAATGGAAAGTAGTGAATCAATTCTTATAAAAGGTGGTGACCCTTCCACCAATAAAGTATAAAGAGGAATTCATTATTAGCATTGAAGGGGACTCGTCAATCAATTTGTTTCCACCCCTAAATTTTTTATTTTGATCAATGGCTCTCCATCCAGTTTTTTCTCAACTTCCAAGCTCGGGCAGGGGGACCCCATTTCACCATTTCTGTTCATAATTATGGTAGAAGCTCTCAGTAAGATTATTCATAGAGAGGTATGAAATGGTAGGCTCAAAGGTCTCTGACCCTATTCAGAATTTCAAATTTTCTCACATCAACAATTTGTTGGTGATTCTTTGTTGATGGGGGAACTCTTTGTGTCTGAGGCCAAAATATTGAAGCAAATTATTTCTTTGTATAGAAAAGGTTGAGGTCAGATAATCAGTCCCCCCAAGAGCTCCATCTTCTTCTTTTCATTCCAAGCATTGAAGGGGACTCATCAATCAATGTGTTTCCACCCCTAAATTTTTGATGTTGATCAATGGCTCTCTGTCTAGTTTTTTCTTGGCTTCCAAAGGCCTTAGGCAGGGGGACCCCATTTCATTATTTCTATTCATAATTATGGCAGGAGCTCTTAGTAAGATTATTCATAGAGAGGTCCGAAATGGTAGGCTCAAAGGTCTCTAACCCTCTTCAGAATTTCAAATTTTCTCACATCAACAATTTGTCGAGGATACTTTCTTGATGGGGGAAAGCTCGGTGGGAAGATTAAAATTGCTAAAACTTTGGGGTGTAAGTTGGCATCCCTGTCGAATACTTATTTGGGGCTTCCCCTTAGTTTGGGTCCTGCTCTAGAATCTTCCTGGTCCAGTCTGATTGATTGATTCTAAAAGAAACTCGCTAGATGGAAAGGTACTCTTTTGAGCCAAGATGGTAAGCTCTAGTTGATTAAAGCTTCCCTACAAAATATATCGATTTACGCTATGACCCTTTTTAAAATTATTGCAAAATTTTTTGATCAGATGGATAAGATCCAAAAGAATTTTTTGTGCACAATCTTATTGCCTAGGATCAAGTTTGTCTTCCAAATAACCTTGGAGGTCTCGCCATTAGACATATTGAGACTTTAATGTTATTCTTGATAGGTGAGTGAATGGATTCATTAAATATTTTGATTTTGCTTAATGCAATAGAGAAAAGAATCTTTGTTAAGATGATATAAATATTTTCTAATTTGGATAAATAATTAAAAAAAAATGTGGTGGGAATTGGAAAGAGTTATATTTCAGCACTCACAACTTTTCAAATTTATTGAAAAATATATATTTATAAAAAATAGGAAATAATATATCCATGCACTAAAGTTTAAAGTTATCAATATAGAAAAAAAATTCAAGAAAAAAAGGTAAAATCAACTCAATAAAGTGTGGTGGCTCATGTAACTTCAATTTTAGAATTTTTTTAGCAACTAAATTATAGTGTTTACTTTATTAAAAATTGCATTCAAATAATTTTTTAAGTTTTTGTTAACATTAAAAACATAAAATAGACATAAGAATATAAATTTTATTAGTTTACATCATTTCAAAATTCAAAACATTTATTTCACTTTCTATTGATTTAATTTAAAAAGTTGAATCAACATTGACCATTTCCTTTATAAAAGTGTGACACAACTTTGTACTTTTATGAGAGAGAGAGAGAGAGAGAGAGAGAGAATCTTCCACCTTCTCCACCATAGTTCTCTATTGCAATACCTTCACCTCTTATTTCTCAACCTCGTCCTTCAAACCCTCGATCCACCACATGTTCCAACTCCTCCACCTTCTCCATGCCCTACTTATCCAAGTAAGGAATCTAATTTCCTTTCTCCTCCCAAAGGATATGAAGTAGTAGCTATTTAATAGGCTCCTCCAAATATGAAAATAAATCCTATGAGAGACGAGAAAGTAGAAGGGTGAATAAGTGTTGCAAAAATAGGAGGGGAAACATCTTGAGGGTTCTCAAGAAAACATAAAGGTAAAGAAGGTGCATCCCTCATACTAGTCTCCCTCATAGAAACAAAAAGAAAAACAACATTATACTCTAGAGAATTCAAAAAAATTCCTCTCTCCTTCCAAAGCATGAACACATGAAACTTTTAGCATGCCATTTCCCCTCAACCACACTATACAAGAATCAAACAGGACATATCCAAGCTAAGGAGGAGGATTTTACAATTTTTATTGAGGCATTTAGGCTCTTAATGCAAGAAGGAAAAGACAAATAAGACTATCAACTATGATAGTAGACCAAAGAGGAAATAATTTCCACAATTGACAATACTTACTATCAATGTGCTATAGGTAGATATGTAGCCAGGGGATTACCAAATTCAAAAAGTACATTTGGGATTCCAAATGAGAGAAAAAGAGAAAATATCATTGCAGCAATATGTAATAATTATTTTGATCAACATGCAAAAAGATGAGAAAATAAAGGAAGAGATTTTAAAAAATAACTCACTTAATAGATTAATTATTTAGTTGGACCAATTGATTATGTTCCTCCATATTCAATTTTACAAGCAACTCTAAAGAAGGATGTTGAACCTCCAAAATCAAAGGGCCTCCTCTCATCCACAAAGGAATGGAGGGAGAGCCTACAAGATTAAGGAGGTCATGTAATTAAAAGTAAATAATTTATTATAAAATTAGTGATGAAGAAATTTTAACTAATAAAATAGAAATAGATATTGATGAATACTTGATGAAATTGGAGGGTTAGATCCTAGTTTGCAAAAGATGACTTGTCTCGTAGTTTTCATGAATTGCTGAAAATAGTAGTGTTCAATGATGAGGATTAAGATCAACCAAAAGAGTTGCAAATCAAAACTTTGAAGAAGTCTAAGAATAAGATGAGTAAAATAGGAGCTTAGATGATAAAGAATTTATTCTCTCAAGAAATTTGTTCAAGATATTTCTTGCACATTCTGGGAAATGCCTTATTTGGTTAGTTTCTTGATTAAAATAAATCAATAATTCATAGATTATTTACATTTACTAGTCACAAAAGAATTCATATATGAGATGATGGAAAACAAATAAAAGATTCAAGCCTTTCAAGATGAGGAATTATTTTGAAGAGCTATAAGAGCAGTTGGAAAACTCAACATTTTCAAAAGGTGTTAAATTGAAGTATCATAAAGACCTTGATATCAACTATCTCATGCATGTGGTAAAATATTCCACTCACATATTCCCTTATTACAAGGAAGACTAGGTGTTCAATGTCCAAAATTATAACTTGAAATAAATCATTGATATTTTGTGAGGTCAAGTGGAACTATTAATCATTTCTAGTTTCCTTCTTTTATCATCCTAATTTAATTTAGTTTAATAGTTTCATACCCACAATTTAAGGGATCAAAAGCTCTATTTATTTTGATTCAAATGATTAGTAAAAGGCTTATGAATCATTTTGTTGTAATAGACAATTAATTTTTTTGAAATCTTTAGGGTCGATTTTTCTACTAGACATTGTACAACTTGATAAATAATTAATACAATGATTAAGTGTATCTCTAAATTATATTTTGATCATGGTAATGATATATTCTATTTTTTTATTTCTATGTCAAACAAATGGGTGAAAGTTGTATGATCTGATGTGATTACATAGGCTTTTGTTTAAATTTGTGCATGTTTAATGGTGATTTGGTTTGATGAACTTCAAATATCTGATATTTATTTCTCATTTGATGACTGCATCAATGCTATGTTTAGTTGTGTACATGCTAATCAATGTGATTTTCTAGTATACGAGATTTCTCTTAATCATTCGAATTTGATTAATATGTTGGAATTGTCATTGACCATTTAATTTATGTTGTCTACTAGCTTTGAGGGTTTATGATTAGGACATTGATAAAAAAAAATGTCTCATTTTCAGTGTTTATAATTGTCCTTCAACCCTCATTCATAGGAGCACTTATTTTCCAACTTCACAAAACTATGAGGAAAAAAAAATTATTTCTTCATTAATATAAGATCATTAGGGGCCGTCAGAAAAAGAACTCCAATGCACCACATGCCAAACCAACACTGTTCTATAGAAAGTCTACAACCTTTTATTTTAACAAAGATGAGTGAGCGCATCACATGGAGGCCCTCCGTGGTATTGTTAAAACCTTTATGTTTTGCAGAAGGCACCACATATTTTTTTCTTTAATAGAACACTTGGAAATTAAAAGCAATTACCTTAGACCTTAGCATTAGGATCACATTCTTAATGAAAATCAAACATAGTGGATTGTGCCAGATTTGCGTGGCTGCAAGTTTTGTCTTTGTTTATTGTTTCACTTTAATGCTAAATGTTATTTTAAGATGGGTATAGCTATTGATAAATATGAGTCTCGGATTTTATATCTTTCTAGTGTAAATATTTGGATTATTGACCATGTCAGGTATTCTTCTATTTTTTTTTCTTACTTTCCAACAAAGTGTGTGACATTTTGTACTCTACTTCTAGAGTGTTTTGTTTCCTATTATTTATAAAAGAAAATTTAAAGTGTTATAAAAGATTTGAATTTGCATTTCACCTTAGTGTAACTGGGTAATGCTTAATTCTCCGTTCTCTTTCCATTTCCCTATGATATTTGAAGAGACAACTTTTAAAATACCATAGGTTTTTTTTAAATAAATCATAACTAGGTCGCACATTTGTGAAACTTCTTCTCTTTAAGTGTAACCTTTAGAGTTCAACAATTTTGTTGGCACACTCAGTGGGACTTAGGATTATCATCATTGGAGATTTGGTATGTTCTTTAGCATATTCACCCTTACGGATGAAGAGACCACAAACACTTCAACACTCTTTAAGATCAAATCATTTGAGATACTCTACTGGTATGTACCTTATTCTCAATCTTGAGTAGACTTTTTTCTCTTGTTTAAGACATCATTTTATTACCTTTTGCTTTCCTTATGCTCCAACATGGAAAGATATTGTGTACATTATAGTATTTCCCCTCCTTTCCAATAAAATACTTGGTTTATACCTTCTTACCATAAATATCAGGTTGGTAATATTGTTGATTTTTCTCCATATCCCTCTACTAAACAAGCTATGAGTAATTTCTAAATGTTTGCTTCTAACCTGCCCTTGTGCAGCCTTTTTGGTAGCCTTTTTATGCTTGCCAACAAACCCAAGAGGCTTATTTTATCCCTTATTAGTATGCTCATCATCTCACCTAGCATCAAAATGTGATAAATTCTAGCAGTTTCAACACTAGAGAGATGATGTTAAACTTCCAAGAAGAGTTGAGGTTTCTTAAGGAAGAACAAGAATATCAATATCAACTTACCTATTAGTGTCAACTGCAGCAACAACAAGAAGTGGAGGCTCAAAGAAAAACACAAGAGAAATTTCTTGTAATGCAATCTACTACTAGGGTAGAAGAGAAACTCCCGTGAAAGGATAAATTCACCCCTAAAACCCCTAAGCTTGAAATCCTAAGCTTCAAATAGGGGATTCCTTCTAATGAACTACCTAGGTTTGACATCCCAATATTCAAAGGCTCCTGCCCTGATGTTCCATAAAACATCCCCCTCAAGGGACTATTTAATCTTAGGAAAATCAGATTCCTCAGTCTTATTTGTAAAAAAACCTTTCTCCATCGGTTCCCTTTTGTTGATACTATATCACTCTTTAAGAGTGGACTTGTTGATTGGAGATTTGATTGGTCCCATGAACATATAGATGAAGAGGATTATCCTATGGGTTGTGAGTTTCCACATGCTCATAAGGATGAAGAGTTTATCATTTTGCAAGAGAAAAATGAATATGATCAATTGCAACATCAAGAAGTAGGTTATGTTAAAGGAAAAAGCAAATAAAATGATTCATGCCTTTTAATTGATGACCTTCCATTCTTTTTTGAGAATAGGGAAAAGAACATTCTTATGCCCACTTCAATCGTAATCTTTAAGTAGTGGGATGATGTTGTGGACATTGGTGAGAAACATATACATGAGGTTGGCCTCAAGGTTGAAGATGAACTTTTTTGCATGCATGAGGTTGCTTCCCAAGGCATGCATCATATTGCAAGACAACCTACCTCCTAAAAGGGGAAGCGTGCTATTTCTCCACATTGCCATAAATATTGTTTATGAAGTAAAGATAAATCATGATAAGGAAGAAAGAAAAGAGGAGTTGATGAGGCCCAATTCTATGATGAGTTAGAAGCCTTCTAGTTATCAATTCACATCAAACCATCATCTGCTAAGATGGGGAATCATGAGTAGTGATAGCAAGAGGGCGCTTCTCATACCATCAAAAGAGTCATCAAAGCTAGTCCCTACTGGTCAACAAACAATAACGAAAGTGGAACATAGTTATGAGTTTGCTACTAATTGGTAGCACTTTCAAGAGGATTCCTCATCAAGCATCTATCTCAATAGGAGATTTGGTATCCCCTATCCATGCTTATTCCTAAGCATGAAAATAAGCACATAGAGAAGTAAGATTGTCATTAATTACACAATTCCTAAGCATGAAAAGAAGGACATGGAGGAGTTGATGAGGCCCAATTCTATGATGAGTTAGAAGCCTTCTAGTTATCAATTGACATCAAACCATCATCTACTAAGATGGGTAATCATGAGTAGTGATAGAAAAAGGAGGCTTCCCATACATCAGAAGACTCATCAAAGCCAGTCCCTATTGGTCAACAAACAATAACAAAAGTGGAGCATAGTTATGAGTTTGCTACTAATTGGTAGCACTTTCAAGAGGATTCCTCATCAAGCATCTATCTCAATAGGAGATTTCATCTCCCCTATCCATGCTTATTCCTAAGCATGAAAAGAAGCACACATAGAAGTAAGATTGTCATTAATTACACAATTCATCTGTAATTGCACAATTCTAATGGAGGGAAACTAACATTTGAAAGTATGGAAGATGGTTTCATTATTGAAAATTTTTAATTGGGTTGGCCCAATTTTGTCAAATATTCTTAATAGATGGAGGATGATTCTTATAGAAGAGGAGGGTGAGGTGATTTGGTGCATGACTAAAATAGGTATTTACTCGACCTAGTTGGGATATAAAATACAAAGAAAACAAGAGGAGATGATTGACTAGCCTCAAAGATTGTGTCGGCAAAAATGTGTTTATCCAATGTGGGTGCCTTTCTTTGGACTTCTCTACATGGTAGGATCCTCATGGGTGAAAGGCTAAGCTAGTACAACATTATTGGCCAAAGTGCTCCCATACTTTGTATCTCAGATGAGGAATTGACAATATTTATTCCTCCACTATTCCTTTGCCTCCCAAGTTTGGAATTTGCTCCTATCGTCTTTGGGTTGATCCACGGAAAGGAATGATACATTGCTAGGTTTCATGAAAGACTAGCCTACTTTAGGGACAAGTTTGTTGTGGGGTGATATTTAGACTATAGATCCTTCAATGACCATATGGAAAATCTGGAAGGAAAGAAACACATGAATTTAAGCAATAGTTCATTAACGATGGACAAGATTATAGCCAAAATAGAGGATAATATCTTTGAAATTCCAAATATGAAGACTCATGGTAGAAGGGTGGATTATATTAAGAGATGTGATGAGGATATACAAAATATTTCGATTGGTTTGAGGCTCCCTTCAATAATTAGTGTGCATGGTTATTCCAATCAACATAAGGTGTGTTGGGCTAAACTAGTAGAAGGAATATGGGAAATTTTGATGGATTAGCTAATGCGAATCTCTGTGTTGTAGGTATTGGGTGTATCTTTCCAAATTATGAGGGCAAGTGTACTGGGGCTCTATTTTGGTCAATAGGAACAACAAAAAACAACGAGGTTGAGTTGGAGGCCCTAGTGAGGGGATTGCAACTTTGCATTAATAAGAAGATCGTGGATGTGAATATTGAAGGGGATTCTCATATTTCTATAAATGGAGTCACAAATGACTCTTCTTCCAACTGGAAACTGAATAAATGGATTATTATAATCAAGCAATGTTTGTTAAAGTTCAATGATTATAAGATCTCCTATATATAAAAAGAGAAAATAAGGTAGCCAATTATTTAGCTAATTTAGGTGTGTTCCCTAATGAAAAAGGTTTAGTTTTGGATTCCATAATGGGAAGGCCAAAGTTAGAAAAAATGTTATTTGATGATTGGTCTTTTCTGATTCACGATGAAGGTTTGGCATTGGATAAGAGATGTTTGAAATTTCTTTTCTTGGTAGCATGATTTATGAGGCTTTTAAGAGTTGATGTGCATGTAAAGATTATGAACAATACAAATGTCTTATTGTGAAGTATTTTTCTTTCTATCATCAATGGCTTAGGGAAGAAAGAATGGTAAGTCCTCACATGGTACCATAGAAAGTCATTGATTTTGTAATATTGAATATCTTTATTGTGGTTAGCATCTTCTATCCATTGTGGTATCCCTCTAATCGAACAAACAATTTGGTCTCGATAAAGTACGAAACTGCTAGATTTGACAAGAATAAAAAAGATAAGATAATTATCAAAAGTATAACAAAATTATAGCAAAAGGGTGTTGTGAAAGCCAACACTAAATGAAAATCCCTATATGCTAAGAGAGAGAGACTTAACTCAAACAAATAGACATTGACAAGAGCTAGAAAAGCAACAAATCAATACAGCTCATATTTATGAATAAGATGTTTGAGTCCAAAATATAAATTTAAATATTATTTTTTTATCTTCAAGAAGATCTAAACATACATTCATGTCTAGAAGAACTTAAAAGAAATAAAAATTAATTACACAATACCCAAAGGTCCCTATAATATGAACACATACTCTAGGACACACAAAATTATTTCAAAGTAATTTCCCTTTTTAAGATACTCAAATACAATGTCTAAGTACAATGCACCTAATGAAAAATAGAAGAATATCGTGCAAAAAAAACTCCCCCTAAACAACTCATATATAATTGCTATAATTGCTTTGTCTCTTCTTGATTGAGTGTTCATTTGTACCTATTTTAATAATTTTTAGAAAGAATGAGCTCCCCTAACAATTTGCAACTACTCATGTAAGTGTCCATGCTTCCCTTTTAACCACAGAAACATAACAGAACTTAAACAAGCCAAAACAAAGCTCTTAAACCTTCAAGTCAATGTCCTCTCATGTGGATTTATTTGCCCTCATAGTAAAAACCGGTGTAGACAAGACCTTTATCATGCAAACAGCTCTAACAAAATTCAATAAAAACAAAATGAAACATGAACAAACAGTCAATCCATTGCATTAATTAGCAAAATAGTTACTAGTAAGAAAAATTGTCTTATAATCTTCCTCAGTTCTATCCTAGCTCACCCAAAAACCGCTGTATGTAACCACTACTACCAACTCACTAACAAAACCAGTGATCCAAAAATAGGACTGTCACATGAGGTAAACGGACAAACCTTCTTAGTCAATGGACAAACGAATGATTGGTTTTCAATATATTGTAATCAACTCAAAATTTAAATTAAATACATCAGAAAAAAATTGCAAAAGTAGATTTTATATTTATTTTGAATAGCCTCTTTATATCTCAAAATCTATATTTGTTTTGAATAGCGTCTTTGTATCTCAAAACTATAAAAAGGGCTACACTGTTTTAGATATATGAAACAATAAAAAACAAATTATTTATTTTAACTCAGTTAATTAGATGAGAATAGATCTAAAATACTTTGTGCATTAAAGCACTTTCAAAGTCTTCCATAAGACTGCAATATATTTTAAAAAGTTAAAATTGAATACTTATACTATAAGTCGTTTATATGGATCTTACTTGAGGTTTACAATCTGTAGGAAACAATTACAACACATGAACAATTCCATTCATCTGTCTGAATTTTGCAAAAAGGGGCTCTGCAGAATGTCAATGTATAAGATAAAATAACGTAAACTTCAATAGCACAACATGTTTAAAACAATAAATAAATAAAAAGACTCAAACAGTATAACCAATTGAAATTAGAGAATAAAGAAAAAAAATTAGATTGTGATCAGAGAATGTAAACAGCAGAAAGTCCAAAGGAAATACCTTGGCCATTTTCCATAGTGAATGTCTTTCCTTGCCTCATTGAAGCTTAATTTGTTCTTCATTTTGTTGGAGGTTGCCAACTTGTTTCCTTCCATGCATTCTGAAATACCCATTATTTTAAATTGATTTGAAATTAGTAAATATTAAAGAAAAAAGGGTCATTAAATTATAAAGGAATGAAGTGAATATAGTGCTTATGTTTGATCAAACAATATACTGTTTTAGAAACATAAAAACAAAGAACTGTTTCACAAATTAACTACAATGTGTCACAATTCAACTTACTCTGATGGCTGACCCATATCCTCGGGTATTTCTGCCTGGTACTCGCTACCAATACACACATCTTTGTGCTCTGCAGACGTATTAGTAGAAAAAAAAATACTCACAAGTATTTATGTCATTCTGACATGTTGGACAATACCAATCGTCAATGTCCTTTGGTTTCACCTTTTGTTTCGAAACAGTAATATGAAATGACTTTTTATACATATCATATATCAAAGTGTTTTTTTCTACCAAACAATTACATAGTTTACAATTTAGCTTCATGGTGCTATGGTGCTAAACACCAACGAACCATGGATGATTATAAATTGAAATATATAAATAAGAGGAAAATATTCTTAAATCATAGCTGAAGCTGAATATCAATGACAAGGATGCCAATATAAGATACAGGAGAAGACATAATAGAATATAACTTAATCTAAATAAGACAAGATTACAGGAACATATTTTACTAGTTAATTGAAAAGATACCCACTTTAAAAGATGGCAAGCATGTCAATATAGTTGAATTGTTGGAACAAGCATGCCAATACAATTGGAGTGTTGAAAGAGTCCTTGTCCAGTTGAGCAACCTGTTACAGCTTCAATTGGAGATGCCTTCATAACAGAATACCTTTTTAAACTGTTTCCTCCAAGCTGCTGATGGTGATGAACAAAGATTTTGAATAGAGTGTTTTGTAACATTCTTTTCAGTTAAGTTGCCATTTATTAATTTAACTAGCTAAACTTTATTGTTATTATTATAGTGCAATCAGCTCATACAGGCTTGTATACAACAATATACATTGTATTTGGTTGAGTTTCTTTCCAGTTCTGATTAGTTAAGTTACTGTTGCAAAATTGAATCTCCAATTCCCACCCATTAACTTGTTGTTGTAAATTTGAATCGGCGGCTTTTACTGCTATTATAATAGTGAAATTATCTCTTGCTGCCAAATTTGAATCAGCGGCTTTTACTGCTATTATAATAGTGAAATTATCTCTTGCTGTCAAATTCTGTAGAGAATAATATTTTGTTTTAGTGCATTGAAAGTTGGACTTTGAAGGTTTTAGTAAAATATACACCACAATTATCAGATTTCTAACTTATTGAATTGTAATTTCTATTTCTTATAATTATTATAAAAAATTACTTCCACTTAAAATTTAAAGATGAAAATAAAAATGTTACATTCTTAAGAAATTTTATACTAACCCCCTCCAAAGATTTATAACCCTAATAGATTCCTTCCAGAATCAATTACTCTTATAAAAAAAAAAAAAAAAGAGAAATACTGTGAACAACTTATAAACATAGCATCTAAGCTATGGACCCTTAAAATATTGTGTTTTATTATTTAAATTATGGATTAAGATTGAAGATATTAAAATTTATTAATTATGCTGATGAAAATACTAATAAAAAGATAATTATGGAAGGAGAACCATATCCAAAGTAATAGAGACAAGTTGTTATAGATTTATTCATAGGTTTTGTGATTCCACATTATTCAATAGTGTGTAGCCAAAGAACATTCATGTATATGTTTATATTATGCATGCTTAATTACTATTTGATTTGATTTCATGCATGATTGAATATTTTATGTGCAATTGTACTTTTATAACCTCCCCCACACCCCCCCCCCTCCTTTTTTATATCAAAAAAGAACCAAGCCTAAAATTTTATAACTTAGTAAAAGACATTACATATTGAAATAATTTTTTCCCTTATTTCTCATTTATATAATTTTTCCCCTTATTTTTAGAAGGGGTATTTAATGCACCCACTTCACATATGAATGGGGTGTGGGATAGTTTGTGGCGGACGTGGCTAAACTCCACACAAAACTGCATTCCTTACAATTTTTAAAATTCGTAAAAAATAACAGATTTTTGTGAAATTTTCAGGAGTGAAATCTAATTAACTGAATCACATTGTTGTTAAACCAACAGTTTGCAGCTCTATGGTCGGACAAAATGTATTTGCATAATTTTATTTAATTCACCTTGAATTTAAAACTAAGTATTATTTTAGAATATATTTTGGAAAGATTTTTTTAAATAAAAGCTGACAAAGTCAACGATATATTAATAATATAGGGAAACTTACATAAAGGCCAACCTTCAAAGTACCAAGCTTATATGCAACATAGGCTGGCATGACAACAAAAGTTTACAATGAGTCTGCAATAATAATTGATGCCATACATCAAAAAAGGACATTTCAAAATATGTAAAGACAATAAGTGTGATGAGATGAAAAGAAGAAGCACTTATATAATTTTTCCCCTTATTTCTCATTTATATAATTTTTCTTCTTTTTTTTAGAAGGGGTATTTAATGCATCCACTTCAAATATGAATGGGGTGTGGGATAGATCATAGTTTGTGGCGGAAGTGGCTAAACTCCACACAAAACGGCAAAATAATAGATTTTTGTGAAATTTTCAGGAGTGAAATCTAATGCTCTGCATCCCATTATTTGTGGAGATTAGCCTATACAGTTTGCAGCTCTATGATTGGACAAAATGTATGTGCATAATTTTATTTAATTCACCTTGAATTTAAAACTAAGTATTATTTTAGAATATATCTTAGAAAGATTTTTTTAAATAAAAGCTGACAAAGTCAACGATATATTAAATAATATAGGGAAACTTATATAAAGACCAACCTTAAAAGTACGAAGCTTATATGCAACATAGGCTGGCATGATAACCAAAAAAATATTACATTCTAACCAGAAACGATTTTATATCAGTAATAAACCATCCAACAACAACAAAACTTTACAATGAGTCTGTAATAAGAATTGATGCCATGCATCCAAAAAAGAAAAGAAAAAAGACAGTCCAAAATATGGAAGGGCAATAAGTCTGATGAGATGAAAAGAAAGAAGCACTATACCCAGTGCTTGCAGAGAAGTTACATTACCAGTGGCATACCCACTAGAACTTGGAACATCAGCACTAGTGTTTGAAACATCGCCAATATAATTAGGAGGATCCTCCAAAGCCTGCTCCCTAAGGGTCGTTCGAAAACCTTAAAAGCGTATCCAATGCCAAAAACTTGTCAAAAGCATCGTCCAAAGTTTGGTCCCTGAGGGCCGGTTGAAGTCGATTTAAGGCCTTCATCGAATCCTTGAATGTATCACATACAAGCCCAGAACGCATTTCACAGAGGAGGTCCTTGCACGCAGAGTTGGTTGCTAATTCTGTCTTGTCAAGGAAGCCACCAATGGGGAACGAACCCATGTTCAAACTGTATGATTGCAGGCTACTCTCCAAGTCAGACGCATTGAAGAAAAAAGGCTGCAAATAACTTTTCGCTAAAGTTGTAACCAATCCAACGTCTTCAAGTAAGTCCATAGAGTTGGAAAGAAATAGTGATGCGACCTCAGAGAAGAGAGCATGGGGGTTGGCAAGAAGCCACTGGTGGCCAACAATAGATCGAAGAGCAAACTCCACATCGGCAGATGCATTACAAAGACTTGTCCCAGTTTTTCTCTGTCGTATTTTGCTGGATCACGTCTCTCCCAGAACCATTTTGGAAGTGATATTCTCCATTCAAAAGCCATATGAAAATCTACACTTCATATAAAAGTAGGATTTAGAGGTAAAAATGTGATATATCAACAAGTTCATAACCATTGTAAATATTGTAATGCAATGTTTGAATAAAAATATAGCAATCATATTTGTCTTTTATCAATTTAGTCAAACATACATCTAAGATAAAAGTTTACTTACAATAACAAACTTATTAGGAAACTGAAAATGTTTGAATTTTAATACCCTATTTTTTCAATATCACAATTCTGGTCCAAAACTGTCATTGAGTGACTTAGAGACAATATCTAGAAATTCCATCCCACCTTGATAAGGCAGTTGAACCCAATACAGCTAGTTTTATAATAGATAAGAAGCTTATCCCAAATTTGGCTCTCGGTTAAAGAATCTCCCTATACAAAATACAATCCTATATATAACAGATATATGAAGAATCTGCTAAACTATCATCTTTTAACAGTTGTTAGTTATCCAAAGGAAGTTACTATGGTAATGAAGAGATTATGGTAATGAGATCGATTTGTTTCGGCCGGGCTTGGAATGAAACATTCGTTAGAGATCACTTGGTTTCACCACCTAACTAGTGATCTTACTAAAGTTCAAGTTCACGCTAACGCTCTATAGATATTGGTCTAATTCGGGGTTCAAATGAAAACTTAAGATCTCAATCACACATGCGTTATAATCTGCTCACTTTGTTTCAAACCCAATGGCCAAAATAATGGAACTGTAAAACTGATATGATAGAAAGTGATTGAAGATTTACCTGAAAATAGCAGAACAGGTAACCGCCTTACAACTTGATGCTGTGGTTGCGCGTTGAGTCGTAGGAAACCAGTAAGTTTTGTTGGTAATAAATATATTCCAAAGGCATGAGTTCCCATAAAAATTTTAGAGGTAATTAGTAATCATTCTCTACATTCTAATTTCTCTTCCTTTTTTATATAAACAAGCCTACATTGTACATTTTATTCACACTTTATTCAATCACTTTTGTATTTTATTGTTATTTTTAGTTTCATAAATTGAGTGTATATTTGCTTGACTTATGTGACTCATTGATGCTAATATTCAAATTTGAGATCTTGGCAAAACTAACATGATATCATAGCCAATCTAATTTTGATTACTGGTTCAGTATTTACACGAGTTCAATTTTTCAAATATATAGATGCATACAATTTTGTTTGGTTATTGTGCCATATTGGCTGAGCACAATCTGTGATGTGTACTCTGGTGTAATATCTATCTCTGTTTAGAGATGATTTCTGTTAAAAAAGAAGCAGAAGGTCATCTTCCATTGCCATCGCTTCTGGTGGCATTGATATTCCAGCACCCTGTGTGATCTCATAGCACCCAGCATCTTATTACTAATTACAATACCTCCGGTCAACATAGCATTGCAGTCTACCATTCATCCTTGGCACCACGTTAACTCTTTTTCTCTGTTTTGTTGCTTGAGTATTGGATAAGTTCTTTCCGTTTGGAAATCTGTGCAGGCCCTTCATACATATTTGCATTTGCTTGGCACTTTTTACATTTGCCGAAAGCCACACTCCAGCCGCCTCCCAGCAGCAACAATCTTGGCAACAGTTGATATTTTTTTGAATACAAATCTGCATTGCCCCATTGGCAGTAGTTGATGGTGTTTTTGAAGCAAGGCATTTGGCTTGAGAAAAGAGGCCACAATTCCTGACAACCAGCTCACGTCTCCTCAAAGACTAGCAGAAACTTCACCAATTAATACGCATAAGGCTCTTTCCTTCCACATGGCTCCCAATAGCAATTTGAAACAGTGTCAGAAACTTCTTCAGTTAATGTTGAATCAATCCCTATTGTGGAGGAGCATTTGAAGTGGTGGATGCTAATCAAACTTCAGCGATTACAGTTATATAATCAATTAATCTTTGTGGAAAGTTGTTGTTAGGATGAAGAAACTAATTTAAAACAGCAGATAAACAGAATTAAATACACACATAACACAGACAAATTAAACACACAGATTTATCGTGGTTCAGCAATTGCCTACATCCACATTGAAGCAAGGGAATCATAGATTAATCACCAATCTGGTATACACATATACACAGCTGGAAGCAGCTCCAGAATTAACCTCTACAAATGAATTATAATCAGCTCTCAAAGAGCTTGCAAGGAGAATATGAATAGCCAAGTGTTCAGTCAGCAAAAACGAAGGAGTCCGTTGGACTTCACTTCCAACAATCTCCCACTGAAGGCCAATGAACTGCTGCAACAAGTAGATTCCCCCACTCAGTAATGCTATCAATTATTGGAAAGGCCGATACAAACTTGGCAGAAATCGAATTTCTCCCACTTAACCACTTTAGTGAGCACATCAGCTGGATTCATGTCGATATGAATTTTATCTACATGAAATTTGCCTTCTTCGACCATATGGCGAACATAATGACTGCGAACATCAACATGTTTTGACCGTGGCTGAGATGTCTGATGTTTAGCTATAAAAATGGCACTAATGTTATCACAAAACAAAGCAAAATCTGATTGCTTCAAACCCAACTCGCTCAACAAGAGTTGCAACCATACCATCTCTTTTGCTCCCTCAGAAAGAGCTATGTATTCAGCTTCTGTGGTTGATTGAGCAACTGTATGCTACAATTTTGAAGCCCAACTAATCGCTGCCCTGACAAATGTGAAAGCAACCAGAAGTAGACTTTCTTTTGTCTAAGTCACTGGCAAAATCAGAATCGATAAACCCTTGCAAAACTGCCTTGTCCTTTCCAAACCATAAACAAAAATCAGAAGTACCTTTGAGATACCTCAAGATATACTTAACCGCCTCCCAATGTGATTTGCCCAGATTAGCCATAAATCTGCTCACCAAACCCATGGCATGAGCAATATCTGGTCAAGTAGACACCATTGCATACATGAGACTTCCAACTGCAGATTTGTATGGAATTTTATCCATAAACTCCTTATCTTCTTGTGTTTTTGGACACAATTGAGAAGACAACTAAAAATGAGAGGCTAAGGGTATGCAAATAGACTTAGCATCCGTCATACCAAATTTGTCCAAAACTTTTTTAATGTAGTCTTGCTGAGATAGTTTGAGTTCTCTCTTTTTGCTATCCTGAAAAATAGTCATTCCTAGAATCTTCTTTGCTGCCCCTAAATCTTTCATGGCAAATTCCTTTGCTAGATGAGTTTTAAGTTCACTCACAATGCTCATGCTTGTGCCGACCACTAACATATCATCCACATAAAGGAGAAGAATGACAAATTCGCCATTAGGAAGCTTCTTGTAATAGATACAAGGATCAGACTCGCTGCGAGTAAACTTGTGATCAATCATGAACTTGTCAAATTTAAGATACCACTGTTGAGGGGCTTGCTTAAGCCCATACAAATTGCGTTTCAATCTACAATAAAGGTGTTCCTACCCCTTTTTAATGAACCCTTCCGGCTGATGCATAAATAGTTCCTCATCAAGATTGCCATGGAGAAATGTCGTCTTCAAATCCAGCGGTTCAAATTCAAGATCCCAGGTTGCAACTAAGCCCAATATTGGTTGGATTGTAGTCATTTTAACTACTAGCGAGAAAATTTCTTTGAAGTCAAGATCTTGCTGCTGAGCATATCCCTTTACAACCAGTCTTGCTCAAAATCTTTTGTGACCATCGGCTTCATCTTTTAGTTTATACACCCATTTATTTCTTAATGCCTTTCTGTCAGGCAGAAGTGGCACCAAATCCCATGTCTGATTTCTCACTAGTGCATCTATTTCTTCGCACATTGCAGCGTGCCAGTTATCACAGTCTGCAATTTGACAAGCTTCTTTGTATGTTGCAGGCTCTGTTTGATTAGAGATGAGCAAAGAAGGTTCGACTTCTTCACAAAATAGTAAATCATATTTGGAGAACTTTGCAGGAGGTCGCCTTTGTCTGGTTGATTTCCTCAATTGACTCTTTGTTTTAGTAGTAGAGTTTTTCAATTTTTGCTATCCTTGTTGATGCAAACTCATATCTCTCCCATTTTTAATTGGCTTGGTAGTTTTATTGACCTGTGGATTTTTGTCCACATTGGATGCAGACAAATCGCGGGAAAGTGGACTTGTAGGAGCATTGTTCTCTTCCTGCAAGGACTGTTTGTGTAGGGTGCTGGGTCTGCGGGAGGGGCTGCCACATCACCATCGGCAGTTTGGATGCACGATGGTGGCAGAGAGCCTGTAACTGCAGGTGAGTGCAGGGGATGGGGCGATGGAGAGGCCGTGGGGTGAGAGTAGGCGGGGAGCTCATGGGAGAGAGCCTGCGAAGAGGGGAAGGAAGTTGCGGGGGGGTCAAGGGAAGCCTGCAGCGTTGGCAGGTCATGCGAGGAGTGAGGGGAGGCACGTGCTTGGGGAGGCTTCCATGGAGGTGGGTGTGCAGATTGCTCAGCATGTCGTCAGGGAATGAAGACAGAGTTTGAAGGATACGATGGATTTGTAGACCACCGTGGAGTGTGTCCAGCCAAATGAGAATAGTGTAAGCCAAAATGCTCACTGTAAGAATGCTCTTCCGAGTTTCCTACAACATGAGTGCTATTTAGGGGAGGATATGCTCTGTTTCACAGACTCCCAATTTCAGAATTGAACGAACACCATTCATTATTGGCACTTACTTCTTCATTCTCAGTCTGAGAATTATATGCAATGGAGGTAGACATCCTAGGAGCTCCCACTGAATGAGAGACCGAAGGCAGAGCGCTGGTAGTCGAATTCTAAAACAAAGACATAGGGACAAATTTTGTCTCTGATTTATTTGAAACTTGTAGTGTGGGAAAGGAGGCATCCCTGTTCTGAACAATCTTTTTATGAATTGGATCCCACAATCTGAAACCAAATTTCTCTTCTCCATACCCCACAAAAATATATTTCAGCGACTTTGAATCCAATTTCGTTCGCTTTTCCTTGGGTATATGCAAGAAGTCTTCGCATCCAAACATATGAAGATGCGAGTATGAAATCCTTTTCCCTTGCCATTCCTCTTCTAGAATACCAAAATCCAATTTAGATGATGGACTTCAGTTGATTAAATACACTACTGTGTTACATGCTTCTGCCCAAAATTCTTTGCCTAAACCTACATTAGACAACATACATCGTGCCTTTTCAAGAATTGTTCTATTCATCCTCTCGCCTGCACCATTTTCTTGAGGAGTGAAAGGAACAACCTTGATTCTTCTAATCCCATTATCAGCACAAAAATCATCAAATTCATGTGAACAAAATTCCCCACCATTATCCGTTTGTAAGCATTTAATCTTATGACCAATTTGATTTTCAACTAAAGCCTTGAAAATTTTTAATTTTGAAAATACTTCAGATTTCCTAGAAAGCATGTAAATCCATACTTTTCTTGTACAATCATCAAGAAAGGTTACAAAATAGTTAGCTCCTCCAATGGAGGTTACCTCGGTAGGCCCAAAAACATCCGAGTATACAAGCTCCAACAGTGTTGTCTTTGTGTCACATCCACCTTTCAAAAAACTCACTCTCTTTTTTTTTACCATAAAGGCAATGTTCACAAAAGGCTAAGTCAACAAGCTTGAGGCCTGGTAGTTAATTTCTTATATGCATAACATGGAGTCCTTTCTTGCAAATATGGCCAAGTCTTTGATGCCAAAGATCCACTTTGTTGTCCTCAATCACCATTGCAACTCCCACTTCACTATGAGTCTTAAATATGTATAAACTTCCCACTTTATTACCATTTGCAATCAGCATGGTACCATTTGTTACTTTCCATGTATCTGGGAGAAAATTAACATTAAGACCTTGACCAAAGAGTTGTCCAACGGATATCAAATTTGGCTTCAATTATGGGACATAGCGAATATCTTTGAGAAGCCATGTTTTACCACCTTCTAATAGCAGCAATACATCCCCTTTGCCTGTAATTTCACAAGCTTTGTTATCTCCTAAGAAAACATTGCCAAACTGACCTTCATGGTAGTTAATGAATGCTTCAAGACATGAGGTAGCATGATAGGAAGCATCGAAATCAAGAACCCATGAATCTGAAGTAGTGTCAGTTGTTGAAAGGATTAATACACTATCATCTTTATAATAAACTATATTTGCTTCGCCGTCCCGCACCCTCTCTTGTGCCCTTTTGAAGTTTATACAATCCTTCTTCACATGACCAGCTTTGCCCCAAAACCAACATTCACCATTTATGTTTCTAGACTTCAATCTCTTTGCTGATTTTGAATGTCTATGGTAATTATTTCTGCCTCTATTATGACTTCTACCTCTATTATCGGTGCTGACTACCGTTAAGGCTTCAGCGGATGAAGGTTCATCATTCTTTCTTCTCAAATCCTCGCTGAGAAGAGTAGCTGCTACATCATTAAAAACCAACTTTTTTTTAACAGGTATAGATGTGCTAACTGTTGTTACAACACCATCCCAGCTACTTGGTAAAGAACATAATAACTGAGCATCCTTGCTTTCATCATCTTGTGTCATCCCCACCGAAGTCGCTTGACTAATCAATGTATTGAATTCATTGATGTGGTTTGCCATAGCACAACTTTCCTTCATTTTTGAGTTTGTACAAGTGCTTCATAATAAAAACTTTATTTGCTGTCGATGCCATTTCATACATGGTTGTGAGTCTATCCCATACATCTTTTGTTGTTGCATCACCCATGACATTGAAGAGAACGTTATTGGACAGCAAGAGAAAAATTGTCAGTCTCGCCTTTTTGTCTAATTTTTCCCATTCTTCATCAGCCATCCTTGCTGGTTTCTTTGCTTTCCCTTTAGGCGCAAGTGAAAGGTCTTGCTTTATCAACAAAGACTCCATCTGCACCTTCCATAACCCAAAGCTATGACCGGAGAACTTCTCTATCTTCTATTCTTCCATGATTCTGGAATTTTAAACACCAAAATCTAAACAGCGATCTAACCTCGCTCTGATACCAATTGTTAGGATGAAGAAACGAATTTAAAACAGCAGATAAATAGAATTAAATACACACACAACACAAATAAATTAAACACACAGATTTATCATGGTTCAGCAATTACCTACATCCACATTGAAGCAAGGAAATCATAGATTAATCACCAATCTGGTATACACATATACACAACTGGAAGCAACTCCAGAATTAACCTCTACAAATGAATTACAATCAGCTCTTAAAGAGATTGCAAGGAGAATATGAATAGCCAAGAGTTTTGGTCGCAAAAAGGAAGGAGTCTGTTGGACTTCACTTCCAACAATTGTAACACATCTTACATATTCAGATTTTATTTTTTTCATGTAAATGCTAAAATTTGTTTCAACTTTAGATTCTACAACATTTTAAGTTGATCATTAATGGTTTATTTGCAAATACTAAAAGGGGTAGATCTTCATTTTGTCATAATTTTCATCTCCGAAGGCAACATTTGACAAACTTAAGAGTGTCATTGGCAAGCTTATTCGGAGACAATTTCAAGGACTGGTTGCAGGCATAGTTTGGATATCACCTTAGAACATTTTAAAATCATTTAGTGCAAATGCATTTAAGAAGAAGAGGTCATTTAGTGAGAAATTGGTTGTAAATAACTTTTAAATAGTAGCTTGAAATTGAGCATAGCAAAAGTTCATATTTTGACATTTCCTATGCAATGGACCTTAATGCACTATAAAAACCACTAAGTTATGAAGTGTCAAAATCTAGGGGGTCACCAAATAGTGTATAAAGGGGCCCGGGTGTCTTGAGTTGTGCCATTATGCACTTTTGTAAGTTCTATTATTGAACACTTTCATATTTTTCTTTCAGCACATTGATTTTGCAAAAAATCCCACTAAGCATAGAGCTCAACAAAACGATTAAGCCTTTAACACCCTTCAACTATAATGAATTGAAATTGGTCATTTCTCTTATCTTGAAGAATCAAGGATTATAGATGGTACCTATGGATACAGAAAAAGAGCCCAAAGCAGCAAAAGTTAAATGAAAAGATTTAATAAATATGATCAAGCCTTTGACTTACTATGTCTAAATCTATCTTTTAAATTTATATTGCATGTAGAAGCCTTGAAAACATCCAATGAAGTTTTGCTAGCCCTTCAACAAATTTTTGGGAAGGTTGAAGAATTAAGAAGTCATGGGTTAGAAAATGCACTCTTAACTTTAAGTCCAAGAGGCTTTGACACTTTGGAGGACTATTTCATAAAATTCAAATCATTAAGGTTGCAACTTAAATAATGTGGTATATAAAATAAATATATAGGATCAACTCATCCTTTCTAAATATAAAAGAAATATGATCAACTCATCCTTTCTATATTTTTTCAAGACTAAGTCTTGACAATTTTGTTTTTATATCCACTTTTTATTCCACTAAGAAATCTCTTGGAGCCATATGGAAAATACCAACTTAGGATAATTTCATTGTAGACTTAATAAGGGAGCAACATAAATGAATCATAATAGGCACTTCGAAGAGTACAAAACTTCAAGCCCTCATTGCCAGAAAAGAGAAAGATAAGGATTTAAACAAAAGGTAGAAACAAAAATATCAATAGACTAAGGAAAGTAAGGAAGACAAGACATCCTCCAAAAAAATTGACACTTTTCCAAACCAAGGGAAAATTAAGAAAAAAAAAGAAATGTGCCTTTTTCAAAAAACTAGGACAAAATGAGAACATTTGTATGCACAAAAGAATTCATCACCTAGCACATCTTCTTGAGAAATAGGAGACATTAAAATCTAACCATCAAGTTCAGAATCTTCAAAGCTATTGGATAAAAAGAGTCATTCACTTTGAGCTTTCATTATGGATTGTTCATCTCCATTACCATCTGTTGCATCAAAATTGAGAGACATTTCACCAAGAGAATCCACAAATTGTTCACAACAAAGAAGACCATGGAGAATTTGAGCATCATCTTATGGGGGACTACGTAGTCTCTCTTTTATCTCTCCTATGGGTGTATCATTTCATGCATATTTTATATCATCTCTTTTTTTTAAGGTAATCTTTTTCCATAGGTTTTTCTACCTTTCTCCACTTTATGGGAAGACTTGCATTGTACATAGGTACCTAACATGGCTAGTAGCTAGGAACCATCATCATCACCTATGTATACATTACACACTAAGTCGCACTTAAGGGTGGTGTTGGTTTAAATAGCACTTCATTTCATAAGTAGTTAATAGTTCACCACTTCCTAGGATGACCTATTCACATTAGATTAAGTTTACTTAGTTGTTATTTAGAGATTTGTCTCACCTCATGTGGTTGAGACATGTGTACTCATTTAGCGAGACACTCTTGCATACACCTATGACACTAACCTATACATGTTAAGGTTTTTTGTAAGTGTTGCACATATTTAGAGGTGGTTAGTAATCATTCTCTACCTTCTCATTCTCTTTCTTTAAGAAATCCTACATTGTACATTTTACCCACACATCAATTCAATCATTTTTGTATTGCATTGATATTTTTAGCTTCATAGATTGAGTGTAAATTTTCTTTACTTATGTGACTCATTAATGCTAGTATTCAAATCATGCATCTTGGAAAAACTAACATCAATATCCTACAATCTTGGTATTCCCCCTTTCAAGAATATTCTTTTCTCATATACTTTATAGATGTCTATACTCTTAACTTTCTTCCCTCCTATAATGCCAAGTGGCATTCTCACCTCCTCCTACAACAAGGGATGTGACTCATAGCTAGCGATCTTGGGGTCTCATTTTATAGCTTTTATATATCTATTTCTTAGGGTCTAATTCATTTTTTCAAAACCTATTATTACTACTTGTCAAGTGGTTTCTTTTAATCAAATTTTATAAATTTGGAAATTTTTTATAAGGTTTAAAGGTTTCATATTAAATGTATACCATCAATATGGATTTTTACTTAATGCATTCCTTTATTTTTCTATTTGAAAGTTTATTTTTTTTAATATAGGTCAATATTTATACTATTTGGTACACACATTTATTTATTATTCCTTGCAATGTACAAAACTATAATGCATAAGAGGTTAACCTTCACAATAAAGTGTACTTCATATATTCAGATCACTTTAATCAATCTCTACCTAAAATCAATGGACACAATTAAGTGACTCTCTACATGAGTATACAACACATATCACCAATGTCTTGTGAAATAAATATAAAATAAAAATCCAATTAAAATGAATTATTTAAACATCAAGTTATACAAATACAAGCCTCTAAGTTCTTGTTAAGCTAATATTTACATGGATTCATGTGATATGCCAATTACAATGCAAGCTCATTTCCAAACTCATTGCTTGCTAATTTAAAAGAGCCATGCATAACAATCTTCTCTACCGTTTTCTCCTTCAATATGTACAAATCCATAAATTTAGGTATTTGAATCTAACTTACTTTAAATCACTATCAACAATCTTTCATTCTAAATGTAGCTTTACATGGTGGAGTTATACATCAAATAACGTTTCGATCTTCTAGATATATTATCAATTATTGAGGTCATTCCAACCTACTCATTTGAGTATATTTCCAACTCAATTTTTAAGACATACTAACCTATTCTAACCTACATCCCCAACTTCTTTTTATTTTAAACACATATTAATTCATGCTTATACCATGATAAGGATTCTTGGTAATTTTAAACAATGAAAGTCACCACATGGCAAGATGTAAACACAAATCCAACAAATTAGGTAATGGGAAAGAGTAATAACTAGATATTTCAATTTTCTATTATGCACTTTGATTTTCCTTTACAATTAATCCTAGGCCATACCATGGGTCCCATCATTTTCTCCAATCCACTACCACCTATGATAAAAAGAAATCATCTTATAGTATTTGTTGCATCTCTGACAAGGGAGAAATTATTAAAAAAACACAATACTTGTGACCATTTTACATAAGTACACAATAATTGACTCACACGTGAATAGTGTTCATCTGGAAACAAGAAGTAAATGCAATACCATTCAATGTGCCTTCCAATACCTAATTTACTCACTTACCCTTTTAGTGCATATCAACTAGAAAACAATGTTGATGTATCCCATGCTACATTGTGGGTCACATCCTTTTCCTTGATTCTTTGCACTAGCTATGATGATGAGAAAGATTTCCATACTACTTTTCATCATTATTAGATAAGGTGTTTGCATAACAACACACATAACCTAAGGATAGTTATATTATTTTCAACACCCTTCAATAATATAAGTCATAATACAACCATGTAAGTTAAAAAATCACAATCTATTTTATAGTCTAATTATAGACCTAAGACTACTTCTTCTAATATCGAAAATTGAAATAACAATCAAAACTATGAAACCATACCTCAAGAAATACCACACACGAGACACATTTGTTTTGATACACCAATTCTAATACTAAATTATTATACTGGTAGACTTTGGTATCCATCACCTAAATGCTACTAATGAAAGCCTATCTAAGCCTTATAAAATTAGCTAGCTCTTAGCATCTATCACCTATGTACTACTTGTGAAATTTAACTAACCATATGATATCGTTGAATACTTCTTATTAAAATTTACACTACCTTACTCCTATCATGTTGTCGCAATAAAAATCTTATATGTAAGCAAGTTGTAGGTTTAAATTATGGTAATCATCTTAGGATGAGTGGGACAAGATATGTTAATAGGAAATTGTCTTCTACATATTCCTTCCTAGATTTGTTTTCTCATCCCTAGTTGTCATACATAGAAGTTAGCTCCTATATCGAGCTCAATTTACATCATTATTTGAAAGCATATTATTTAATAGACAAGGTTAAATCCATGGATATAATAGTAGACAATATTCTACTTCTAAATACCTATAATTTGGGTATATTCCATTCATAAGGCTTAGCACATTATTATCCACCAACCAGACATAAAGAAAAATGCCACACTATATTGTTGAACTTATCATTAATTTCTCATAGTTATAAAAGTTAATCCTAAGGACTCATTCCTAAATTTAACACAAATCTTGGTACATAATTAGAGTAAGTAGACCATCGATACATACAAGAGTTTTTAATATCCTCAAACCATAATGGATTAAGTTGATATCATAATTAAATTGAAGTTGAGAGGTTTCCATAATTCATTCATAGCCAAATCATGATCAAGTTTATCATGCCCTTATTTCTTTGTAGACTAGACCTCATAAGGTCTAGAGGCTAAATTACACCTTCCCCCACCCCTCGTTAATCCAAGACACAAGGCCATAGGGCTAAATAAAATATCACCAATTGTTTTAGTTCATCTAAGATTAGAGATATTCTCACACCATCCACTCAATACAAACTACTATGATAATGACTATAAAATTTCATCCATGGTGGAAATATATTTTAGAAATCCAAACACCCTAAACCCTAGAATAAATAAGTTTGAAGGTGATGGATTATTGCTTTATTACCTCAAATAGGTATATGGTGGAGACATTTTAATTGGAATGTAAGATCACTTCCATCTAATGAAAATTTATCCTCAAGATAAAACTTACTAAAAATGGAGAAGTAATTAGTTTAGGAACAACCCCAATTATTTGAATTATTCATCAATCCTCTCATAGGTCAAGAGGGGTGTCCTTCACCAAAGGAATTACTACATATCTCTCACAAGTAACATACAAATAGGTTCCTATAACTATGGTTTTCACTATTTGTCAAATAATATTACTCATGAAAGTGCAAAAAAATAAAAAAGGAAAAACATGGAAAGGACAAAAAATGAACAAGGAAACAACCACCATTTATCAATCTCCATTATATAAAGAAGCCTTAGTTCAAAAAGTTTTATTAATTTCAGTTTCATATTCAAAAAGTGTTGTTTTAAATGATTATTATAATAATGCTTAATGCTATGTCTGATACCAATTTAGCAAGCCTAATTTTAACACTTCCATCTAAGAACATAAGATCTCAAATGGGACCTCACCACCTTTATTATTCATATTCAATATAAGAACCCCAAAATCTCTTAGAGGTTCATCTCATTGAAATAGAAGCTAAGTTGATTACTCAACAACAACACATTAAAATTGTTTGTAATAACATATTTTGACCTTTATCAATTAACTCAGTCTTTGTCTTTGTCTTTGTCTTTGTCACCAATAGTACTCGATTCATACCCAAGATAACTAAAAAAGACTTAACTTATCAAGTTAAATAAAGATCTCATAATTAAAGCATGCCACTAATAATTCTCAATACATGTAGTGGCTTGAGACCATATCTACAATTTCCATTACAAAGTACAATTTCATTTTTCTGTAACTCGGTCTTTAGATAAGTATTCTCTAATAGTAACATCCCATAAATTGGGAGTAACAAAAACCACACAAATAATATCATTGCTAAAAATCACTACTGAATTTTAAAACTAATAATTTGATTTAATCAATAAAATGTTAAAATTAGCTTATAATCCTTACTTCCCCCTTATCTCTAAGCAGATGGATTACAAGACGACAACATAGATGTTAGGATGAAGAAATCGAATTGAAAAACAGCAGATGAACAGAATTAAATGCACACAAAACACAGACAAATTAAACACATAGATTTATCGTGGTTCAACAATTGCCTACATCCACATTGAAGCACGGGAATCATAGATTAATCACCAATCTGGTTTACATATACACAGCTGCAATCAGCTCCAGCAATTAACCTTCAAAATTGAATTACAATCACCTCTTAAAGAGATTGCAAAGAGAATATGAATAGCCAAGAGTTTTGGTGGCAAACAAGGAAGGAGTCCGTTGGACTTCAACTTCCAACAATCTCCCACTGAAGGCCAACGAACTGCTGCAACAAGTAGATTTTCCCACTCAATTTTGCTATCAGTTATTGGAAAGGCCAAGAGAAGCTCGGCAGAAATCTAACTTCTCCCACTTAACCACTTTAGTGAGCACATCAGCTGGATTCAGGTCGGTATGAATCTTATCTACATCAAACTTGCCTTCTTCGACCATATGGCGAACATAATGACTGCGAACATTATCATGTTTTGACCGTGGCTAAGATGTCTGATGTTTAGACATAAAAATTGCACTGTTGTTATCACAAAACAAAGCAAAATCTGATTGCTTCAAACCCAACTCGCTGAACAAGAGTTGCAACCATACTATCTCTTTTGCTCCCTCAGAAAGAGCAATGTGTTCTGCTTCTGTAGTTGATTGAGCAACTTTAAGTTGCAATTTTGAAACCCAACTAATTCCTGCCTTGGCAAATGTGAAAGCATAACCAGAAGTAGACTTTCTTTTGTCTAAGTCACTGGCAAAATCAGAATTGGTAAACCCTTGCAAAACTGCCTTGTCCTTTCCAAACCATAAACAAAAATCAGAAGTACCTTTGAGATACCTCAAGATATACTTAACCGCCTCCCAATGTGATTTGCCCAGATTAGCCATAAATCTACTCACCAATCACATAGCATGAGCAATGTTTGGTCGAGTAGACACCATAGCATACATGAGGCTTCCAACTGCAGATTTGTATGGAATTTTATCCATAAACTCCTTATCTTCTTATGTTTTAGGACACAATTGAGAAGACAACTGAAAATGAGAGGATAAAGGTACACAAACAGACTTAGCATCTGCCATACCAAATCTGTCCAAGACTTTTTTAATGTAGTCTTGCTGAGATAGTTTGAGTTCTCTCTTTTTTCTATCCCGAAAAATAGTCATTCCTAGGATCTTCTTTGCTGCCCCTAAATATTTCATGGAAAATTACTTTGCTAAATGAGTCTTAAGTTCACTCACAATCCTCATGCTTGTGCCGGCCACTAGCATATCATCGACATAATGGAGAACAATGACAAATTCGCCACTAGGAAGCTTCTTGTAATAGATACAAGGATCAGCCTTGCTTAGAGTAAACTTGTGATCAATCATGAACTTGTCAATTTAAGATACCATTGTGGGGGGGCTTGCTTAAGCCCATACAAACAGTGTTTCAATCTGCAATAAAGGTGTTCCTACCCCTTTTTAATGAACCCTTCCGGCTAATGCATAAATAGTTCCTCATCAAGATCACCATGGACAAAAGTTGTCTTCACATCGGGCTGTTCAAGTTCAAGATCCCAGGTTGAAACTAAGCCCAATACTACTGGGATGGTAGTTATTTTAACTACTGGCGAGAAAATTTCTTTGAAGTCAAGGTCTTGCTGCTGAGCATATCCCTTTACAACCAGTCTTGCTTGAAATCTTTTGTGACCATCAGCTTCATCTTTTAGTTTATACACCCATTTATTTCTTAATGCCTTTCTGTGAGGCGGAAGTGGCACCAAATCCCATGTCTGATTTTTCACTACTACATCCATTTCTTCGCACATTGCAGCATGTCAGTTATCATGGTCTGCATTTTTATAAGCCTCTTTGTATGTTGTAAGCTCTGTTTGATCAGAGATGAGCAAAGAAGGTTCAGCCTCTTCACAAAATAGTAAGTCATAATCAAAAAAATTTGTAGGAGCTTGCCTCTGTCTAGTTGATTTCCTCAATTTACACTCTGTTGGAGTAGTAGAGTCATTCAACTTTTGAGATCCCTATTTATGAAAACTCATATCTCTCCCATTGTCTTTGTTTATGTTCCCTGAATTGACTCTATTTTTGAGTCTGGTAATGTCTCTGTCTGCGGGATAATAAAAATTTGTTGATTTTTATCCACGTGAGTTGCACGCAGATCACAGGAGGATGTACCCGCAGAATTACTTGCTACGGCCTGCCTTTGGCGAGTGTGTAGAGGACGGGGTGCCAAGGTGGCATCTCCTACGACCTGGGATTGTCGGGAGTGCAAGGAGTTTTAAGTCGTGCTAGCATCCTCCATGGTCTGCGCTGGAGGAAGACTCCATGGTGGGACTATGGAGGTGGAGTCTATGGGGACCCCGTGGAGTGGACTGCAGGGAGCCCGCGAGAGTGGGGAGAAGACTGCGGGAGACTCACGGGGAAGACCACATGGGGTGTGCATGGAGGTTGCGGGTAGGTCACAGGAGAGGGAGCAAGGAGCCTGCGGAGGAGTGGAGGAAGCTGTAGGTAGGTCACGTGAGGAGTGAGGGTAGGCACAAGCTTGCGGAGGCTGCCATGAGGAGTGTAGATCACGATGTGCAAAGTGTGGTGGAGGTGCAGAGCACCGTGGAAGTTGCCCAGCCAAATAATGTGAGCCAACATCATCGTGATAATGATTTTCCAAGTTTCCTCCAACATCAATGGTATTTTGGGGAGGATATGCTCTATTTTGCAGACCCCCAAATTCTAAATTAAATGAAGACCAAAAATTTTCAACACTTTCTTCATCATTCTCAGACTGAGAATTGTATTCAATAGATGCAGATGTCATAGGAGCTCCCACTAAATAAGAGTCTAGAGGCAGAGCGCTAGTATTCAAATTCTAAAATAGAGACATAGGGACAAATTATATCTCTGATTTATTTGAATCTTGTAGTGTGGTAAAGGAGGTTTCATGGAAAACTACATCCCTGCTGCGAACAATCTTTTTGTGAACTGAATCCCACAATCTGAAACCAAACTGCTCTTCTCCATACCCCACAAAGAAACATTTCAACGACTTTGGATCCAATTTCATTCGCTTTTCCTTGGGTATATGTGAGAAGGCTTCGCATCCAAACACATGAAGATGCGAATATGAAATCCTCTTCCCTTGCTATTCCTCTTCTGGAATACCAAAATCCAATTTAGATGATGGACTTCGGTTAATTAAATACACTGCTATGTTACACACTTCTGCCCAAAATTCTTTGCCTAAAACTACATTAGACAACATACATTGTTCCTTTTCAAGAATTGTTCTATCCGTCCTCTCGGCTGCACTGTTTTCTTGAGGAGTGAAAGGAACAACCTTGATTCTTCTAATCCAATTATCAACACAAAAATCATCAAATTCATGTGAACAAAATTCCCCACCATTATCGATTTGTAAGCATTTAATCCTATACCCAATCTGATTTTCAACTAAAGCCTTGAAAATTTTAAATTTTGAAAATACTTTAGATTTCCTAGAAAGCATATATATCCATACTTTTCTTGTACAATCACCAAGAAATGTTACAAAATAGTTAGCTTCTCCAATGGAGGTTACCTCAGTCGGTCCAAAAACATCTGAGTATACAAGCTCCAACAGTGTTGCCTTTGTGTCGCGCCCACCTTTCAAAAAACTGACTCTCTTTTGTTTTCCATAGAGGCAATGTTCACAAAAGGCTAAGTCAACAAGCTTGAGGCCCGGTAGCTGATTTCTTGTATGCCTAACATGGAGACCTTTCTTGCTAATGTGCCCAAGTCTTTGGTGCCAAAGATCTGCTTTGCTGTCCTCAATCACCATTGCAGCTCCCACTTCACCATGAGTATTAAATATGTATAGACTTCCCACTTTATTACCATTTGCAATCAGCATGGTACCATGTGTTACTTTCCATGTATTCGAGAGAAAATTAACATTAAGACCTTGACCAAAGAGTTGTCCAATGGATATCAAATTCCGCTTCAATTTTGGGACATAGCGAACATCTTTGAGTGGCCATGTTTTACTACCTTCTAATGGCAGCAATACATCCCCTTTGCCTGTAATTTTACAAGCTTTGTTGTCTCCTAAGAAAACATTGCCAAAGTGACCTTCATGGTCGTTAATGAACGCTTCAAGACATGAGGTAGCATGATAGGAGGCACCAGAATCAAGCACCCATGAATCCGGAGTAGTGTCGGTTGTTGAAAGGATTAAAACACTATCATCTTTATCATAAATTGTATTTGCTTCGTTGTCCTGCACTCTCTCTTGTGCTCTTTTGAAATTTCTGCAATCCTTTTTCATATGACCAGCTTTGCCACAAAACCAACATTCACGATTTCTGTTTAGAGACTTCAATCTCTTTGCTGATTTTGAACATCGATGGTAATTATTTCTGCCTCTATTATGACTTCTACCTCTATTATCGGTGTTGACCACCATTAAGGCTTCAGCGGATGAAGGTTCATCATTCTTTCTTCTCAAATCCTCATTGAGAAGAGTAGTTGCTACATCATTAAAAACCAATTTATTTTTACCGGAAATAGATGTGCTAACTATTGTTACAACACCATCCCAGCTGCTTGGTAAAGAACATAATAACAAAACAACCTTCCTTTCATCATCTTGTGTCATCCCCACCGAAGTCGCTTGACTAATCAATGTATTGAATTCATTGATGTGGTTTGCCATAGCACAACCTTATTTCATTTTCAGTTTGTACAAACGCTTCATTATAAAAAATTTATTTGTAGTCGATGCCATTTCATACATGGCTGAGAGTCTATCCCATACTTCTTTTGTTGTTGCATCACCCGTGACATTGAAGAGAACATTATTGGACAGCGAGAGAAAAATTGTCACTCTCGCCTTCTTGTCCAATTTTTCTCAATCTTCATCAGCCATCTCAGCTAGTTTCTTTGCTTTCCCTTCAAGTGCGAGTGAAAGGTCTTCTTTATTAGCAAGGACTCCATCTGCACTTTCCATAACCCGAAGCTCTGACCGGAGAACTTCTCTATCTTCAATTCTTCCATGATTCTGGAAATTCAAACACCAAAATCTAAACAACGATCTAAACTCGCTCTGATACCAATTGTTAGGATGAAAAAATCGAATTGAAAAACAGCAAATGAACATAATTAAATACACACACAACACAGACAAAATAAACACACAGATTTATCATGGTTCACCAATTGCCTACATCCACATTGAAGCGGGGGAATCATAGACTAATCACCAATCTGGTTTACATATACACAGCTGCAATTAGCTCCAGCAATTAACCTTCAGAATTGAATTACAATCAGCTAAGAGCTTGCAAAGAAAATATGAATAACCAAGAGTTTTGACTACAAACAAGAAAGAAGTCCGTTGGACTTCAACTTCCAACAATAGATGCTATCATAAAACTTTAAATTAGGCTTTACCCCATTTACTTAGGCTTTTGTTTTAGTTAGGGCTGACAGAAAGAAAGTGGTAAAACTCATGTCTGAGCCACTTGAAAAACAAGTATTGTGGCCGCAAAAATATAATATGTGGGTACAATGCAGATCATCCACATTCAAATTTGAGTGGCTTTCCAACAAGAAAAGGATCAGAACACGCATGAAGTAAAATTTGATGGATTACAAACCCAACAAACTATCAATACAAAAAGGTTTTGTATGTTTGATCGTGGCCTAGGCTACCTCTAATGTATAATGTTTCCTATTTTCCTAATAAATCAAAAACTTTCTTAACCAATGGACACACTGATGCATGGTTTTTAACATATTTTAATCAACTCAAGGTTTTAATCATTCTCTAAACACAAACATTTTTCCAGTCTTGTTAAGAAAAAAAGTACAGAAACAGATTTTAAATTTATTCCATTTACAATTCAGTTTGAATAGTCTCTTTGTATCTGCCAATTAGATCTGCAATATTGTGCATTAAAGCAACTCCAAAACTTCCATAAGACTGCAATATACTTTATTTATAAGTCATATTTATGGATCTTACTTGGGGTTGATTACAATCTGCACGACGTGGATCCCATAGTACAGCACTTGAGCAAGCAAATATATCTGTCTGATCTTTCCACAATGGTGCTCTGTAGGATACAAAATGTATAAGATTAAAACAACATAAATCAATTGAAATTAAGGATTGCTTAAGAAGTTTTTTCTAGATTGTGATCAAAGAATATAAATAGTAGAAAGTCCAAAGGAAATACCTTCTCCATTTTCCACAGTGAATGTCTTTCCTTGTGTTTTTGCCATCTGGGTATATCTCCCCTTTCATGTAAATTATTCGTTTACATTGAAGCCAATTTTTTTCCTCATTTTGTGGGACAAAATCGGCAGGTTGCCAGTTTGTGTCCATCCATCCATCCTGAAATACCCAGTCTTTGAAGGGACTTGAAACTACAAGTATTATAACCTAAAATAAAAGTGACATTAAACTAGAAAACGAGGAGCATTATAGAATGAAATGATTACATTATTTATGCTTGATTTTGAAAAAGATTCTTCTATTACCTCTCGTAACTTATCAAATTCTTTTATTACCTCTGAAGACCTGGGATCAAATAAAACATTGTTTTAAAAACACAAAAACAAAGAATTGTTTCATGATCATGTTAGCAAATTAACTACAATGTGTCACAATTTCTATTACCTCTCGTAACTTATCAAATTCTTTTATTACCTCTGAACACCTGGGATCAAATAAAACATTGTTTTAAAAACACAAAAACAAAGAATTGTTTCATGATCATGTTAGCAAATTAACTACAATGTGTCACAATTCAACTTACTCTGTAGGCTGACACATATCCTCAGGTACTTCTGCCTGATACTCGAAAAAAGATACTCACAAGTTTTTATGTCATTCTGACATGTTGGACAATACCAATCGTCATTGTACTTTGGATTCACCTTTTGTTTCAAACAAATAAAATGAAATGACTCTTCACACATGTCACATATCAAAGTGTTTATATCTACCAAAAAATTACATAGTTTATATTTTTCTTTCAATGTGCCATCACCATTAACAAACGTTGGATGTTTTTGTGAGCAACTTTTTCTCTTTTGAGGCAAACGCATGCCCTCTATATTATCAATCGATGCTATATTAGAGTCCTCTGGCTCAAGATGTTTGTTAGAACTGCAGCTGGGATCCATATTCCCTAAAAGAGAATATGGAAACAGAACAAGCCTTTGAGAAGATATAAATTAGATTGCCTTGCTCAAGAGTGTGACTGTCAAACAATGGAAACAAGTTAGTATATGCCATAACAAAATTGAAAGATGATAAAAACAAAATCATTGCCTTGCTGAATAGTGTAACTGTGAAAAAATGGAAACAAGTTAGTGTATGCATAACAAAAATGAAAGATGATGTTAAAGTTATATATATATGCAGAGGCATGTGTCTTTGCAGAAACCACATTAGGGACCTCTGCATTGAGTTGCATGGGAAACATGCAGCGACGCCCGCATGTCAAGGTGGTTACAGAAAGATCACGTCTGTTGTAAAGAGTTAATATGCCTCTCAATATGTTTCAGTCTTTCAGTGCTCATACAAAATAAATCCTCAAAAGTATGAAAGTTAGCATTAGTATGCCTCTTCTTACAGTGCTCATACAAAATAAATCATTAGATGTATGAAAGTTAGGGTTAATATGCTCTCAATATTTTAGTCTTACAGTGCCCATACAAAAAAAAATCCATACTTCATTAATGCGTGTTTAGAAGATATTATAATTTATATAAGTTATCTTATGTCTTACACTTCAAATATATATATAATTAATGTTCCTGAAACTCAATGACAAGGATGCCAGTATAAGATACAGGAGAAGACATAATAGAATAAAACTCAATCTAAATAAGACAAGATAACACAGAAAACTTTTTACTAGTTAATTGAAAAGGTACCCACTTTAAAAGGTGGCAAGAATGCCAATAGGGTTGAACTGTTGGAACAAGCATACCAATACAATTGAACTGTTGGAAGAGTCCTTGTCCAGCTGAGCAACTTGTTACAGCTTCCATAATACAATACCTTTTCCAACTGTTTCCTCCAAGCTGCTGATAGTGATGAACAAAGATTTTCAATAGGGAAGAGGATGGTTCAAAATTTTGGCACCTAATGACAGTGCTCTCTATCTTCTTCCTTTTGGATTGTATTAAAGTCACAGTTCTGTCTTGTTTCGACATTGCTTGGTTCTTGGAGTTTTCAAGCATATTATATCTAGTAGATCACAATTCTATGTTGTCTGAAGTTATATATCCTTTACATTGGTTTTTTTTGTTTAGACATTGCATATTGTACCTAGTGTCAATGAGAGATGGGTTATTGTGAGCCACTATTAATGAAACATGGGTCAATGAGTTTGATTCAAAAACTGCACAGTTGAACCTTGATAGCAATATCATAGAAATTATATATTTTTGGTAGATTGCAACCCTTAGATTTGATAACACAAAGAATAGAGATTTTTGTACAATTCCTTCTATCTATAACTAGTTAAATTGCTATATATTAGTTTAATTAGCTAAACTTTATTATTATTACAGTGCAATCAGCTCATAAAGGTTTGTATACAGCAATATATATTGTACTTATTTGAGTTTCTTTCCAATTCTGATCGGTTAAGCTACTATTGCAAAATTGAATTTCCAATTCTCACCCATTAACTTGCTGTTGCAAATTTGATTCAGCTGAGTTTAGTTCTGTTCTAATGGTGCAATTAGCTCCTGCTTGTTATATTGTGCTTGCTGCAAAATTCTTGTTTTGATTTAGTGCACTGAAAGGTATGAGAACAACTTTCTTAGGCTCTAGGGCAGAGACATAACAATTTGTATATTTTGTGGAGAAAGAGGTTTTAGGGTTATGAGAAACGTATTATGACTAATTTCGGAGCATATGGGACAATACAATCATCAGATTTAGGGTTTGTAAAGATGTTTCATATTTTTTTTTTCTTTCTAGAAATTTGAATATTGTTAAAAATGGGGTTTTATGGAAAGGTTGTTTTTTTATTTTTATTTTTTTCATTAAAAGAATTATGGAATTGATAAAATACAGTTATATGATTAAAATGAATTCTTTTAATAAAAGATTTCTAATTTATAGATTAAAATATTAAAATCTTGAGTCTTTATTTAAAAAGGTTCTTAATTTTCTTCAATAGCATTCCTAAGAAATTTTAAACTAGTTCCATCCAAAGATTTATAGCCCTAGTAGATTCCTTTGCCAATTAACTACTCTTAAAAAAAATGAGGATGAAGAAAAAAGGTTCAAAAGGGCTTATAAACATAGCATCTAAGCTATTGAGCTTTAAAATATTATGTTTTACTATTTAAATTATTGATTAAGATTTTCAATAATATTAACATTTATTAGTTATGCTTATGAAAATACTAATAAAAATATAATTATAGAATTTGATGATATGTTGTACATAATATTTTATTTTGATTAAGGGTAAAAAACCAGAAATTTGAAAGGCCCTCAACCCTTCTACAAAGATCAATGAACCCAAAAAACAAAGGAAAAATAAATAGCTCTAACAATACTAAGGTTGTAAATAGGGCTAACTTTAAGAAATGAGCTTTATAAAATCTTCTTAAATCCTAGCAAATCTTTTTTTTTTTTGGAAAAAATTATTAATTCTTATTGACAAATATTTCCTTTTTATAAAAATATTAATTTTAATGCCAACTTATGCACATCAATAAAAGTTCCTAAAAACCATGAGGCTTCACTTAGTGAACCTAGTTATAGCAAGTGCATTCATGGCATACTAAAGAATCCTCCTATTTTAAAAATATATTGCCCTAAACTCCTTTTTTGTCACCCCCTCACAATATACATCCCCAATTAAAAGCCCCCTATTTTCACCAAATATTGTATCCCGAATGAAAAGCCCCCTATTTTCACCAAATATTGTATTTTTTCATAGCCGAAATTAAAAACCCCGTGGTAAAAATATAATAGAAAACACTAGTTATGAAACTTAATTATAATGGAAAAACTACCTTTTTGATTTTTCTCTAAGTGACACAAGTCCCCTATATATTTTTTCTTTTTTCTCAAAGTTGAGAATTTTTTCTTGGGCATCTTTCAATTTGTTTGATCATTTGAATATATGTAATGTCCCCTTTATGAAATAAGATTTATTAATAAAATATAATAATAAATTAAAATAGGGGGTTCATCCTGTAGTGTGATGTTTCAGTGGTTGCATTGTTAATTGTGCAAACAAGGTTCAAATACCCACTTGGCTTATAGCACCACCTAGGATAGTAAACAAATTATTCTGATATTAGATATTGATCCATTGAATTTCTTGTCTTCTTTGATCTTATGGATGGTTCCTTCAATTCCCCCTTCTCAATTGAATTAATCTCTTCTTTATATCTTCATTTGTGGGAATTCACCTCTTCATAATAAATGAATCATCACTCTTCATTGCTGCCCTTTGAGAATAATAAATTATTCTTCAAATTGATCTCCCTTGGATGTCCTCCTCAAATGAGACTCTCTCCTTTTTATATCCTCCAATTTGAGAGAGAGGTCACACCTCTTCATCATGCATTCCCCTTTGGCGAGAGACACACCCTTTCCACTATTAGCGCCCTTTGAAAGAGTGCAACACTTCATTATTTCTTCCCTTTGAAAGGAACACAACCTTTCACATTCAGATCTGCACTTTGGATTCCCCAAATTATCCCCTCAAATGAGGTTCTCTTATCCCTTTTATATTTCATGTTTGAGGAAGTCACAACTATTCATTTCATGTATTTGACCACTCATTAACTTAATTAAAATTTGATTATATCTAATTGTATTCTTTAATGTTTTTATATTAATTTTATTATTATCATTTATCATTAAATTGTATTTCAAAGTGGGGACATTATAAACAATGATTACCCCAAGTGATGAATTTCGTACTGGTTAGACATTCCTACCTCTTGTGGGATAAGTTATGATTTATTTACCACAAGAAATGGATCTAGTCCTAGTTGGATGTTCTTGCCTCTTGTGGGCTAAGTGATGAATTGATTACCCCAAGAGATGGATTTGGTCTTGGTTGGACGTTCCTGCCTCTTGTGGGCTAAGTGATGAATTGATTACCTTAAGAGATGGATCTAGTCCTGGTTGCATGTTCCAGCCTCTTATGGGCTAACTAATTAATTGATTAACCTAAGATAGTGATCTGGTCCTAGTTATATGTTCCTATCTCTTGTGGGATAAGTGATGAATTGATTACCCCAAGAGATGGATCTAGTGTTGGTTGGACATTGTTTCCTCTTGTGGGCTAAGTGATAAATTGATTACCCAAGAGATGGATCTGTACCTAGTTAGACGTTTCTACCTCTTGTGGGCTAAGTGATGAATTGACTACCCCAAGAGATGGATCTAGTCTTGATTGGACATTCTTTCCCCTTGTGGACTAAGTGATGAATTGATTACCCCAAGAGATGGATCTAGTCCTAGTTAGAAAATATTATCTCTTATGGGATAAGTGATGAATTGATTGCCCCAAGGGATGGATCTAGTCTTGGTTGGACATTCCTACTACTTGTGAGATGTAATTTAAATGGCCATGACTTGGATATTATTTCCTCTCAGGCTTAGTTGGGTTGGGTAGTTTACTGGCACGCTTTCAATTTCCTATCAAATTAAGCAATGATTAGTTAGAGGTGAATTAGCTAGTCATAATATTTTTTTAAAATCTTCCTATTAACTATGTCTACATATATTCATGTGTATTATTCAATTTTTTATGTGCATGCTTTCTATTTAGTTCATGCCTAATGTGTTCCCATTATGTCTATTCATGAATCTCTATGATTATTTCCTTGGATTGGTGTAGAATATGAGAATAATAAGGGCAAACCAAAGGATATGAATTTATTTAGGGTAATAGATATGTTTCATGCTTCTAAACCCTGTCTTAATATATGTTAAGATTACCCACGCTTTAACACAAAGACATATCCATGATATTGTGCAAACACTGGGTCAACTAAATTAAATAAGGAATAAAAATCTCCAAGGATTAATTTGGGAACTTCATGATTCAGTTCATAGAAACATACATTGCTTGAGGATAAGAAAACTAGGGAATGGTGGACTCTAATGTCACCTTATTTAAATAGGGTATATTAATAAGCAACAATAATAAATTTAAATATAAAGAACCAAAAAATATATATATAATTAAAATTTAGTTAAGTTTAATGAATGGTCAAAAGGTAGAAAATAAAAAGTTGTGTCTCCTTGAAGAATGAGATATAAAAGGGAGAGAATATAACTTCATTTGGGATGAAAAGAGATCAAGAATAAATAAGGGAACAAACGAATTAAGGAAGAATTAATGAGGGGAATATAAGAAAGTGACTCTTCCAAAGGGTCAACAATGATGAGGGGTTGGGACCCTATTCAAGGGTGTTAAATGAGATAGGTTGTGACCATTATGAAGAGGTGTGACTCTTCCTCATATTAAAGGATATAAAAGGGAGAAGTCTTCATTTTAGGAGGAGATAAAAAGAGGAGATCAATTTGAGGAATAATATATTATTCTCAAGGGAAACAATGGAAATTAGTGAAACAATTCTTATAAAAGGTGGCGGCCCTTCGACCAATAAAGTATAAAGGGGAATTCATTATGAGCATTGAAGGGGACTCATCAATGAATTTGTTTCCACCCCTAAATTTTTTATTTTGATCAATGGCTCTCCATCCAGTTTTTTCTCAGCTTCCAGGCTCAGGCAGGAGGACCCCATTTCACCATTTTTGTTTATAATTATGGTAGAAGCTCTCAGTAAGATTATTAATAGAGAGGTTGGAAATGGTAGGCTCAAAGGTCTCTAACCCTGTTCAGAATTTCAAATTTTCTTGCATCAACAATTTGTTGATGGGGGAACTCTTTGCGTCCGAGGCCAAAATATTGAAGCAAATTCTTTCTCTGTATAGAAAAGGTTGAGGTCAGATAATTAGTTCCCCCAAGAGCTCCATCTTCTTGTTTTCATTCCAAGCATTGAAGGGGACTCATCAATCAATGTGTTTCCACCCCTAAATTTTTGATGTTGATCAATGGCTCTCCGTTTGGTTTTTTCTTGGCTTCCAGAGGCCTTAGGCAGGGGGATCACATTTCATTATTTCTATTCATAATTATGGAAGGAGCTCTTAGTAAGATTATTCATAGAGAGGTCCGAAATGGTAGGCTCAAAGGTCTCTGACCCTCTTCAGAATTTCAAATTTGCTCACATCAACAATTTGTCGAGGATACTTTCCTGATGGGGGAAAGCTCGGTGGGAAGATTAAAATTGCTAAAACTTTGGGGTGTAAGTTGGCATCCCTGCCGAATACTTATTTGGGGCTTCCCCTCAGTTTGGGTCCTGCTCCGGACTCTTCCCGGTCCAGTCTGATTGATTGATTCTAAAAGAAACTTGCTAGATGGAAAGGTACTCTTTTGAGCCAAGATGGTAAGCTCCAGTTGATTAAAGTTTCCCTGCAAAATATATCGATTTACGCTATGACCCTTTTTAAAATTATTGCAATTTTTTTTAATCAGATGGATAAGATCCAAAAGAATTTTTTGTGGACAATCTTATTGCCTGGGATCAAGTTTGTCTGCCAAATAACCTTGGAGGTCTCGCCATTAGACATATTGAGACTTTAATATTATTCTTGATAGGTGAGTGAAGGGATTCATTAAATATTTTGATTGTGCTTAATGTATGTCTTGTGGTGTTTTTAGGTACAGTGCAAGAAGATCAAGGAAAGATGAAGTACCAATGCAATGAATTCCCCTCTTTCTAAGATGTAATAATTTTTAGAATGATATTAGAGACATAGACCTGGGAAAATTCAACTTAGATGAATTTTTGGAAAGATTTCACAAAGAGGAAGGGAAATAGTGGATTCCTCACTTATAAAATAAATATTAGTGGAAGTAGCTACTTTTCCAATTTCAGTGTAATCCTCTAAATTGGTTATTACTTGTGCACAACACTACAAGCTAAGGAGAAATAAAATAATTGCCCATCCTTTTGGAGAGGTAGTTCTAAACATTAATCCAAAGATGATTGAAAAGGTTTTTGGTATCCCTATTCACTCCAAATATGCCAAAATTGACCTAAAAGAAGGCTGCTTACTACAAGGAAAATAAAAGAATTGCCCTCAATTTCATTAACAAGAACCTTATCCACACCCCTAGGAAGATGGTGATGAAAATGGCTAAGGTATCGCAAAACAATGATTTTTTTTATAAAGGTTAGGGACCAGATTATCTTATTCAATATAGTATATAGTAAGCCTCATGTAAGGGACTTTCATCCTTTGATGTACTTCTACATATTCAACATCACTAAGAACAAGAACAAGATTGATTGGGGAACCATCATTAGTGATGACCTACATGAACAATTTATTGATGTGTTAAAGAGTTCTAAATTTTATGACTTCCTACTTGGTCTAGTTGCTAACTTATCAATTTTATTTTCTTGGACTTAGAAGAGTTCGTTCTTTGCTCAATCTCAAAGTGTCAAGGTTTGCCATCACTATTGACAACTAATCTTAGCAAAGATATATATGTACTATTGCTTGGTAGATGATGTTTTCACCTATTCTTTAATTAAATAGTTAGAGAATTTTTTGTATAAAATATTCTCCATGGAAGCTACTACAAAGTCAAGGAACTGGTAAAAATTGAATATCAAATTCAAAACCTTCTCCTCATTAGGGTCATATGTTACTACAAAGTAGCTTATAAGCTACAAAGGTACCAAAATTATAGATTGGTTTTATTTGAGCTATGTACAAATGTTAAAAAAAGTGCATAAAATAGTGGTAAGAAAACATATCTTGACTATCTTTCCATTTCCCACCAAAATTGGTGACTATTCCTATGCCAACATGCAGAGTGCAAAAATAATAGAGATATATATGATACCTCTATCAATGAATTTATATGGGGACACCAAGAGAAAATTTGATCCCATTGGCAAGATTAGCCTAGTTGTAAGAGCTTTCTACAAACATGAGCTAGAATTGGAGTACCATTGGACAAATTGTGTGAATGAGTAATTGTATGGTTTACTACATTTTGAAGGTTGATCTTATAAAATCATTGAAAATTATGAAGTCCCCAAGGATTAAAAAGATGCAAAGAGGTCACATATAAACTATAACTCTCAAGGATTGTTCAATGTCCCTATTTATAATATTGATTACTTGATCCTTGAGGACCTAACCCTAGAAGCTAGATAAAATCAAGAGATAACATACTCCAAAATATGGATATCATCTCCTTTCAATATGCTAGACTCTCCAAATCCAGAGGTCCAAGAGCCACAAAATTCAAAGGTTCAAAAATATTTAAAACATAAAACAAGATAATCCTTGAATTAATTTTAGTCAAACATATAACTAAGAATGAAGTGAATTTAGGTAATTATAACTAAGAATTAATTTTAGTCAAACATATGGTCTAAATTGGAAGCGTCTACTAAATGTATATTTTATACTACTTTTGATCTAATTACAAAAAAAAATAAAACTTGATGTTTCAACAACTCCTACTCTTATAAATAATATTTTTTTTGAAATGTAAAAATACCCTTTTATAGATCTATAAGTGAATTTTCCAAAATATATATCTTTTAATATTTTAATTATCTTTAAATTTTATATTTTACATTTATTGAAAGTAGGCCATCAGCACTAAAATTTAAGGTTGATTATCTTGTCAAGGAAAAATAGTAAAATTTATTAAAAAATTTGGAAAAAAATATGATGCAGTAGAGAAAAGAATCTATGCTAAGATGATATAAATATTTTCTAATTTGGATAAATAATTAAAAAAAAAATGTGGTGGGAATTGGAAAGAGTTATATTTCAGCACACACAACTTTTCAAATTTATTGAAAAATATATATTTATAAAAAATAAGAAATAATATATCCATGCACTAAAGTTTAAAGTGTTGCTAAAATAGGAGGCCAAACATCTTGACGGTTCTCAAGAAACATAAAGGTAAAGAAGGTGCATCCCTCACACTAGTCTCCCTCATAGAAACAAAAAGAAAAACAAGATTATACTCTAGAGAATTCAAAAAAATTCCTCTCTCTCCTTCCAAAGCATGAACACATGAAACTTTTAGCATGCCATTTTCCCTCAACCACACTATACAAGAATCAAACGGGACATATCCAAGCTAAGGAGGAGGATTTTACAATTTTTATTGAGGCATTTAGGCTCTTAATGCAAGAAGGAAAAGAGAAATAAGACTATCAACTATGATAGTAGACCAAAGAGGAAATAATTTCCACAATTGACAATACTTACTATCAATGTGCTATAGGTAGATATGTAGCCAGGGGATTACCAAATTCAAAAAGTACATTTGGGATTCCAAATGAGAGAAAAAGAGAAAATATCATTGCAACAATATGTAATAATTATTTTGATCAACATGCAAAAAGATGAGAAAATAAAGGAAGAGATTTAAAAAAATAACTCACTTAATAGATTAATTATTTAGTTGGACCAATTGATTATGTTCCTCCATATTCAATTTTACAAGCAACTCTAAATAACGATGCTGAACCTCCAAAATCAAAGGGCCTCCTCTCATCCACAAAGGAATGGAGGGAGAGCCTACAAGATTAAGGAGGTCATGTAATTAAAAGTAAATAAATTATTATAAAATTACTGATGAAGAAATTTTAACTAATAAAATAGAAATAGATATTGATGAATACTTGATGACATGGGAGGGTTAGATCCTAGTTTGCAAAAGATGACTTGTCTTGTAGTTTTGATGAATTGCTGAAAATACTAGTGTTCAATGATGAGGATTAAGATCAACCAAAAGTGTTGCGAATCAAAACTTTGAAGAAGTCTAAGAATAAGTTGAGTAAAATAAGAGCTTAGATGATAAAGAATTTATTCTCTCAAGAAATTTGTTCAAGATATTTCTTGCACATTTTGGGAAATGCCTTATTTGGTTAGTTTCTTGATTAACATAAATCAATAATTCATAGATTATTTACATTTACTAGTCACAAAAGAATTCATATATGAGATGATGGAAAACAAATAAAAGATTCAAGCCTTTCAAGATGAGGAATTATTTTGAAGAGCTATAGGAGCAGTTGGAAAATTCAACATTTTCAAAAGGTGTTAAATTGAAGTATCATAAAGACCTTGATATCAACTATCTCATGCATGTGGTAAAATATTCCACTCACATATTCCCCATTTACAAGGAAGACTAGGTGTTCAATGTCCAAAATTATAACTTGGAATAAATCATTGATATTTTGTGAGGTCAAGTGGAACTGTTAATCATTTCTAGTTTCCTTCTTTTACCATCCTAATTTAATTTAGTTTAATAGTTTCATACCCACAATTTAAGGGCTCAAAAGATCTATTTTTTTTGATTCAAATGATTAGTTAAAGGCTTATAAATCATTTTGTTGTAATAGACAAGCAATTTTTTTGAAATATTTAGCATGGATTTTTCTACTAGATACTATACAACTTGAAAAATAATTAATACAAGGATTAAGTGTATCTCTAAATCATATTTTGATCATGGTAATGATATATTCTATTTTTATATTTCTATGTCAAACAAATGAGTGAAAGTTGTATGATCTGATGTGATTACATAGGCTTTTGTTTAAATTTGTGCATGTTTAATGGTGATTTGGTTTGATGAACTTCAAATATCTGATATTTATTTCTCATTTGATGATTGCATCATTGCTATGTTTAGTTGTGTACATGCTAAAAAATGTGATTTTCTAGTATACGAGATTTCTCTTAATCATTCAAATTTGATTAATATGTTGGAATTGTCATTGACCATTTAATTTATGTCGTCTACTAGCTTTGAGGGTTTATGATTAGGACATTGATAGAAAAAATGTCTCATTTTCAGTGTTTAGAATTGTCCTTCAACCCTCATTCATAGGAGCACTTATTTTCCAACTTCACAAAACTATAAGAAAAAAAATTTATTTCTCCATTAATATATGATCATTAGGGGCCATCGAAAAAAGAACTCCAATGCACCACATGCCAAACGAACACTATTTATAGAAAGTCTACAACCTTTTATTTTAACAAAGATGAGTGATGAGTAACCTGTTAAAAGCTTTATGTTTTGCAGAAGGCACCACATATTTTTTTCTTTAATAGTACACTTGGAAATTAAAAGCAATTACCTTAGACCTTAGCATTACGATCACATTCTTAATGAAAATCAAACATAGTGGATTGTGCAAGATTTGCGTGTCTGCGAGTTTTGTCTTTGTTTATTGTTTCACTTTAATGCTCAATGTTATTTTAAGATGGGTATAGCTATTGATAAATATGAGTCTCAGATTTTATAAATTTCTAGTGTAAATATTTGGATTATTGATCATGTCAGGTATTCTTCTATTTTTTGAAATGGTATATGGCAAGGATTTAGTGAGCAAAATTCACAAGTGCTTAGTTGTTACGAGAAATAATAGAAACATCCATCTTACAGTGGGCTTTGAGCTTTAGTATATTCTTATTAATGGAAGATTTGAATGTTATTTTTTGTGTCTATTTGACCTTATGCATCTTTCTTACTTTCCAATAATGAAAAGTGTGTGACATTTTGTACTCTACTTCTAGAGTGTTTTGTTTCCTATTATTTCTAAAAGAGGATTTAAAGTGTTATAAAAGATTTGAATTCACATTTCACCTTAGTGTAACTAGGTAATGCTTAATTCTCCGTTCTCTTTCTATTTCCCTATGACATTTGAAGAGATAACTTTTAAAATACCATAGGTTTTTTAAAAATAAATCATAACGAGGTCGCACATCTATGAAACTTCTAGATTTCTCTCTTTAAGTGTAACCTTTAGAGTTCAACAGTTTTGTCGGCTCACTCAGTGGGACTTAGGATTATCATCATTGGAGATTTGGTATGTTCTTCAGCATATTCACCTTTATAGATGAAGAGACCACAAACACTTGAACACTCTTTAAGATCAAATCATTTGAGATACTCTACTGGTATGTAGCTTATTCTTAATCTTGAGTAGATTTTTTTCTCTTGTTTAAGACATCATTTTATTACCTTTCACTTTCCTTATGCTTCAACATGGAAAGATATTATGAACATTGTAGTATTTCCCCTCCTTTCCAATAAAATACTTGGTCTATACCTTCTTACCATAAATATCAGGTTGGTAATATTGTTGATTTTTCTCCATATCCCTCTACTAAACAAGCTATGAGTAATTTCTAAGTGTTTTCTTCTTACCTGCCCTTGTGCAGCCTTTTTATGCTTGCCAACAAACCCAAGAGGCTTATTTTATCCCTTATTAGTATGCTTATCATCTCACCTAGCATCAAAATGTGATAAATTCTAGCAGTTTCAACACTAGAGAGATGATGTTAAGCTTCCAAGAAGAGTTGAGGTTTCTTAAGGAAGAACAAGAATATCAATATCAACTTACCTATTAGTGTCAACTGCAGCAACAACAACAAGTGGAGGCTCAAAGAAAAACACAAGAGAAATTTCTTGTAATGTAATCTACTACTAGGGTAGAAGAGAAACTCCTGTGAAAGGATAAATTCACTCCTAAAACCCCTAAGCTTGAAATCCTAAGCTTCAAATAGGGGATTCCTTCTAGTGAACTACCTAGGATTGACATCCCAATCTTAAAGGCTCCCGCTCTGATGTTCCATAAAACATCCCCCTCAAGGGACTATTTAATCTTAGGAAAATCAGATTCCTCAGTCTTGTTTGTAAAAAAACCTTTCTCCATCAGTTCCCTTTTGTTGATACTATATCACTCTTTAAGAGTGGACTTGTTGATTGGAGATTTGATTGGTCACATGAACATATAGATGAAGAGGATTATCCTATGGGTTGTGAGTTTCCACATGCTCATAAGGATGAAGAGTTTATCATTTTGCAAGAGAAAAATGAATATGATCAATTGCAGCATCAAGATGCGGGTTATGTTAAAGGAAAAAGCAAATAAAATGATTCATGCCTTTTAATTGATGACCTTCCATTCTTCTTTGAGAATAGGGAAAAGAACATTCTTATGCCCACTTCAATCGTAATCTTTAAGTAGTGGGATGATGTTGTGGACATTGGTGAGAAACATATACATGAGGTTGGCCTCAAGGTTGAAGAAAGAAAAGAGGAGTTGATGAGGCCCAATTCTATGATGAGTTAGAAGCCTTCTAGTTATCAATTGACATCAAACCATCATCTGCTAAGATGGGGAATCATGAGTAGTGATAGCAAGAAGGCGCTTCTCATACCATCAAAAGAGTCATCAAAGCTAGTCCCTACTGGTCAACAAACAATAATGAAAGTGGAGCATAGTTATGAGTTTGCTACTAATTGGTAGCACTTTCAAGAGGATTCCTCATCAAGCATCTATCCCAATAGGAGATTTGGTATCCCCCATCCATGCTTATTCCTAAGCATGAAAAGAAGCACATAGAGAAGTAAGATTGTCATTAATTACACAATTCCTAAGCATGAAAAGAAGGACACAGAGGAGTTGATGAGGCCCAATTCTATGATGAGTTAGAAGCCTTCTAGTTATCAATTGACATCAAACCATCATCTACTAAGATGGGTAATCATGAGTAGTGATAGCAAAAGGGGCTTCCCATACCATCAAAAGAGTCATCAAAGCTAGTCCCTATTGGTCAACAAACAATAACAAAAGTGGAGCATAGTTATGAGTTTGCTACTAATTGGTAGCACTTTCAAGAGGATTCCTCATCAAGCATCTATCTCAATAGGAGATTTCGTCTCCCCTATCCATGCTTATTCCTAAGCATGAAAAGAAGCATATTGAAATTTTTTAATTGGGTTGGCCCAATTTTGTCAAAAATTCTTAATAGATGGAGGATAATTCTTATAGAAGAGGAGGGAGAGGTGATTTGGTGCATGACTAAAACAGGTATTTACTCGGCCTAGTTGGGATATAAAATACAAAGAAGACAAGAGGAGATGATTGACTAGCCTCAAAGATTGTGTCAGAAAAAATGTGTTTATCCAAGGGTGGGTGCCTTTCTTTGGACTTCTATACATTGTAGGATCCTCATGGGTGAAAGGTTAAGCTAGTACAACATTATTCCCCAAAGTGCTTGCATACTTTGTCTCTCAGATGAGGAATTGACAATATTTATTCCTCCACTATTCCTTTGCCTCCCAAGTTTGGAATTGGCTCCTATCGTCTTTGGGTTGATCCACGGAAAGGAATGATACATTGCTAGGTTTCATGAAAGGCTAGCCTACTTTAGGGACAAGTTCATTGTGGGGTGATATTTAGACTATAGATCCTTCAATGACCATATGGAAAATGTGGAAGGAAATAAACACTAGAATTTATGCAATAGTTCATTAACGATGGACAAGATTACAGCCAAAATAGAGGATAATATCTTTGAAATTCCAAATACGAAGACTCATGGTAGAAGGGTGGATTATATTAAGAGATGTGATGAGGATATACAAAATATTTCGATTGGTTTGAGGCTCCCTTCAATAATTAGTGTGCATGGTTATTCCAATCAACATAAGGTGTGTTGGGCTAAACTAGTAGAAGGAATATGGGAAATTTTGATGGATTAGCTAATGCCAATCTCTGTGTTGTAGGTATTAGGTGTATCTTTCAAAATTATGAGGGCAAGTGTACTGGGGCTCTATTTTGGTCAATAGGAACAACAACAAACAACGAGGCTGAGTTGGAGGCCCCGGTGAGGGGATTATAACTTTGCATTAATAAGAAGATCCTGGATGTGAATATTGAAGGGGATTCTCATATTGCTATAAATGGAGTCGCAAATGGCTCTTCTTCCAACTGGAAACTGAATAAATGGATTATTATAATCAAGCAATGTTTGTTAAAGTTCAATGATTATAAGATATCCTATATATACAAAGAGAAAATAAGGCAACAAATTATTTGGCTAATTTAGGTGTGTTGGCCGATGAAAAAGATTCAGTTTTGGATTCCATAATGAGATGGCCAAAGTTAGAAAAAATAATATTTGATGATTAGTCTTTTCTGATTTAGCAAGAAGGTTTGGCATTGGATAAGAGATGATTGGACTTTCTTTTTCTTGATGGCATGATTTATGAGGCTTTTAAGAGTTTATGTGAATGTAAAGATTATGAACAATACAAATGTCTTATTGTGAAGTATTTTCCTTTCTATCATCAATGGCTTAGGGAAGAATGAATGATAAGTCCTCACATGGTGCCACAGAAAGTCATTGGTTTTGTAAGATTGAATATCTTTATTGTGGTTAGCATCTTCTATCCGTTGTGGTATCCCTCTGATCTCTTGGTAAAGTACGAAACTACTAGATTTGACAAGAATAAAAAAGATAAGATAATTATCAAAAGTATAACAAAATTATAGCAAAAGGGTGTTGTGAAAGCCAACACTAAATGAAAATCCCTATATGCTAAGAGAGAGAGACTTAACTCAAACAAGTAGACATTGAAAGGAGCTAGAAAATTAATTACACAATACCCAAAGGTCCCTGTAATATGGACACATACTCTAGGACACACAAAATTATTCCAAAGTAATTTCCATTTTTAAGATACTCAAATACAATGTCTAAGTACAATTCACCTAATGAAAAATAGAAGAATATAGTGCAAAAAAAACTCCCCCTAAACAACTCATATATAATTGCTCTGTCTCTTGTTGATTGAGTGTTCATTTGTACCTATTTTAATAATTCTTAGAGCGAATGAGCTCCCCTAACAATTTGCAACTACTCATGTAAGTGTCCATGCTTCCCTTTTAACCACAGAAACATGACAGAACTTAAACAAACCAAAACAAAGCTCTTAAACCTTCAAGTCAATGTCCTCTCATGTGGATTTATTTGCTCTCATAGAAAAAACCGGTGCAGACAAGACCTTTATCATGCAAACAGCTCTAACAATATTCAATAAAAACACAATGAAACATGAACAAATAGTCAATCCATTGCATTAATTAGCAAAATAGTTACTAATAAGAAAAATTGTGTTATAATCTTCCTCAGTTCTATCCTAGCTCACCCAAAAACCGCTGTATGTAACCACTAATACCAACTCACTAACAAAACCAGTGATCCAAAAATAGGACTGTCACATGAGGTAAACGGAGAGATGCCTTCCTAAATAGGGAGTGACGATTACAAACTAAAATAGGGATCTGCCAAAAATAAAAGGAGAGATGCTGGAGCTGACTCAGAAGAAGTTAAAACGAACATTAAATAATGGACAATGAATGATGGACAATGAATGAGAAGAAAGTTAAAACGGCAACAAAGAAAGAGGTAATACTCATGTCTGAGCCACTTGGAAAAAAAGCATTGTGGCCCCAAAAATATAATATAATATGTGGGTAATAACCACCTATAACTATGATCAAGCTGTAAGGCAAATCATCCACATTTAAATGGAATTAGCTTTCAACTACACAAGGATCGGAACATGTATCAAGTAAAGTTTGATGGATTAAAAACCCAACAAACTGTAGGTTTATACAAAATGTTTTCCTATTTTTGATGGTGCACTATGCTGCCTCTAATGTATACTGTTCCCTATTTTTCTAATTAAAAATAAAAACCTTCTTAACCAATGGACAAATGAATGATTGGTTTTCAATATATTGTAATCAACTCAAAATTTAAATTAAATACATTAGGGAAAAATTGCAAAAATAGATTTTATATTTATTTTGAATAGCCTCTTTGTATCTCAAAATCTATATATATTTGTTTTGAATAGCCTCTTTGTATCTCAAAACTATAAAAAGGGCTACACTGTTTTAGATATATGAAACAATAAAAAACAAATTATTTATTTATTTATTTATTTATTTTTTGATCAGTAAAAGGCTAGAGCCCGAAATTTTTATTAATAATCATTTTGCCTGACCCTTCGCTGTAGATCTCAAATATACAAATTCCAACTTTAGCATATTAAATGGATCCTATCTGCTGTTAAGCCGCAACCCCTGGTGAAGACTATGCTATGACTCTATATTTTCCGATCTTTTACATCTGCAAGGGGTTAGAAGAACTACCTGCCAACACCTGTTAGTATTAACCAAAACATTTGAAGTGCAGTTCCAAAGTTAGTACCATTTCCACTAATTTAGTTTGTTGCAGCCTTGTAAGCTCTTGTTATGGGATCTTTAAAATGCCTCTCCCAAACAAGAGATCACCCAGGCTACAGCAGTCTAAAGAGTGGGATCCAAGCCAGATGAACAAAATTACTCATGCTCCCTGGTTGACCATAGAAGACAACTCTTTTTAGAGATACATAATTAAACAAGATTCATATCTTATCAATAATTTATGAGACTTGAGCAAATATAAAGCATTTTTCTGCATATGCAGAAAAATGCTTTATATTTGCTCAAGTCTCATAAATTATTGATAAGATATGAATCTTGTTTAATTATATGCAGAAAAATGCTTTATATTTGCTCAAGTCTCATAAATTATTGATAAGATATGAATCTTGTTTAATTATGTATCTCTAAAAAGAGTTGTCTTCTATGGTCAACCAGGGAGCAAATTATTTATTTTAACTCAGTTAATTATGGGAATAGATCTAAAATACTTTGTGCATTAAAGCAATTTCAAAGTCTTCCATAAGACTGCAATATATTTTAAAAAGTTAAAATTGAATACTTATACAATAAGTCGTTTATATGGATCTTACCTGGGGTTTACAATCTGTAGGAAACAATTACAACACATGAACAATTCCCTTCATCTGTCTGAACTTTGAAAAAAGGAGCTCTGCAGAATGTCAATGTATAAGATAAAATAACATAAACTTCAATAGCACAACATGTTTAAAACAATAAATAAATAAAAAGACTCAAACAGTATAACCAATTGAAAATAGAGAATAAAGAAAAAAAATTAGATTGTGATCAGAGAATGTAAACAGCAGAAAGTCCAAAGGAAATACCTTGACAATTTTCCATAGTAAATGTCTTTCCTTGCCTCATTGAAGCTTAATTTGTTCCTCATTTTGTTGGAGGTTGCCAATTTGTTTCATTCCATGCATTCTGAAATACCCATTATTTTAAATTGATTTGAAATTAGTAAATATTAAAGAAAAAAGGGTCATTAAATTATAAAGGAATGAAGTGAATACAGTGCTTATGTTTGATCAAACAATATACTGTTTTAGAAACATAAAAACAAAGAACTGTTTCACAAATTAACTACAATGTGTCACAATTCAACTTACTCTGATGGCTGACCCATATCCTCAGGTATTTCTGCCTGGTACTGGCTACCAATACACACATCTTTGTGCTCTGCAGACGTATTAGTAGAAAAAAAATACTCACAAGTATTTATGTCATTCTGACATGTTGGACAATACCAATCGTCAATGTCCTTTGGTTTCACGTTTTGTTTCAAAACAGTAACATGAAATGACTTTTTATACATATCATATATCAAAGTGTTTATTTCTACCAAACAATTACATAGTTTACATTTTAGCTTCATGGTGCTATGGTGCTAAACACCAACAAACCATGGATGATTATAAATTGAAATATATAAATAAGAGGAAAATATTCTTAAATCATAGCTGAAGCTGAATCTCAATGACAAGGATGCCAATATAAGATACAGGAGAAGACATAATAGAATATAACTTAATCTAAATAAGACAAGATTACAGGAACATATTTTACTAGTTAATTGAAAAGATGCTCAGTTTAAAAGATGGCAAGCATGTCAATATAGTTGAACTGTTGGAACAAGCATGCCAATACAATTGGAGTGTTGAAAGAGTCCTTGTCTAGTTGAGCAACCTGTTAGAGCTTCGATTGGAGATGCCTTCATAACAGAATACCTTTTTAAACTGTTTCCACCAAGTTGCTGATGGTGATGAACAAAGATTTTGAATAGAGTGTTTTCTAAGATTCTTTTCAGTTAAGTTGCCATTTATTAATTTAACTAGCTAAACTTTATTGTTATTATTATAGTGCAATCAGCTCATACAGGCTTGTATTCAACAATATACATTGTATTTGGTTGAGTTTCTTTCCAATTCTAATTAGTTAAGTTACTGTTGCAAAATTGAATCTCCAATTCCCACCCATTAACTTGCTGTTGTAAATTTGAATCGACGGCTTTTACTGCTATTATAATAGTGAAATTATCTCTTGCTGCCAAATTTTGTAGAGAATAATATTTTGTTTTAGTGCACTGAAAGTTGGACTTTGAAGGTTTTAGTAAAATATACATCACAATTATCAGATTTCTAACTTATTGAATTGTAATTTCTATTTCTTATAATTATTATAAAAAATTACTTCCACTTAAAATTTATAGATGAAAATAAAAATGTTATATTCCTAAGAAATTTTATACTAGCCCCCTCCAAAGATTTATAACCCTAATAGATTCCTTTCAGAATCAAAGACTCTTATAAAAATTAAAAATAAAAGAGAAATGCCGTGAACAACTTATAAACATAGCATCTAAGCTATGGACCCTTAAAATATTGTGTTTTATTATTTCAATTATGGATTAAGATTGAAGATATTAAAATTTATTAATTATCCTGATGAAAATACTAATAAAAAGATAATTATGGAAGGAGAACCATATCCAAAGTAATAGAGACAAGTTGTTATAGATTTATTCATAGGTTTTGTGATTCCACATTATTCGATAGTGTGTAGCCAAAGAACATTCATGTATATGTTATATTATGCATGCTTAATTACTATTTGATTTCATTTCTTGCATGATTGAATATTTTATGTGCAATTGTGCTTTTATAACCTCCCCCACCCACAGCCCCCCCCCCCCCCTTTTTTATATCAAAAAAGAGCCAAGCCGAAAATTTTATAACTTAGTAAAAGAGATTACATATTGGAATAATTTTTTCCCTTATTTCTCATTTATATAATTTTTCCCCTTATTTTTAGAAGGGGTATTTAATGCACCCACTTCACATATGAATGGGGTGTGGGACAGTTTGTGGACGTGGCTAAACTCCACACAAAACGGCATTCCTTACAGTTTTTAAAATTCTTAAAAAATAACAGATTTTTGTGAAATTTTCAAGAGTGAAATCTAATTATCTTAATCACATTGTTGTTAAACCAATAGTTTGCAGCTCTATGGTTGGACAAAATGTATTTGCATAATTTTATTTAATTCACCTTGAATTTAAAACTAAGTATTATTTTAGAGTATATTGTGGAAAGATTTTTTTAAATAAAAGCTGACAAAGTCAACAATATATTAATAATATACGGAAACTTACATAAAGGCCAACCTTCAAAGTACGAAGCTTATATGCAACATAGGCTGGCATGACAACAAAAGTTTACAATGAGTCTGTAATAAGAATTGATGCCATACATCAAAAAAAGACAGTCCAAAATATGGAAAGACAATAAGTGTGATGAGATGAAAAGAAGAAGCACTTATATAATTTTTCCCCTTATTTCTCATTTATATAATTTTTCCTCTTATTTTTAGAAGGGGTATTTAATGCATCCACTTCAAATATGAATGGGGTGTGGGATAGCTAATAGTTTGCGGGGGAAGTGGCTAAACTCCACACAAAACGGCAAAATAATAGAATTTTGTGAAATTTTCAGGAGTGAAATCTAATGCTCTGCATCTCATTATTTGTGGAGATTAGCCTGTACAGTTTGCAGCTCTATGATTGGACAAAATGTATGTGCATAATTTTATTTAATTCACCTTGAATTTAAAACTAAGTATTATTTTAGAATATATCTTAGAAAGATTTTTTTAAATTAAAGCTGACAAAGTCAACGATATATTAAATAATATAGGGAAACTTACATAAAGACCAACCTTAAAAGTACGAAGCTTATATGCAACATAGGCTGGAATGATAACCAAAAAAATATTACATTCTAACCAGAAACCATCGAACAACAACAAAACTTTACAATGAGTCTGTAATAGGAATTCATGCCATGCATAAAAAAAGAAAAGAAAAAAGACAGTCCAAAATATAGAAGGACAATAAGTCTGATGAGATGAAAAGAAAGAAGCACTATACCCAGTGCTTGCAGAGAAGTGACATTACCAGTGGCATACCCACTAGAACTTGGAACATCAGCACTAGTGTTTGAAACATCACCAATAGAATTAGGAGGATCCTCCAAAGCCTGCTCCCTAAGGGTCGTTCGAAAACCTTAAAAGCGTATCCAATGCCAAAAACTTGTCAAAAGCATCGTCCAAAGTTTGGTCCCTGAGGGCCGGTTGAAGTCGATTTAAGGTCTTCATCGAATCCTTGAATGTATCACATACAAGCCCAGAACGCATTTCACAGAGGAGGTCCTTGCACGCAGAGTTGGTTGCTAATTCTCTCTTGTCAAGGAAGCCACCAATGGGGAACGAACCCATGTTCAAACTGTATGATTGCAGGCTACTCTCCAAGTCAGACGCATTGAAGAAAAAAGGCTGCAAATAACTTTTCGCTAAAGTTGTAACCAATCCAACGTCTTCAAGTAAGTCCATAGAGTTGGAAAGAAATAGTGATGCGACCTCAGAGAAGAGAGCATGGGGATTGGCAAGAAGCCACTGGTGGCCAACAATAGATCGAAGAGCAAACTCCACATCGGCAGATGGCATTACAAAGACTTTCCCCAGTTTTTCTCTGTCGTATTTTGCTGGATCACGTCTCTCCCAGAACCATTTTGGAAGTGATATTCTCCATTAAAAAGCCATATGAAAATCTACACTTCATATAAAAGTAGGATTTAGAGGTAAAAATGTGATATATCAACAAGTTCATAACCATTGTAAATATTGTAATGCAATGTTTGAATAAAAATATAGCAATCATATTTGTCTTTTAACAATTTAGTCAAGCATACATCTAAGATAAAAATCTACTTACAAAAGATTGTTTGCTTATGATAATAATAACAAAATTATTAGGAAACTGAAAATGTTTGAATTTTAATTCCCTATTTTTTCAATATCACAATTCTGGTCCAAAACTGTCATTGAGTGACTTAGAGACAATATCTAGAAATTCCATCCCGCCTTGATAAGGCAGTTGAACCCAATACAGCTAGTTTTATAATAGATAAGAAGCTTATGCCAAATTTGGCTCTCGGTTAAAGAATCTCCCTATACAAAATACAATCCTATATATAACAGATGTATGAAGAATCTGCTAAACTATGATCTTTTAACAGTTGTTAGTTATCCAAAGGAAGTTACTATGGTAATGAAGAGATTATGGTAATGAGATTGATTTGTTTCGGCCGGGCTTGGAATGAAACATGCGTTAGAGATCACTTGGTCTCACCACCTAACTAGTGATCTTACTAAAGTTCAAATTTACGCTAACGCTCTATAGATATTGGTCTAATTCGGGGTTCAAATGAAAACATAAGATCTCAATCACACATGCATTATAATCTGCTCACTTTGTTTCAAACCCAATGGCCAAAATAATGGAACTGTAAAACTGATATGATAGAAAGTGATTGAAGATTTACCTGAAAATAGCAGAACAAGTAACCGCCTTACAACTTGATGCCGTGGTTGCGCGTTGAGTCGTAGGAAACCAGTAAGTTTTGTTTGTAATAAATATATTCCAAAGGCATTAGATCCCATAAAAATTTAGCGAAGATGGTGCGTTTTGCTTTTTATTGTCAACTCCAAATCAACCAATCATGAGATATGCTTTGTTTGATGGGAACTTGTTTCCACAGTTTGCTCAGCTGGGTAGATTTTAATTTTAATTTTTTTTTTTTTTAAGATGCATTCAATAATTTTTAACTACTTTTTTTTAACTTCTAACTTATTTCTAATGATTAATATTATTTTAATAGTGTGGATAAAAATTGTATATTCATTATAATTTTTTTTAGTTTTTTATTTTTTTATTTTGTCAAAAGTGGACAGAGCTACTAATATATATATTTATATTATTAAGCTAGTTCAAGAGCTCACTAGGGAAAGAACTAGCAAGAAAACCTTATATCCTTGCTCAATTACAATGTCATATGAAAATGGAAATCTTAACTTGAAAGCACAGCTAGACCATAGCTAGTTCTCAAATTTTCATTCCTAATCTTAATAGACCTTTACATTTGCAAGCACAGACTTGACTAAGGTTGATTCTATAGTTATGGATCTAAAAGTTCACTATTAGAACTCAAACTTCAAATTTATTTCTTGCCAAATATTTTACTAGCTATTATGCTTTGACTTAGCCCTTGTTGATTAATGTGATTGGTTATTGTATTTAAGGATAATTCCATTCTCATTTGAAATCATATAGAGATCATCTAGGACATCCTAGAGAATTATATTTGAGTAAAATAATAGTTTGATATTGGAGAATAAAAGGAATCATTACCATTTACATTAGAGAACCTCATCCTAGGACTATTGCATGTTTACTTGGTATTCTCAATAAATTTTATCAAAGCTATAAAGCTATTTTGTTAGGGTATGACCAAGGACAACATGACCTTGCAATTTGGTAGATTCCTCAAAGTTGTTTATGAACATTTCTTATACTTAAAATAATTATATACTACAAATTAAGGTTAGTGAATTGCATTATCCTACTTCTTTCTAGTTTAGATATGCGTGCATGAATTCAAATCCATGACAATGGAGGTGAGCTAGTCCAAATAATAGATAATTTGCAAAAATTGGAGATCTTTATTTGAGTTAACCCCAAATCCACATATTTGGTAAACTCGATCTTAACATTTGACAAATCATGTCTCCATCAAATCTTTAGCTAAGTACATAATATTTAATTTAAATTTCATTTTATTACCAAAAGAACTCCCATAACCCTTTTGTTTGCCTTTCCAAGGGAAAAAACTATATGTGTGACCAAGTCTAAGGAGGTAGAAGCCATATGAAAATGACTAATGTTATTTTTAAATAATGGATTTAGCATGCCAAATGATGAATTTAGGTGATGGTCAAACTAGTTCACTACAAAGTCAAATTAGGTGCTAAGATGATTATAAAATTACATCTTGACTACATTTCTAAAGATCTATTTTTCTCCATTTTAGTCAAGGAGTACCTTCATGAGAATGAGTTGGTTTTTGGAGCATTAAGTACTTGTATGTATGTTTGTTAATGAATTATGATGATATGAAGCATCACAACAAAGAAGATAGACTTTGTGTGCAAGATTGAGAACTTTGTATTTTGCTAATTCTAGCAAGTTTATAGATACACATAAGTAGTGGGGTAATATGCTTAGAAAAATCATAGAATTCCACATAGCATAATCATTTCCCCATTTTAGTTCATTAAGGATAGTGAATTATTTTTGGAAACAACCAAAGGGACTTGAAAAAATAAATACTCTCCACAAACCAACAAGATCTTAAAAGAGAAATATCATAAGCAATTTCCACTCATGTACAAATAGGTGCCTTGCATATAAAGGCAACCAAGAAGAGGTGAGAAGGTAGTAGTCAAAATCTGACTACCCCTCCAATTATGCAACAAGTGTAGGACTCTAGGAGTAGGACAAGTGTTGGGACACTCGGTAAGTCTACATGAGTTGAGACAAAAGTCTCTCTAACCTCCCATAAGGTGAGGGGATAATATCTCAATTCTCTAAGTGAGCTTAAACATAGTTGAATGAGACTTAATTAAGTAGGATAGAATAAAATTAGTTAAATGATACACCTTTTTACATTAACATGTTCCCTAAAGAAAAACTTCAGAAGTAAGCTTATCACATAAAAGATGAGCCCCAACAACATGACTTGATAAGGTACTCATGTACAACTAAAAGTATCTCTCATACAAATACAAATTGTTAAAACCTCATGGGAACAAAACTTCCCTCTAAAAGACAGAATGAGAAGGATAAAACCTCCTATAAAGATGTCCATGCGGAGATGAACATGATTATGAAGAACTCCTAAAGCATGCCAAGAAATATAGAATTTGTTGAAAGATGAACTAGTGTATGTTGGATTTAACGAATGTTGAAAAGATGTAGATCATGGGATACATCTATGATCAAAGAACACAAATAACAAAGCATGAGTATCACATAGTACACTACTTACAACTATTTGATATTCAACATAGATGATTAAATAACACAAATAGTGAAGCACAAGTGACATGTAGTACACTACATAGAATTTTTTGGTGTTCATGAATCTTACAAAATATGAGAGATATAAATGAGTAGGTCTTTATAACCCCCTTGCAAATGTCTGAAGTCAATAAGGCTCCATGAGGTTCCTCTACTACTCCACTAAAACTAGAAAGAATTATCAACACAAATATCATGATTACCCCCTTAAAGTAGATGAGAAAGTGATCATGGATCCATAACAGAATACCTAATTCAACTATTCCTCCAAGTTGCTTATAGTGATGAACAAGGATTTTCAATGGCAGAGATAAGATGGTTTAAATTTTGGCACCTAATGATAGTGTCTTCTATTATCAAAGTTCTATTTGAATCTCTTTGCTTTGACATTGATTGGTTCTCAAAGTTCCCAAGCATATTGTATCTAGTTGAGAATGAAAAATATCATATATTTTCTTTCATGATGGAGTACAACCATAAGGTCTGGTAACGTGTTACTTTATATTTAGAGAGTAGAACAATTTTTAAGCTTCCTTCTCATTATGATTAGTTAAGTTGCTATTTATTAAATTTTTTAGCTTAAATTTTTTACAATTATTACAATGCAATCAACTCAAATAGGCTTTTATATAACAATTTTATTGTACTTTTCAGATTTGTCTATTGGGATTTTTCCTTAGGAGCTTTCGTTAGATTTAAGAATAATAATGAAACCCAAGCCTCAAACAATGAAGTATACTATATGAGTTCTAGTTTTTTCTTCTTGTTTCTCCTCCACCTTGACAATATTTAAATGCAAACATTGCAAACCAAGAAATATTTTTTGTCACCTCTTAACCATTAAAAGTTTCTCTAAAATTTATCTTTCAATAAAGACTATCGAGTTTAGGTCATTGAGAATTCACTTTGAGGATTACAATTATGTTACTGAGTCTTGGTCATTGATCAACAAAACATTCCTTGTAGAAAATCTAAAACTTGATTGCTTTCGAACTTCAAAATTTCACTTAATGAAGTTTTCTTTGTTCATAGAGAGAGAAAGGTGAAATTTTGATCTCCAATCCATGACTCTCATTATATATATTCAATCCTCAGCAAGTAATGTTGGTTCCCATTAACTAGCCATGCAAACATAAAGCATGTATGATATTTTTATCGACACATTATCCCTAAAATGTTCAATTTTGTGTAACCAACATTGGCCTTTTGGATGTTTTGTTGCAAAATATCATACAAGTCAATAGTCATTCTTCCCAAAACCTCACCCCTGATAACCTTGTTCTTGGTTAATCTTTAGACATTGGTGTTTGACATTTTCACCTAACAAGCAACTCATGCATTTAGAATATGGTATGGAGAATTCATCAAATTCATGAAAAAATGACTAACTATAAAGGCTTAGGATTATTACATGTCGATTGATATGACTTAGAGGCTAAACCCAAATCTCGATAGGTGAGTGATTGAATGCTTCAAATATTTTGATTGTGCCTAATGTATGTCTTGTGGTGTTTTTAGGTAAAATGCAAGAAGAGAAAGGCAAGATGAAGTACCAATACAATGATTATCACCTCTCTTCTAAGATGTACTCATTATAGAATGATATTGGAGAGACTTGGGAAATGTAAACTTAGATGAATTTTTGGAAAGACTTCACAAAGAGGAAGGGAAACGGTGGATTCCTCACTTATAAAATAAAGATTAGTGGGAGTAGCTACTTTTCCAATTTCAGTGCAATCTTCTAAATTGGTTCTTACTTGTGCACAACACTACAACCTAAGGATAAAGAAAATAATTGCCCGACCTTTTGGAGAGGTAGTTCTAAACATTAATCCAAAGATGATTGAATTTTTTTTGGTATCCCTATTCACTCCAAATATATCTTGATCACAAGATACACCTACTTAAAAGAAGAAATATAACTTGATCACAAGATACACCTACTTAAAAGAAGAAATATAACTTGATCACAAGATACACCTACTCCTTCACTATCTCCTCATCATAGCTCCTCATCTTCTTCTCTTCCTTAGGAAACACCTTTTCTATTTCCATCTCCATCCCTATAAATACATCTTCCACCTTTTCCACCATAGTTATCTATTGCAATACCTTCACCTCCTCCTTCAAACCCTCCACCACATGTTCCAACTCCTGGACACCTTCTCTACCTAAGAAATATAGTTTCCTCTCTCCTCCCAATGAATGTGAAGAATTAGTATCTATTGAATAGGCTCCTCCAAAGATAAAAATAGATGTTATGAGAGAAGAGAAAGTCGAAGGATGAATAAGTGTTGCAAAAATAGGAATAGAAACATCTTAAGGGTTCTCAAGAAAACATATAAACGTAAAGAAGGTACCTCCCTCACATTAGTCTCGCACATAGAAAAAAAAGAACAACAACATTATACTCTAGAGAATTCAAATTTTATTCTCTTTCTCCTTCCAAAGCATGAACACATGAAACTTTTAGCATGTCATTTTCCCTCAACCACACTGTGCAAGAATGAAAGAGGACATATCCAAGCTAAGGATGAGGATTTTATAATTTTTATCAAGGCATTTAGGCTGCTAATAGAAGAAGAAAAAGAGAAATAAGGCTATCAACTATGATAGTAGACCAAAGAGGACACAATTTGCATAATTGACAATCCTTACTATCAATGGGTTGTAGGTAGATATGTAGCCAGGGGATTACCAAATTTAAAAAGTATATTTGGGATTCCAAACAAGAGAAAAAGAGAAAATATCCTTGCAACAATATGTAATACTTATTTTATTTAACATGCAAAAAGATGAGAAAATAAAGTATTAGATTTTAACAAATAACTCACTTATTAGATTAATTATTTAGTTAGACCAATTGATTATATTCCTCCATATTCAGTTTTACAAGCAACTCTAAATAAGGATGCTCAGCCTCTAAACTCAAAGGGCCTCATCTCATCGACAAAGGAATGGAGGGAGAGCCTACAAGATTAAGGAGGTCATGTAATTTAAAATAAATAAATTATTATCACTTAATTAGTGATGAAGAAAGTTTAACTAATAAAATAAAAATAGAGATTAATGAATACTTGATGACATGGGAGGGTTAGATACTAGTTTGCAAAAGATGAAGTCTACTAGTTTTGATGAGTTTCTGAAAATAGTAGTGTTGATGAGGATTAAGATAAGCCAAAAGAGTGGAAAATCAAAACTTTGAAGAAGTGTAAGAAGAAGATGAGTTACAAAATAGGAGCTAAGCTGAGCTGATAAAGCATTCATTATCTCTCAAGAAATTTGTTCAAGATATTTCTAGCACATTTTGGCAGATGCCTTATTTGGTTAGTTTCTTGATTAAAATAAATCAATAATTCATATAATATTTACATTTAATAGTCACAAAAGAATTCATGGATGAGATGATGGAAAACAAATAAAAGATTCAAGCCTTTCAAGATGAGTTGAATTATTCTGAAGAGCTATAGGAGCAGTTGGATAATTCAGCATTTTCAAAAGGTGTTAAATTGAAGTGTGATAAAGGCCTTGATATCAACTATCTCATGCATTTTCATATTACAGGAAGACTAGGATTTCAATTTCCAAAATTCTAACTTGAAATAAGTCAAGTTAGCATTGATATTTTGTGAGGTTAAGTGGAATTGCTAATGATTTCAAGTTTAATTTTTTTTTATCATCCAAGCTTAATTTAGTTTAATAATTTTATACCCTAAATTTATGGGATCAAAAACTCTATTTATTTTGCTTCCAATTATTAGTTAAAGGGTTATAAATCATTTTGTTGTAATAGACAAGCAATTTTTTTGCAATCCTTAGCATGGATTTTTCTACTAGACATTTTACAAGTTGAAAATTAATTAATACAAGGATTAAGTGTATCTCTAAATTATGTTTTGATCATGGTAATTATATTCTATTTTTATATTTCCATGTGAAACAAATGGGTGAAATTTTTTATGATTTGATGTGATTACATAGGCTTTTGTTTAAATTTGTGCATGTTCATGGTGATTTGATTTGATGAACTTTAAATATCTGATATTTATTTCTACTTTGGTGATTGCATCAATGTTATGTTTAGTTGTGTAAATGCTAATCAATGTGGTGTTCTAGTATACGAGATTTCCTTTAATCATTCAGATCTAATTAATATATTGGAATTGTCATTGACCATTTAATATATGTGGTTTTTCTTTCCTCTTAACCTAATTATTTTTTATTTCTTAAAATTTGAACAGTAAAATGCTTTAAAGAGTTACTAAAATAAAAATTAACACATTTAGATCTACCTAAGTTTTATAATATGAATGGATGAATTTAAGTGATTTGATTTATATCTTCTGTGATATAGAACAAATAATGTATAGAACTTAATTATCTAACATGGTCAACACCTAGATCAAAAGGATCCTTGGAGTGAGATCTATCACTTTTCAAGAGGAGTAGATGATCTTTGTTCACTCAAACATGGTAGTGCTAATCCTACTATCAACATACAACTTATTTTGAAACTTTTGCAACTTTTGGTAACACCCAAAATCAATTATTCATATGTTTTCTTAGCTAAAATTTATCAATTATAATAGTTAATTTAAGCTATCCCACTTCCCTATTTCAAAAATATGTGAAAGATTAATCCAAATCTTTCAGTCATTTCTTGTCAAAATTAGCACTAATTTTTTGATAAAATATACTTGCGAAGTATTTGACTTATATGTTTTTGATTAAGTGAAAAGCAGGTTTTGAAGGGGCCCTAAAACCCTTCACAACAAATTATAAAATAGATAAAACATTAAAGGTCCAGCTAGATAGATCATAACAAGAAACAAAAATAGCTGGCAAAGACAAAAAGCCAACAAGAGCACCAAAAGTAACAAAAAGACAACACAAAAGCACCTAAGGGATAGCCAAGAGCACAAAACAATAGACTACGAAAAATTCTCAAGAAGCTCCACTACTTCTTTCTCCAGTTGGACCATTGAGGCAGCAAGACTCTTAAGATCATCCAGTTCCTTAGCTTGCTGAGCCATCTTCCTCATACTCGCCCGGGTCATTTTACCATGTCCAATAGCCACACCCTCAAGGCTCAAAACCTTATCCTCAGAAATATCTATCATGTTCTTTTCCTAGTGAATCTGTTCCAGTTTAGTAGTCTTCATGTTGAAGCTATCGATTGAGGCTTTCATATTTTTTTGCCTTTGTTCTCCAATTTTCTTCAAGGTATTCTCATGGCTGAGAACCCTCTTTTTCAGCTCATTGAACCTAGCCTCCACAACCTTAAATTGAGAGCCATAATCTGCAGTAATAGCATTCATGTCATTGATGGCTTTTGTCAATTCATTTAGATAATTAGGCAAGGAGATGAGATTACCTGTCCCGATAGCTTCTAAAGTGTCTACTTTCCTGGAAGAGTATGCTTGTTTAGTCTTCAAACTTTCAATCTCTGAGTAGACCTATTCAATAATCTTATAAAACTCCATCACCCCATTCTTCATAGTATGAAGAATGGCAATAGGATAATTGCTACTATATTTGTTGAATTCTGGAAAGACAACATTATTCTCCAGGGTCTCGATATCCGCAATTGTGACTTTGTTATTAGGAGGTAGAGTCTCACATTCCACCACCTTCTTCCCTTCTTTCTCAACATCACAAGTCTATTTATTAGGATCCAAAAGAGTAGAATGGGTCTTTGAGGTACCATCCTCCTTCTCCAGGCTGATTTCAGTAATAACGGGACTACGCTTGGTTTTCTTCTTGGGCGGTGGGGTAGCATTTTCACTTTCAGTCTCTATACCATCATCATCCTCATCATCTTCTTCAAACTAGCCATCCTACTTCTACACCTTACTCCTATTTATTTTAACCCCTTTACCAGTAGTCTTTTTGCTCGACCCAGAAGCCATAGCTTTATCCTTCCCCTTTCTGGTTCCTTTAGCAGAGATATCCCTATCAAAATCATCTTCCAATTCCATATCTGACACCTCATCTTCACTATTATCTGATTTTTTAGACTCCTCTTCCAAGTTTGAAAGATCAATGGTAGAGTGCTCAACAAAGGAGGCCTTGACATGGTTGTATAAGAGCAACATCAACCCTTCATGCATGGGTGGATTGCTATCTAGGTTTTCCCTAAAATCCTTTATACAAGTGGTTAGGATACTATACATGTAGAAAGGAATTAACACCATATCTTTATGGAGGAAGTGATTCAAGAGCACAAAATGATATCCAATAACATGAGAGTATCTACCATCAAGAGTGACATATTGCATCACAACAAACAGAACCCATCTCCATACCTTTTTAATCACCTCCGGCGAGTAGTAGGTCTTGCTGGATTTCACTAGTTTCGCTTTCTCAGTCTTCCTTCGGGAATCACTTAATAGTAGCCTCTGTGAGATCTCTATCCCTGTAGAATTTTATGCCCTCCATTTGCATCCCAGTAACTTCAGCAATCATCCCTTCATCAATTTATACCTTTCTCCCGCCTATGGTGATTTTTCCCTCCTTCCAAATCTTCTTGAATAATCTAGTAATGGTAGGTCTTTTTCCTATAATTTGCTCCATATACCTTCTCATTTTAGCAGTCTTCAAGATAGCACATGATTTCGGCTTCTTCTTCCATTCATCACAGGTAAGCGACTCAATCCTTTTCCTATTGCCTCCCATAGTGTCAACGACATGATTTCTCACTCCCTTCACAATGCAGAACATGGAAAAAACAAAGACCAAAGTGAATAGCATAGAAACCCTCAAAAAATAAATGGGCACCCATAAAGCATGCATGGTCTTGTCCATATTAAACACCATCTCGTCCTTCAAGTGTCACTCTTTCCGATTCATTATGGCAACTTTCATAGACTTATATGTTACCATAAATAAGTTCAATCAATTTAAATTGTAAAAAATATATCTATGCCAAGATAAGTAAGATTTAAGGTTGAAGAATTATAGTAGTGTTAAGTCCAATTAAGGAGCCTCAAAGATGAAGAAGAAATTTGAAACCCAAAACAAATCCATTCCAATTTATAGTGTGGAAGCCTGAGTAGCTCCTAAAGAAATGATGGATGTTAATGGATAGAAAATTATTCATGGAGTTTATATTTAAATATGAATTGTTGTTACTAAAAACCCTTACTAGAGTTATTTGTAGATGAAGGTCTACTAGCTTTAAGGGTTTGTGATTAGGACATTGATAGAAAAAATGTCTCATTTTCAGTGTTTAGAATTGACCTTCAACCCTCGTTCATAAGAGCCCTTATTTTCCAACTTCATAAAGAATTGAGAAAAAAATTATTTTTTCATCATGGTACAATCATTAGGGTCGTCGAAAAAGGAACTCCAATGCACTACATGTCAAATAAACACTATTTATAGCAAGTATACAACCTTTTATTTTAACAAAGATGAGTGAGTGCGCCACATGGTGGCCCTGTGTAATATTGTTAAAAGCATTATAATGTTTTGCAGAAGGAACCACATTTTGGCACGACATTTTTTTTTCTTTAAGAGAACACTTAAGAAATTAAAATAAATTACCTTAGCATTACAATCCTATTTTTAATGGAAATCAAACATAGTGGATTGTGCCAGATTTTCCTCTCTGCAAGTTTTATCTTTGTTTATTGTTTCACTTTGATGCTCTATGTTATTTAAAGATGGGTATAACTATTGATAAATATGAGTGTCAGATTTTATAATTTCTAGTGTTAATTTTAGGATTATGGACCATGTCAAGTACTCTTCTATTTTTTGCAATGGTATATGGCTAGGATTTATATTATGTCATTTGGTGAGCAAAATTCATAAGTAGTTAGTTGTTAGGAGAAATAATAGACATCCATGTTACATTGGGTCTTAGTAGATGCTTCTCTTGAGGGAAGATTTTAATGCTATTGTTTGTGTCTATTTGACCTTATGCATCTTGTTTGATTTCCAACAATGAAGAGTTTGTGTTATTATGCTCTGTTTCTAGAGTGTTTTGTTTTCTATTATTTTTAAAAGAGGATTTAAAGTGTTATAAGAGATTTGAATTCGCACTTCGCCTTAGTGTAATTGGGTAATGCTTAATTCTCTATCCTATTTCTATTTCCCTATGATATTTTAAGAGCCAACTTTTAAAATACCAAAGGTTGTTTGAACATAAATCACAATTAGGTCCCACATCTATGAAATTTCTAGATTGCTCTCTTTAAGTGTAACCTTTAAGTTCAACAATTTTTTCGGCACATCTATGAAATGTTGAGGTGATGAAATGAAACCACGAGGAAAGGATTGATAAGGTGGAACAATCCATGGCTGAGATTAAGAAAAATCTCAAGAACCTGGTCGACATTAGTAGAGAAGCCATGAACAACAACATTGAGAGGCTTGAAAAGATTAATGCCATGGTTGCTGATTATAGATCCTATCACAGTGATCCAGTGAAAGATCTTGGAGGAGATGATATGGCTACTGGAGACAGCAAAACCACCAGACCCAGTTCGAGAACTAGGAGTAGAAGCAACAACAAGGGTACCTCCAGATTCATCATGGAGGAGCTTGAGGAAATGAATAGGATTTCCATCCAAAAGAACAAGGATCTGGTGCTCTCGCTTAACTGAGAGCTTTTTCTTTTGCTTTGGCTTGTTTGTCTGCGTTTCCTTTGTTTTTGTTTCTCATCTGGGTTGCTCCCCTATTTTGTTGTTGTTTCTTGCCAATTTGGCTATTGTCTGACTGTTGTAAAACTTTAGGTTTCGGGTCCTTGTAAAACCCGTTTATCTTTATCAAAAACTTTAAAACAAATTAATATACAATTATTTAGTGAAATGTTAATTATCGTAATGCAACCATCATTATTCTACTAGTTATCACTCATTTATTTGTTCATGTTTAACATGTGTTTCCTATTTCTCATTGTTTATGCAATCATCCTTAGGAATACATAACAATAACATGACGGAAAAATAAATTAAAACCTAGCAACAATTTAAGATTTGTGGTTGCATGACTCATCAAAGATATTTTAAATCTATCAAGTTGAGATAAATTCAAACCTAAATGTTAGGACTCTCTTTCTTGATGTGGCATTCTTTTAGGGGATTATTTGAAATATCATAAATAGTTGCAAATTTTAAGAAATGATGATACTTTAGTTGATGGTTTGTTGTTTGTGAGACAATATGTAAGGAAAGTTTCATGAAGATGGTTTCATATTCAATTGAGAATGCTTTATTATGTTCAATTATGAATGTTAATATATAAATTGGTCATTTCATGTAGATAGGTAAACGTATAATAGTGTCTTATCTTTTTTTTTTTTTATCAAAGTAGGACACCAAAACAAGCATTTAATAAGCATAAATAATATATGAATTCTTTTATGTAATTTTAGTAACTTATTTTTTTATAGTTTACAATATTGTAAAGTAGTCTTACTTTGATAAAGCATAAATCTATTTGTAGAAAGGATAAAATTATAAAATTTCAAATATAAGTTTGCAACACCTATATCTAGTGCACAACTATTCTTAAATACGGTTGAAATTCAAATGACAAGCAATGACATATAGACCAATCACATGTAATGCTTTATGAAAAACTTACTAAATTGCTTTGTAAAATCTATCCACCTTATTTATAAGATATAAAATTAGATATATTAACAATAATTTTAAACATAATAAATAAGAAAATTCCTCACATATTGCATCACACATACAATTATACATAACATGTACATGGCAAAAATTATTATAGATACATCATGCATGACCTACTCATGGATTGCATTATACATACAACTATACTTAATGGCAACATAAGAGAAAATCATTGTACATGCAAGATACATGAAATGCTAGTAACTTACAACATAAAATGTTTGATTAATAATTTATAGAAAAGAAAGTTGGTTATGATAAAGATGAATACTATCAAAGTTTAGAACATTTCTACTAAGCAATTGAATTTCTATTTTTACTTCATATTAGGAAATCATAACATGTAGATAGACATTAACAAGTGATTAAAGTTCTATATTCCAACAAATAAAAATTTGTAATTTTCTTGGTTAAATATAGTTTACAATGTCTACTGCATACGACTTACTAAACTCTTAATTGTTTAAAATATAAATTTAATTTTGTTGCTCAAATTAATAAATAAAAATGAACGCAAATTACAATTATAGAAAAAGGTTTAACAATTTAAGATTTTTGTTATCAACAAAGCCATTTCTAGGGTCTTATCAACAAACCCACTCTATGGAATGCATTCTATTGGATGCGCGTGACCTGTTTCAAGGCTCCATATTTGAAGCAGACTTAAAAATTGCAAGCAAACGTTGGTGAGATTTCAGTCATTTTGTTTCTGCTTTAACCAAAGAATTTTCAAGGGAAGCATATGATAAACTAAAGCATTTGTTTCTACCTTAACCCTAACAAATTTTCTGTGTAATTGTCATATGATATGCTAAATTTCAAATATTAATGAACATTCAAATGTTGTGGTTTTCCAGCCAGCTTGTGCAAACTGCCCTGATAAAATAACAAAATCATAAGTAGTTGAGCAAAATGAAAACAACAATCACAAAAGGAAAGCCAAAATTAGCTAAACCTTATCTCCACGGTAAGAACAAAAAATAGCAAGGGAAATTATGGATGCTCCGCATCATCCTTCCCATCTTTGAAAGATTTTGAATCTCTTCGTCTGGAAGTGTTTGAATTGGAGAATTTCAGTACGTTACTATTATAAAAAAAAATAATATTCATTTGACTTGGAAAAGGAAGTCACCGTGTTCTCTTCCATCAAATTCATCACAGTTTTTCTTATTTCATTTCCAACTTCTTGTTAGAACAAAGATCCTCCTCTGTCAATTTGTTCATTTGCCCTTTTCCCAGCCCCTTGAAGGCTTAGTAGTCCTCCTCCACTGAATACTTTCTCATTGTCTGCATTATGCCATTTAGTCATGCTTTCCATTTCATATTTTATGAGGAGGACTTCATTTCTCAGCTCAGTGTAATGTGATTCATAAATCAAATCTGTTTGGATAGTATCCTTAATACCATAATTGAACATATATCTACTCTCTCCCTCTTTCATCCTTTTTCCCATAATTGAGTTCTTCTCTCTGTTCTGGCTTTATTTTTGATACATTTTCTATGGTGTATTATTTGAATTTCCAAGTACTATATAAGTATGTGCTCACACTTTGCCTTAAAAAAACAAAAACATTATCTCGTTGAGTTTCCCTCATAGCTTGCAATTTTCCCTCTGGAATGATATGATTGTTGTAGTTGTGTCTATACAATTACATGCATATTCAACTTTTCCTGCACAGTGAGCTCCTTTGACACCAACTGATACCTTGATGCTCTTTCAAATACTTTCTCACATCATCCTGGATGCCTTGACATCAATGACAACCTCTCCTTTGGCACCAACTGATACCTTGATGCTCTTTCAAATACTTTCTCACATCATCCTGGATGCCTTAACATCAATGACAACCCTTTCCCATCACACTTATGCAAACTTGACCAAACAAGATCCATACAAAGACTTCTCAAATTGATTATATATTATGAACATAATAAGTCCAAAATGCATAATTGAACGTGACGAAAGCACCATTTGTACACAACCAAATTAAGCAGCAACACCTCTAAACAATACTTATGCTCCATCTCCCTCCTCTCTCCCCCTCACTCTTTGCCTCTTTGCATTTGACAAAACTGGTCCATCCTTTATGCTGAAAGGATGTTCATAACATGATTGAAGGCTATTTTGAAGGTGGTTGTATTCAGTTTTACAACTACGAATTGCATTTTCTGGAAACTTTATTTTTTAACCTTTTCAATATATCAGTTTTGTTCATATCCTACAATCTTCTGGAATAGGAAGACATTTCTTTTTGAGGGATCTCATTCCACTTTATTATGCCTCTTAAATGCTTCCATATTTCACATATCAGTTTGCTAGAGAAAACAGATTTAACATGTGGATAATAACCACCTGCAGATCATCCACATTTAAATGTGTGACTTTTCAACAAGACAAGGATCGAAACATGTATCAAGTTAAAATTTGATAAATTAGAAATCCAACAAACTGTGTAATTATACAAAAAGGTTTCCTATATTTGATGATGTACCATGCTGCATCTAATCTATAACGTTTTCTATTTTTGTAATTAAAAATAAAAACCTTCTTGACCAACGTTCACACCAGTAAAATATTATAGTTGAGTAGAATTACACTCAAAGAAAGGGAAATGAAAAATGACAACGGAGATCTTGATTTTCCAAGAGGGGGAGTTCCAATATAGAAGGGAAGAGTTATATACTCACCCAACACATGCTCAGCTGATAGTATGAATGTCTAATTTGGTTTTATATCACATGGGTATACACAAAGCTCACAGACAAATGTTTTCAATTCAAAATCATATTTCAGCATATCTAAATTAAATGACAATTTAAGTAACTTAGTAACAACTGAAAAATTAAGCCTCAATGACTACCATGTTTGATTGGATTTCAATTTACTGAAATCAATTTAAGGTATTAATTACTTCATAATTACTTCATAAGCATGCCAATGTATAAGATAAAATAACATAAACTTCAAAAGCACAACATGTTTAAAAAAATAAATAACAGTATAACCAATTAAAATTAAAGAATGTAAACAGCAGAAAGTCCAAAGGAAATACATTGGCCATTTTCCATAGCGAATGTCTTTCCTTGTCTTTTTACCATCTGGGCATATCTCCCCTTTCATGTAAATTATTCATTATGTTTGACCAAACAAAACACAGTTTTAGAAACATAAAAACAAAGAATTGTTTCACAAATTAACTACAATGTGTTACAATTCAACTTACTCCCCTTTCATGTAAATTATTCGTTATGTTTAATTAAAAAAAACACTGTTTTAGAAACATAAAAACAAAGAATTGTTTCACAAATTAGCTACAATGTGTCACAATTCAACATACTCTGATGGCTGACCCATATCCTTGGGTACTTTTGCCTGGGACTCGCTACCAATGCACACATCTTTGTGCTCTGCAGGCGTATTAGCAGAAAAAAAATAGTCACAAGTTTTTATTTCATTCTGACATGTTGGACAATACCAACCATCAATGTCCTTTGGTTTCACCTTTTGTTTCAAAAATATTCTTAAATCATAGCTGAAGCTGAATCTCAATGACAAGGATACCAGTATAAGATACGGGAGAAGACATTATAGAATAAAACGTAATCTAAATAAGACAAGATAACAGGAACATATTTTACTAGTTAATTGAAATATACCCACTTTAAAAGGTGGCAAGCATGTCAATACAGTTGAACTGTTGGAACAAGCATGCCAATACAATTGGAGTGTTGGAAGAGTCCTTGTCCAGCTGAGCAACTTGTTAAAGCTTCAATTGGAGATGCCTTCATAACAGAATACCTTTTTAAACTATTTCCTCCAGCTTGGAGATGGTGATGAACAAAGATTTTGAATAGAGTGTTTTCTAAGATTCCTTTCAGTTAAGTTGCCATTTATTAATTTAATTAGCTAAACCTTATTGTTATTATTATAGTGCAATCAGCTCATATAGGTTTGTATACAGCAATATACATTGTACTTGGTTGAGTTTCTTTCCAATTCTGATTAGTTAAGTTACTGTTGCAAAATTGAATCTCCAATTCTCACCCATTAACTTTCTCTTGCAAATTTTATTCAGCTGATTTTACTACTATTATAATAGTGAAATTAGCTTCTGCTTGTTATATTGTGCTTGCTATATTGTACTTTCTGCAAAATTCTATACAGAATAATATTTTGTTTTAGTGCACTGAAAGTCAGTAGAAGAATAAACTCTGGTGGTTATTGATTCCATACGACAGCTATGAGAACAATTTTTACATTTGATGAAGAAAGAGGTTTTAGAGCCTGTCACGGATAAATACCAGAGTTTATGAAGGATTTTTCAAGATATTTATAAAAGAAGATGTTGGACTTTTGAAAGTTTTATAAAAGAGGTTGTATGAACATGGTTTCATTTTAATCAGTGGAGTGGTTCATTTTGAAAGTTTTATAAAAGAGGTTGTATGAACATGGTTTCATTTTAATCAGTGGAGTGGTTCATTATGCTTATTTTTATTTAGAATGTTAATGTATATAGCATATTTAAGAAATTTTATAGTAGCCCCCTTCAAAGATTTATAATCTTAGTAGATTCCTTTCGGTTCTAATTACTCTTATAAAAAAGTAGAGAATAAAAGAGAAAATAATATGAACAACTTATAAACATAGCATCTAAGCTATGGACTCTTAAAATAGTTTTTTATTATTTAAATTATGAATTAAGATTGAAGATATTAAAATTTATTAATTATGTTGATGGAAATACTAATAAAAAGATAAATATTAAAGGATAACTATATTTGAAGTAATAGATACAAGTTGTCATAGATTTATTCATAGGTTTTGTGATTGTACATTATTCCATAGTGTATAGCCAAAGAATATTCATGTAATTTTTCCCCTTATTTTTAGAAGGGGTAATTTATGCATCCACTTTATATATGGATGAGGTGTGGGATAGTTTGCGGCTGAAGTAGCTAATCTCCATGCTCTGCATCCCATTGTTGTTAAACTACAAAAAATTCTCCCCCAAAAAGCAGTGTTTTACAGATTTAAAAGGTTTTTTGGAATGCCATTATCTGTGGAGAATGGCTTGTACAGTTTGCAGATCTATGGTTGAACAAAATGTATGTGCATAGTTTTATTTAATTCGTCTTTAATTTAAAATGTGCATAATTTTATTCAATTCACATTTAATTTAAAACTAAGTATTATTTTAGAATATATTTTGGAAGTTTTTAAAAAAAATAAAAGCTCACAAAGTCAACGATATATTAATAAGTCAACGATATATTAATAATATAGGGAACTTACATAAAAGCCACCCTTCAAAGTACGAAGCTTGTATGCAACATAGGCTGGCATGATAACAAAAGTTTACAATGAGTCTGCAATAAGAATTGATGCCATACATCAAAAAAAGGACAGTCCAAAATATGGAAAGACAATAAGTCTGATGAGATGAAAAGAAGAAGCACTTAAATAATTTTTCCCCTTATTTTTCATTTATATAATTTTTCCTCTTATTTTTAGAAGGGGTATTTAATGCATCCACTTCAAATATGAATGGGGTACCGGATAGTTTGTGGCTGAAGTGCCTAAACTCCACACAAAAGGGCATTCTGTACAATTTCTAAAATTTGAAAAAACATAACAGATTTTTGTGAAATTTTTCAGAAGTTAAAACACAAAAAATCCCCCCAAAAAAGTGTTTTACAGATCTGAGAGGTTTTTTGAAATGCCATTATCTGTTGAGATTACCCTGTACAGTTTGCAGCTCTATGGTTGGACAAAATGTATGTGCATAATTTTATTTAATTCACCTTGAATTTAAAGCTAAGTATTAGTTTAGAATATAGTTTGGAAAGATTTTTTTAAATAAAAGCTGACAAAATCAACGATATATTAATAATATAAGAAAACTTACATAAAAGCCAATCTTCAAAGTAGAAAGCCTATATGCAACATAGGCTGGCATGATAACCCAAAAATATTATGTTCTAACCAGAAATGGTTTTATACCAGTAATAAACCATTGAACAACAACAAAACTTTACAATGAGTCTGTGATAGGAATTGATGCCATACATCAAAAAAAAAAGGACAGTCCAAAAAGTCTGATGAGATGAAAAGAAAGAAGCACTATACCCAGTGCTTGCAGAGAAGTGACATTACCAGTGGCATACCCACTAGAACTTGGAACATCAGCACTAGTGTTTGAAGCATCATCAATAGAATTAGGAGGATTCTCCAAAGCATGCTCCCTATGGGTTGTTCGAAAACCTTAAAAGCGTATCCAATGCCAAAAACTTGTCAAAAGCATCGTGCAAAGTTTTCTCCCTGAGGGCCGGTTGAAGTCGATTTAAGGCCTTCACCAAATCCTTGAATGTATCACATACAAGCCCAGAACGCATTTCACAGAGGAGGTCCTTGCACGCAGAGTTGGTTGCTAATTCTGTCTTGTCAAGGAAGCCACCAATGGGGGACGAACCCATGTCCAAACTGTATGATTGCAGGCTACTCTCCAAGTCGGACGCATTGAAGAGACAAGGCTGCAAATAACTTTTCGCTAAAGTTGTAACCAATCCAACGTCTTCAAGTAAGTCCATAGAGTTGGAAAGAAATAGTGATGCGACCTCAGAGAAGAGAGCATGGGGGTTGGCAAGAAGCCACTGGTGGCCAACAACATATCGAAGAGCAAACTCCACATCGTCAGATGGCATTACAAAGACTTGTCCCAGTTTTTCTCTGTCGTATTTTGCTGGATCACGTCTCTCCCAGAACCATTTTGGAAGTGATATTCTCCATTCAAAAGCCATATGAAAATCTACACTTCATATAAAACTAGGATTTAGACGTAAAAATGTGATCTAACAACAAGTTCATAACCATTGTAAATATTATAATGCAATGTTTGAATAAAAATATAGCAATCATATTTGTCTTTTAACAATTTAGTCAAGCATACATCTAAGATAAAAATCTACTTACAAAAGATTGTTTGCTTATGATAATAATAACAAACAAATTAGGAAACTGAAAATGTTTGAATACCCTTTTGTCAATATCACAATTCTGGTCCAAAACTGTCAGTGAGTGACTTAGAGACAATATCTAGAAATTCCCTCCCGCCTTGATAAGGCAGTTGAATCCAATACAGCTAGTTTTATAATAGATAAGAACCTTATGCAAAATTTGGCTCTTGGTTAAATAATCTCCCTATACAAAACACAATCCTCTATATAAATTTTTTTTGAAGAATCTGCTAAACTATCATCTTTTAACGGTTGTTAGTTTTCAAAAAGAGATTATTATAAAATCGGGCTTGCAATGAAAATGTAATTAAGATCTCAATCACACATGCATTAGAGATCACTTGGTTTCAAACCCTACTCATTATTAATCTCTTTGACCAATACAGTGTCATTAATCGGATAAAAAAGTATGTAAATTATCCTTCACCACCTAACTAGTGATCTGATATTTGTAACAATAGTTGAAATATATAGCTAACGCTCTATAGATATACGGTCCTATAACAAATATATGAACATGCATTACAGTTCTTAGTCATCAAAAGGAAGTTATTATAAAATCGATTTGAGAGTGAAGAGCTTAGGGTAATGAGATTGGTCTGTTTCGGGGTTTGAATGAACATATAAGATCTCAATCACACATGCATTAGACCTCAATTCGTTTCAAACCCAAAGGCCAAAACAATCGCTTATCAGGGTAACGAGATTGGTGTGTTTGGAGCTTGGAATGAAAAAATAAGATTCAATCACACCTGCATTATAATCTGCTCACTTTGTTTCAAACGCAATGGCCAAAATAATGGAACTGTGATTGAAGATTTACCTGAAAATAGAAGAACCGTGCTCTTCTTCGAAACCGCCTTACAACTTGATGCTCTGGTTGTGCGTTGAGTCGTAGGAAACAAGTAAGTTTTGTTGGTAATAAATATATTTCACAGGCATGAGTTCCCATCAAAATTTAGCGAAGGTGGTGCGTGTTGTTGTTATTGTCAACTACAAATCAACCAATCATGGGACATTGGATATGCGCTTTGTTTTATGGGAACTTGTTTCCACCGTTTGCTCAGCTGGGTAAATTTTAATTTTTTGTTTTTTCTAGATGGCATTCAATAATTTTTAACTACTTTTTTTTTTAACTTCTAACTTATTTCTAATGTTTAATATTTTTTTAATAGAGTGTGTGGATAAAAAATTGTAATTCATTGTAATTTTTTATTCATAATAATCAATTCACAAGAGGTATGACTATGTGTAAGATTGACTTGTGAAATTATGTATATCAGTTTGTTCTAATCCCTAACATAACTAGCTCTCAAATTTGCATTCCTAATCCATAACATGACCAAGGTTGATTCTATATTTATGGATCTAAAAGTTCACTATTAGAACTCAAACTTGAAATTTATTTGTTGCCAACTATTTTACTAGTCATTATGCTTTGACTTAGCACTTGTGGATTAATGTGATTGGTTATTGTATTTAAGGATAATTCCATTCTCATTTGATATCATATAGGGATCATCTAGGACATCATAGAGAAATATATTTGAGAAAAACAATAGTTTCATATTGAAGAATAAAAAGAATCAATACCATTTACATTAGAGCACCTCATCCTATGACCATTGCATGTTTACTTGTTATCCTCAATAATTTTTATCAAAGCTATAAAGCTATTTTGTTAGGGCATGACCAAGGACAAAATGACCCTTGTAATTTGGTATATTCCTTAAAGGTGTTTATGAAAATTTCTTATCCTTAAAATAATTAAATACCACAAATTAAGGTTAGTGAATTGCATTACCCTATTTCTTGCTAGTTTAGATATGTGTCCATCAATTCAAATCCAGGCTACTATCAAATCCATGATAATGGACGTGTGCTAGTACAAATAATATATAATTTGCAAAAAATGGAGATCTTTATTTGAGTGAACCCCAAAATCCACATATTTGGTAAATTGGATCTTAAAATTTGACAAATCATGTCTCCATCAAATCTTTAGCTGAGTACATAATATTTAATTTAAATTTCATTTTATTACCAAAAGAGCACCCATAACCCTTTCGTTTTCCCTTCCAAGGGACAAAAATATATGTGTGACCAAGTCTAAGGAGGTAGAAGCGATATGAAAATGACTAATGTTATTTTTAAATGATGGATTTAGCATGCCAAACGATGAATTTAGGTGATGGGAAAACTAGTTCACTACAAAGTCAAATTAGGTGCTAAGATGTTTGTAAAATTAGATCTCGACTAAATTTCTAAAGATCTACTTTTCTCCATTTTAGTCAAGGAGTACCTTCATGAGAATGAGTTGGTTTTTGGAGCATCAAGTTCTTGTATGTAGGGTTGTTAATGAATTATCATTATATGAAGCATCACAACAAAGAAGGTAGACTTTGTGTGCAAGCTTGAGAACTTTGTATTTTGCTAATTTTAGTAAGTTTATAGATATACATAAGTAGTGGGGTAAAATCCTTAGAAAAATTAAAGAATTCAACATAAAATAATCATTTCCCCATTTTAGTTCATTAAGGGTAGTGAATTCTTTTTGGAAACAACCAAAGGAACTTGCAAAAATAAATACTCTCCACAAACCAACAAGATCCTAAAATAGAAATATCATAAGCAATTTCCACTCATGTACAAATAGGTGTCTTGCATATAAAGGCAACCAAGAATAGGTGAGAAGGTAGGAGTCAAACTCTAACTACCCCTCCAATTATGCAATAAGTGCCGGACTCAAGAACCAGTGTTGGGACACTTGGTAAAGCTACATGAGTCAAGACAAAAGTCTCTCTAACCTCCCATAAGGTGAGGAGATAATTTCTCAATCCTCTAAGTGAGCACTTAGTTGAATGAGACTTAATTAAGTAGGCTAAAAGAAAATTAGTTAAATGATACACCTTTTCACATTAACATGCTCCCTAAAGCAAAAATCGGGAAGTAATATAATCACATTAAAGATGAGTCCCAACAACATTGCTTGATAAGGTACTCATGTACAAATAAAGATATCTATCTCATACAAATAGAAAGTGAAAAAACCTTGTGGGAACATAACTTCCCTATAGAAGAGAGAATGAGAAGGATACAACCTCCTATAAAGATGTCCATGTGGAGAGGAACATGATTATGAAGAACTTCTAAAGCATGTTAAGAAATATAAACTATGTTCAAAGATGAACTAGTGTATGCTAGATTTAATGAACGTTGAAAAGATGTAGATCATGGGATAAAATTATGATCCAAGAACAAAAATAGAAAAGCATGAGTATCACATAGTACACTACTTAGAACCATTTGATATTCAATATGGATGATTAAAGAACACAAGTAATGAAGCACAAGTGACATGTAGTATACTACTTAGAATTATCTGGTGTTCATGAATCTCACAAAATGATCGATTGCTAGAAACCCATATGAGAGATTTAAATGAGTCTAGGTCTTTATGACCCCCTTGCGAATGTGTGAAGTCAATAAGGCTCCATGAGGTTCCTTCACTACTCCACTAAAAATAGAAAGAATCAACAACACAAATGTCATCACTCCCCCCTTAAAGTAGATGAGGAAGTGATGATGGCTGCATAACAAAATACCTAATTCAACTATTCCTCCAAGTTGCAGATAGTGATGAACAATAATTTTTAAAGGCAATGATAAGATGGTTAAAATTCTGGCACCTAATGATAGTGCTTATATTATCAAAGTTCTATTTTAATTTCTTTGTTTTGACATTGTTTGGTTCTCAAACTTCCCAAGCATATTGTATCTAGTTGAGAATGAAAGATATCATATATTTTCTTTCATGATGAAATACAACCATAAGGAACGGTAATATGATACTTTATATTAAGAGAGTAGAATATTTTTTAAGCTTCCTTCTTATTATTATTATTTTTTTGATAGGTAATAGGCTGAAGCCACAATATTTTGAATTATTATTATTATGTTTGATTAGATTGACCCATGACCTTTCCCATTATGGAAGGCCAAGAGTCACAGCTTAGAATTCCACTTTAGATGTCCCTATTGGGAATTGAACTTGGGTCTCCACAATGAGAACCCAGTGTTTTAACCAGTTAAGCTCAACCCCTTGGACTCCTTCTTATTATTATTGGTTAAGTTGCTATTTATTAATTTAATTAGCTAAAATTTATTATAGTTATTACAACACAATCAACTCATATAGGATTTTATATACAATCTATATTGTACTTTTGAGATTTGTCTATTGTGATTTTTCCTTAGGTGCTTTTATTAGGTTTATGAATCACATTGCACCTCAATCCTCAATCAATGAATTATTCTATATGGGTTCTAGTTTTTTCCCGATTCATCAGGCTTCACTTGTTGGTCTGTCACCTTAATAATATTTAAATACAACCATTGCAAAACAAGAAATTCTTTTTGTCACCTCTTAACCACTAAAATTTTCCCTCAAATTTATCTTTCAATAAAGAATGTCAGGTTTAAGTCATCGAGAATTTACTTTGAGGATTACAATTATGTCATTGAGTCCTAATAATTGATCACCAAAATATTCCTTTGTAGAAAATCTAAAACTTGATTGCTTTCAATCTTCAAAGTTTCACTTTATGAAGTTTTCTTTGTTCACAAAGAGAGAAAGGTGAATTTTTTATCCCTAATCCTTGACTCTCATTATGTATGTTCAATCCTTAGTAAGTAGTGTTGGTTCCCATTGACTAGCTATCTAAACATAAACCATGTATTCAATCTTCAAAGTTTCACTTTATGAAGTTTTCTTTGTTCACAAAGAGAAAAAAGGTGAATTTCTGATCCCAAATCCTTGACTCTCATTATGTATATTCAATCCTTAGTAAGTAGTGTTGGTTCCCATTGACTAGCTATCTAGACATAAACCATGTATGATATTTTTACTAACAGATGATCCCTGAAATGTTCGATTTTGTGTATCCAACATTGTCCTTTTGGATATTTGATTGGAAAATCTCATAGAAGTCAATACTCATTCTTCCCAGAACCTCACCCCTGATAACCTTGTTCTTGGTTGTTCTTTAGACCTTGTTGTTTGAAATTTTCACCTAATAAGTAACTCATGCCTTTACAATATGGTATGGAGAATCACTTAGATACAATCTTGTGGTGTTTTTAGGTACAATGCAAGAAGATAAAGGCAATATGAAGTACCAATACAACGAATATCACCCCTCTTCTAAGATGTACTCATTGTAGAATGATATTGGAGACATAGACTTGGGAAATGTCAACTTAGATAAATTTTTGGAAAGACTTCACAAAGAGGAAGGGAAACAATGAATTCCTCACTTATTAAATAAAGAGTAGTATGAAAGTAGCCACTTTTCCAATTTCAGTGCAATATTCTAAATTGGTTCTTACTTGGGCACAACACTACAAGCTAAGGAGAAAGAAAATAATTGTCTGGCCTTTTGGAGAGGTAGTTTTGAACATTAATCCAAAGATGATTGAAAAGGGTTTTGATATCCATATTCACTCCAAATATGCAAAAATTACCTAAAAGAAGGCTTAAATTACTACAAGGAAAAGAAAAGGATTGCCCTCAATTTCATTAACAAGAACCTTATCCACACCCCTAAGAAGGTGGCGATGAAAATGGCTAAGGTATCACAAAACAATAAATTTTTGATAAATTTTAGGGACCAAATTATCGTATTCAATATAGTATATAGTAAGCAGCATGTAAGGTACATTAATCCTTTGATGTACTTCTACATATTGAACATCACTAAGAACAAGAACAATATTGATTAGGGAACCATCATTAGTGATGACCTACATGATCAATTTATTGATGTGTTAAAGAGTTCTATATTTTATGACTTCCGACTTGGTCTACTTGATAGCTTATTAATTTTGTTTTCCTGGACTTAGAAGAGCTCGTTCTTTGCTCAATCTATAAGTGTCAAGGTTTTCCATCACTATTCCCAACTAATTTTGGCAAAGAGATATATGTACTATTGTTTGGTAGATGATGTTTTGGCCTATTCCATCATTAGATAGTTAGAGAATTATTTGTATAAACTATTCTTCATGGAAGCTACTAGAAAGTCAAGGAACTGGTAGAAATTGCATATCAAATTCAAAACCTTCTCCTCATTAGATTCATAGGTTACTTCAAAGTACTTTATAAGCTACCAAGGTACCCAAATTATAGGTTGGTTTTATTTGAGCTATGTACAAAGGTAACAAAAGTACATAAAATAGTGGTAAGAAAGAATAGGACTGTCTTTCCATTTCTCATCAAAATTGGTGACTATTCCTATGCCAACATGCAAAATATAAAAATAATAGAGATATAAATGATAGCTCTATCAATAGATTTATATGGGGACACCAAGATAAAATTTGATACCATTGGCAAGATTAGCCTAGTTGTAAGGGCTTTATACAAACATGAGTTAGAATTGGAGTACCATTGGACAAATTGTGTAAATGAGTACTTGTATGGAATACTACATTTTGAAGGTTGATCTCATTGAATCATTAAAAATTATGAAGTCTCCAAGGTTTCAAAATATGCAAAGAGGTCACATCTAACATAGATAACTCTCGAGGATTGTTCAATGTCCCTATTTATAATGTTGATTACTTTATCCTTGAGGACCTAACCCTAGAAGCTAGATAAAATCAAGAGATAACATAATCCAAAATATGGATATCATCTCCCTTAAATATGCTATAATTTCGAAAGCCAAAGGTCGAGGAGCCAAAAAATTAAAAGGTCCAAAAATATTCAAAACATAAAACAAGATAATCCTCAAATACAATTGTGACTAAGGCTAAAAAAAAAAAATTCCAGATGCAATAGAGGCCTGAAAAAAGAGAGAGAAAGAAAATTACTAGAATCTCATAAGAATGATAAGTCCTACTTAAAAGAATAATTATAACTTAATCACAAGATACACCTAATCCCTCACCATCTCCTCATAATAGATCCTCATCTTCTTCTCTTCCTTAGGAAGCGCCTTTTCCATTTCCATCTATATCCCTAAAATACATCTTCCACCTTCTCCACCATAGTTCTCTACTGCAATACCTTCACCTCCTCATTCTCTACCTCCTCCTTCAAACCCTCCACCACATGCTCCAACTCCTCCACCTTCTCCACCACCTACTTATCCACCTAAGGAATATAGTTTTCCTTCTCCTCCCAAATAATATGAAGTAGTAGCTATTGATTAGGGTCCTCCAAAGATAAAAATAGATGCTATGACAGAAGAGAAAGTAGAATGATGAATAAGTGTTGCGAAAATAGGAGGAGAAACATCTTGAGCATTCTCAAGAAAACATAAAGGTAAAGAACGTACCTCCCTCACATCATTATCCCTCATAGAAACAATAAGAACAACAACATTATACTCTAGAGAATTAAAAAAAAAATCCTCTCTCTCCTTCCAAAGCATGAACACATGAAACTTTTAGCATGTCATTCCCCACAACCACACTATACAATAATGAAAGAGGACATATCCAAGCTAAGGAGGGGGATTTTAGAATTTTTATTGAGGAATTTAGGATCCTAATGCAAGAAGGAAGAGAGGAATAAGACTATCAACTATGATAATAGACCAAAGAGGAAACAATTTGCACAATTGACAATCCTTACTATCAATGGGCTATAGGTAGATAGCTAGGGGATTACCAAATTAAAAATATATATTTGGGAATCCAAATGAGAGAAAAAGATAAAATATCCTTGCAACAATACGTAATACTTATTTTTATCAACATGAACAAAAAGATGATAAATAAAGGAAGAGATTTAAAAAATAATTCACTTAATAGATTAATTATTTAGTTGGACCAATTGATTGTGTTCCTCCATATTCAGTTTTACAAGAAACTCTAAATAAGGATGATCAGCCTCCAAATCAAAGGGCCTCATCTCATCCACAAAGGAATGGAGGGAGAGCCTACAAGATTAAGGATGTAATGTAATTAAAAATAAATAAATTATTATCACTTAAGTAGTGATGAAGAAAGTTTAACTAATAAAATAGAAATAGAGATTGATGAATACTTGATGACATGGGAGGGTTAGATCCTCATTTGCATAAGATGAAGTCTACTATTTTTGATGAGTTGATGAAAATATTTGTGTTCAATGATGAGGATTAAGATAAGAAAAAAGAGTTGCAAATATAAAATTGAAGAAGTGTAAGAATAAGCTGAGTAAAATAGGAGCTTAGCTAATAAAGCATTCATTATCTCTCAAGAAATTTGTTCAAGATATTTCTTGCACATTTTGGAAGATGCCTTATTTGGTTAGTTTCTTGATTAAAATAAATTTATAATTTATAGATCATTTACATTTACTAGTCACAAAATAATTCATAGATGAGATTATGGAAAACAAATAAAAGATTGAAGCCTTTCAAGATGAGTTGAATTATTTTGAAGAGCTAGAGGAACATTTGGAAAATTCAACATTTTCAAAAGGTGTTAAATTGAAGTATCATAAAGGCCTTGATATAAACTATCTTATGCATGTGGTAAAATATTTCACTCACATGTTCCCTTATTGCAAGGAAGAATGGGTGTTCAATGTCCAAAATTCTAACTCGAAATAAATCAAGTTAGCATTGATGTTTTGTGAGGTCAAGTGAAATTCTTAATCATTTCTAGTTTCCTTTTTTATCATCCTAATTTAATTTAGTTTAATAATTTCCTACCCATAATTTATGGGATCAAAACCCCTATTTATTTTTCTTCCAATGATTAGTTAAAGGGTAATGAATCATTTTGTTGTAATAGACAAGCAATTTTTTTATAATCTTTAGCGTAGATTTTTCTACTAGACATTGTACAAGTTAAAAAATAATTGATACAAGGATTAAGTGTATATCTATAAATTATGTTTTGATCATAGTAATGATATTCTATTTTTATATTTCTATGTCAAATAAATGGGTGAAAGTTGTATGATTTGATGTGATTACATAGGTTTTTGTTTAAATTTTTGCATGTTTAATGTTCATTTGATTTGATGAACTTCAAATATTTGATATTTATTTCTCCCTTGATGATTGCATCAATGCTATGTTTAGTTGTGTAAATGCTAATCAATGTGGTTTTCTAGTATGAGATTTCCCATAATCATTCAGATGCGATTAATATGTTGGAATTGCCATTGACCATTTAATTTATGTTATTTTTCTTTCCTCTTAACCTATTTATTTTTTATTTTTTAAGCTCTTAACAATAAAATGCTTTAAAGATTTACTAAAAGAAAAATTAACACATTTAGATCTACCTAAGTTTTATAATATGAATGGATTAATTTAAGTGAGTTTATCTATATCTTTCATGATTTTATAATTGTGGGAGTTGAAATTGATTGTATCAAAATATATCCAAGCTTACATGAAGTTGATAACCAGCAAAGGCCCCTTGAATAACAAATAATGTAGAACAATTAATTATCTAACTTGGTCAATACCTGAATCAAAAGGAGCCTTGGAGTGAGATCTATCACTTTTCAAGAGGAGTGGATGATCTTTGTTCACTCAAACATGGTAGTGCTAATCCCACCATCAACATACAACTTATTTTGAAATTTTTGCAACTTTTGGTAACACCAAAAATCAATGATTCATATGTTTTCTTAGCTCAACTTTATCAATTATAGTAGTTAATTTAAGTTATCCCTCCTCCCTATTTCAATAATATGTGAAAGTTTAATCCAAGTCTTTCAATCATTTCTTGTGAAAATTAGCACTAATTTATTGATAAAATATACTTGAGAAGTACTTGACTTATATGTTACCATAAATAAGTGTAGTCAATTTAAATTATAAAAAATATATCTATTGCCATGATAAATATGATTTATAAAAGGTTGAAGAATTATACTAGTGTTAAGTCCAATTAAAGAGCCTCGAAGATGAAGAAGAAAGTTGAAACCCTAAACCAATCCATTCCAATTTATAGTGAGGAAGCCTAAGTACCTCCTAAACAAGTGATAGATGTTAACTGATGGAAAATTATTCATGGAGATTATAGTTAAAAATCATTTATCGTTACTAAAAACCTTAACTAGAGTTATTGGTAGATGAAGATATACTAGCTTTGAGGGTTTATCATTATGATATTTATAGAAAAAATGTCTCATTTTTCAGTGTCTAGAATTGTCCTTCAACCCTTGTTTGTAGGAGCACTTATTTTCCAACTTCACAAAGCTATGTGAAAAAAGTTATTTCTTCATTAAGATAAGATCATCAGGGTTGTCGAAAAAGGAACTCCAATACTTTCTTCATTAAGATAAGATCATCAGGGTCGTCGAAAAAGGAACTCCAATGCATCACATGTCAAAGCAACACTATTTATAGCAAGTCTACAACCCTTTTATTTTAAGAAAGATGAATGAGTGCATCACATGGTGGCCCTGCATGGTACTCTGAAAACCATAGACCTTAGCATTACGATCACATTCTTAATGGAAATAAAACATAGTAGATTGTGCCAGATTTGCCTCTCCGCAAGTTTTATCTCTGTTTATTGTTTCACTTTGATGATCTATGTTATTTGAAGTTGGGTATATCTATTGATAAATATGAGTCTTGTATTTTATAATTTCTAGTGTAATTTTTTGTACTATGGGCCATGTCAAGTACTCTTCTATTTTTTGCATTGGTATATGGCTAGGATTTATATTATGTCATTTGGTGAGCAAAATTCATAAGTGGTTATTGTTAGGAGAAATAATAGAAATATCCAAAATATAGTGGGCCTTAGTACATGATTATTAAGGAAAGATTTGAATGCTATTCTTTGTGTCTATTTGACCTTATGCATCTTGTTTGCTTTCCAACAATGAAGAGTTTGTGATATTTTGTGTCTATTTGACCTTTTTCTCTTGTTTAACACCTCATTTTCTTACCTTTCACTTTCCTTATGCTTCAACATGGAAAGATATTATGAACATTATAGTATTTTCCCTCATCCTTTCCAATAAAATACTTGGTTTATACCTTCCTACCATAAATATCAAGCTGGTAATAATGTTGAATTTGCTCCATATCCCTCTACTAAACAAGCAATGAGTAATTTATAAATGTTTTCTTCTTACCTACCCTTGTGCAGCCTTTTTGGTAGCCTTCTTGTGCTTACCAATGAACCCATTAGTCTTATTTTATCCCCTATTAGTATTCATCATCTCACCTAGCATCAAAATTTGATAAATTCTAGAAGTGTCAGCACTAGAGAGATGATGTTAAACTTCCAAGAAAAGTTGTGGTCTCTTAAGGAAGAACAAGATTATCAATATCAACTTACTTATTGGTATCAACTTCAACAACAACAAGTAAAGTCTCAAAGAAAACAACAAGAGAAATTTCTTGTAATGTAATCTACTGCTAGGATAGAAGAGAACCTCATGTGAAAGGATAAATTAGCCCCTAAAACCCTTAAGCTTGAAATCCTAAGCTTCAAATAGGGAATTCCTTCTAATGAATTGCCTAGGTTTGACATACCAAGATTCAAAGGCTCCTACCCTGATGCTCCATAAAAACATCCCTCTTAAGGGACTATTTCAGCTTAGGAAAACTAGATTCCTTAGTCTTATTTGTAAAAAATATTTCTCCATCGGTTTCCTTGACTTATACTATATCACTCTTTAAAAGTGGACTTGTTGATTGGAAGTTTGATTGGTCACATGAACATAAAGATGAAGAGGAGTATCCTATGGGTTGTGAGTTTCCATATGCTCATAAGGATGAAGAGTTTATCCTTTTGCAAGAGAAAAATGAATATGATCAATTGCAGCATCAAGATGAAAGTCATGTTAAAGGAAAAATAAAATAAAATGATTCATGTCTTTTAATTGATGACCTTCCATTCTTCTTTGAGAATAGGGAAAAGAATATACCTATGCCCACTTCATCGAGAGTCTTTAAGTAGTGGGATGATGTCGTGGAGATTGGTGAGAAACATATACATGAGGTTGGCCTTAAGGTTGAAGATGAGAATTTTTGCATGCATGAGGTTGCTTCCTAGCCCATGCATCATATTGCAAGACAAACTACATCCCAAAAGGGGAAGCGTGAAATTTCTCTACATTGTCATAAAGATTGTTATGAAGTAAAGATAATTCATGAGAAGGAAGAAAGCAAAGAGGAGTTGATGAGGCCCAATTCTAGGATGAGTTAGAAGCCTTCTACTTATCAATTGACGTCAAACCATCATTTGCTAAGATGGGGGTTCCCATACCATCAAAAGAGTCATGAAATCTAGTCCCTATTGTTCAACAAACCATAACAAAAGTCGAGCATAGTTATGAGTTCGCTACTAATTGGTAGCACTTTCAAGAGGATTCCTCATCAAGCATCTATCTCGATAGGAGATTTGGTCGCCCCTAGCCATGCTTATTCATAAGCATCAAAAGATGCACAAAGAGAAGTAAGATTGTCATTAATTACAAAATTCATCAGTAATTGCATAATTGCAATGGAGGGAAACTAACATTTCAAATTATGGAAGATAGTTTCATTGCTCAAAATTTCAAATTGGGTTGGCCCAATTTTTTCATAAATTCTTAATAGATGGAGGATGATTCTTAGAGAAGAGGAGGTCGAGGTGATTTGGTGCATTACTAAAATAGGTATTTACTCGACCTAGTTGGGATATAAAAATAAAAAGAAAAGAAGAGGGGAGGATTTACAAGCCTACAAGATTGTGTTGGCCAAAATGTGTTTATCCAAGAGCAGGTGCTTTTCTTTGGACTGTTATGCATGGTAGGATCCTCACAAGTGAAAGGCTAAGGAAGTACAACATTATTGGACCAACTGCTTGCATACTTTGTTGCTCAGACGAGGAATTGGCAAGATTTATTCCTCCATTATTCCTTTGACTCTGAAGTTTGGGATTGACTCCTGTCTTCTTTAGGTTGGTCCATGAAAAAGAATGATACACTGCTAGGTTTCATGAAAGGTTGGCCTACTTTAGGGAGAAGTTCATTGTGGGTTGATATTTGGACAATTTCTCCTTCTATGACCATATGGCAAGTCTAAAAGGAAAGAAACACATGAATTTCTGCAATAGTTCATTTACAGTGGACAAGATTATAGCCAAAATAGAGGGTAGTGTCTCTTAAATTGCAAATATGAAGGCTCATGGTAGAAGGGTAGATTATATTAAGAGATATGATGAGGATATACTGAATATTTGGATTGGTTTAAGGCTCCCTTCATGAATTAGTGTGGGTGGTCATTCAAATCAACAAGAGGCGCGTTGAGCTAAACTAGTAGAAGGAAGATGGAAAATTACGATTGAGTAGGTAATGGCAATCTTGGTGTTGTAGGTATTGGGTGTATCATTCAAAATTATGAGGGAAAGTGTACTAGGGCTCTATTTCGGTCAATAGGAACAACAAAAAACAATGAGGTTGAGTTGGAGCCCCTAGTGAGGCGATTCCAACTTTGCGTCAATAAGAAGATCCTAGATATGAATATTGAAGGGGATTCTCAGATTGCTATAAATGGAGTCACAAATGGCTCTTCTTTCAACTGGAAATTGAATAAATAGATTACTATAATCAACCAATGTTTGTTAAATTTCAATGATTATAAAAGCTCCTATATATACCAAGAGAAAATAAGGTAGCCAATTATTTAGCTAATTTAGGTGTGTTGGCCGATGAAAAAGGTTTAGTTTTGGATTCCATAATGGGAAGGCCAAAGTTAGAAAAAATGTTATTTGATGATTGGTCTTTTCCGATTCAGGATGAAGGTTTGGAATTGGATAAGAGATGTTTGAAATTTCTTTTCTTGGTAGCATGATTTATGAGGCTTTTAAGAGTTGATTTTGATGTAAAGATTATGAACAATACAAATGTCTTATTGTGAAGTATTTTTCTTTCTATCATCAATGGCTTAGGGAAGAAAGAATGGTAAGTCCTCACATGGTACCTTAGAAAGTCATTGATTTTGTAATATTGAATATCATTATTGTGGTTAGCATCTGCTATCCATGGTGGTATCCTTCTGATCGAATAAGCAATTCGGTCTTGATAATGTACGAAACTGCTAGAATTGACAAGAATAAAAAAGATAAGATGGAAATTTTATGAGTTAATCCTCATTTGCAGTCAAAGGTACAGGGAACTAGGTTAGGTTATATCGGATGGTAGGATGAATGGTGGGAATTATCCTATCATTCAAAATGTGTGCGGTTTGTCTAGGTGGGCTTCAATAGACAAAAATCTACTTGGCATTTGCACACATATAAGAATATAAGGAAATCACATGCATCTGAATGACTATTACTTCCAAAATAATTTCTAACAAAAGAGGTTTTTGGGGATAAATATTTGGAAACAAACCTCGATGTTTGATATTAGGATTGATTAATTATTTTTGAGATTTTTTTCTGCTGAAAGGAAACTTTGGAGGCTATATAACAATGAATTTTTGCAACATTTTTGCGAACAAAGATCATGGAATCTTTCAGTATCAAAAACTTATGTGCTAGTATGGATAATCTCAGGGAGACCTCACAGAAGCATATTTATCGACTTCTTGTCAAAGGGAGTGAGGCAGAGAAAATGACAGTGATAAAAATATTAGGGACTTACTTTTGGGCAAGTAGGCATGTTCATGATGATATTATTTATCATAAATTATTTCCCCCTATTGTGAACATCTTGGGCTATGCTATTAACACCAATGGGATAATGCATCATATAGTTAAAGAGAAGAGTGTTGTGGGTGTCAAAAAGGTATTGGAAATTCTGGAGATTGTGCCCCACACAAAGATTATGCTAGGTTTCTTCGATCTAAATGCACAAGGTACGAAGATCAAGATGGCCAAAGATTGGAAACTTTTCAAAGTTGGGGTAGGCCAAAAATACAACTTGGAAGATTTTGAGGCCTTCATGAATGAGAACAATGTTTTTTTCCTAGAGAAAATTGTAGATAGACCAAAAGTGCTTGGGGAAGGGATTGGGTATCTGTATCATTGATTCCCCTCTCTCTTTTAACTATGTACTTATTTTCTGGTTTTTAATGTAATGGGAATTTCCCCCTTATGACAATACTTATCTAAAAGGAATTTTAAAAATAAAGGACATCAACAATTTACAAATTATGTTAACATTGATCGATGGGTTTATAGAGATATTCCTACATTCATTCCATGTGGTAAAAGGGAAAATTATTAAGTTGGCACTTAAACCTCAACCATTAATGTTTTGTACTATAATGTATTTTAATATTTATATGAGTATTTTTGCATGTTTCCATTTTTAAAACATATTTTTTAATGCAATTGTGTTAAATCCATGTTTTCTAGGTGTACATTTAGATTATCTTTGATTGAGACAAAAATTTCAATACAATAATTTTAAGGGTGAAGAAATCTAAAAAGGAACCACTACCATATAATCAAAATATAATCATATCAGAAGAGAAAACAGGATTTGTCCAGGAGTGTTCCATCTTAGACAGGGTGATTATTGCTCAAGAGGCCATACATACTTTACAAAATACAAAGAGAGAAGGCATGCTATTGAAATTGGACGTTTCTAAGGTTTATGACATTGTGGAATAGCACTTTCTATGTAAGATTATGCAAGCATTTGGCTTCAATGTCTAGTAGATTAATTGGATTTTTGAATGTATCTCAACACTAAGATTTTTAGTCCTTATCAATGGGAGGTCAGAAGGCTTTTTCTCTATATCTAGGGGGATCAAACAAGGAGATCCACTCTCTCCCTTTCTATTCATTATAATGGAAAAGGCCTTTGGTAGAGCTATCAAGAACTTACACACTCATAAGAATATAAAAGGCATCAAGATCACAACTAATTTTGTGGTTACCCACTAACAATTTGCAGATGATAGTCTCTTGTTTGGAGAAGCAAAACTAAGTGAAGCAACACATTTTAAAGCTCTGATTATTTCCTATGGTAAAGCTTCAGGAGAAATTATCAATAAGGATAAATTTAAAATCCTTTTCTTCTCCACCCCCCAATCTATAGAAAAAAAGATTTTACAGATTCTAGATTGTAAGAAGGGTAACCTTCCTTGCATCTACTTGGGAATCCCAATAGATAGAGGTCTAAGGAATTCTAAACTATGGGATCCACTCAAGTTCAAAATGGATCATATTATTAACTCATGGAAAGGAAAATGGATGTCATGGGTAGGACAATTGGTCATGCTTCAAGCAGTCATCTCTGCTCTTCCAATTTATCTCTTGTCTTTACTGACCTTGAATGCAAGGATGAACTCCTTATTCAGAAAATGAGAAACTTCCTTTATCAGAACATTGAGGAAAAGAAGAAAATAACCTTAATATCTTGGGAAATAATATGTAAGCATAAGTCTTTAGGAGGTTTGGGCATGCGGGATCAACAACTTCAAAATCAGGCTTTGGGAGCTAAACTAGCATGGAAAATTTTAAAGGACCCTAAAGCTAGATGGGTTAGACTAATGCAGTCTAAGTACATTGGGGAGGAAGGTTCCATGAATTTCATGAGATTTAGAAATCTACTGAAAGGATAAAGGATATGAAATTTTATCCTTCGGTGCATACACTTAGTGGCAGACTTTGTCTCCTGGTTTGTCCATGATGGCTCAAAATATTTATTCTGGGAAGATTCTTGGGGTGGTTATCCTAGTATTGATAATCAAATATCTATTTAGACAATCAAAGCATGGATAAAACAAAATTGGGGTATCCACATTAAGGATTATATTGAAATCTCCAAGGAGGATCCAACACTTTGATGGGGCTGGAAGAAACTAGATAATCTCCCTTTCCCTCCAAATGAACTTGACCAACTCCAACTGATCTTAAAGGATAGACAATTGGTAATTAGAAATTGAAATGACTCAATAGTGTGGACCCCTTCCAAATTGGATGAATATAAAGTAAATGAAGGCTATAATATTCTTGCTAATCAAATCCCTATCTACGAAGACATAATTCCTCAAAATCTTTTCTGGAGTAATAAAGTCATCCCAAAAAAAGGCATTTTCGCATGGCTAGCAACCAAAAAAAAATCTAATAGAAGAGAAATTCAGGTAAATGGGATTTGAAGGTCCCTCTAGGTGCATCTTATGCAAAGCAGAGGAGGATTCAGTGGATCATCTTCTTATAATATGCCCCTTCTCAATGAAATGTTGGAGATGGTTGTGTGCAAAACTTGGGTGGATCACGACCCTTCCTAATGATATTGTTTCTCTTTTCCAAAGCTCACTTATTAGACCAAAAGATGGTCTCCTGAGCCCATTATGGGAAATCTCTCCTTCTTGCCTCATATGGGAAATCTAGAAAGAACGTAACAAGAGACTCTTTGAAAATAACGCAAGGAATATAGAGTCAGTCCTCAATTCCATTGAAAGCTCGATTGTGGAAAACATTAATTGCGAACTAGCTCTTACTCCCAATTCTAGAAAAGAGTTTATGGATTGGGATGGCAGAATTAGGTTCAGGTGGAATGGTCTGAAAATTCCCCCTTTTATAGGAAAAAAGAATTATGATAGAGTAAATACTGTGTGGTCCCCTCTGAAAGCAGGTTGGCTTAAAATAAATTTTGACGGTTCATCAAAAGGTAATCCAGGTGCTTTTAGAATTGGATGCATAATAAGAGACCACAAAGGAGATACCAAAGGAAAACTATCCATTCCCATACCCTCGGATACAAATAACATAGAAAAATTTAAAGCCCTCCTAATGGGTCTTGAGGAAAGTTTAAGAAGAGGAATTAAAAATTTGGAAATACAAGGGTACTCTGTGATCCTTATCAATGATATTAGGTAAACAAGTAGCCCCAATTAGAGCCTACAAGCATTGCTAGAGAAAATCTTGACAACATTGGCACTATTTGATAATTATACCTATAGACACATTTACAGGGTAGCAAACACTGAAGTAGATGCCCTATCCAAAGCAGCGGTGGAAGAACTAGCTCAAAATTGGTGGGTGGATGATCTAAGGATTATAAAGAAGTTTTGAAAGTTTCAGAATGACAGGAAGCAGTTGATGAAGGCAGTGCTCTGTTTCAGAAAGAAATCAACAACAATTTCAAGGGAATTAGTGGGAACATAAGATTTGGTAAAAATGGGCTTCTTGATATTCATTACATTGTCAATGTAGTAAACAGGGCAATAAGAGTTGTGGGATCATGGATGAAGGATGAATTCAAATTGAACGAAGCAAAGATTGTGTGGCCAATTGAATCCTCAATACCACCTACTAGTTTCAAAAAGTTTATAGTGGGAGTACCATCAAATGTCGTGTTTACTACTTTTATAAATATTTCAAAGTCAAACAAACATCAAAATTTGAGGGATCCAACTTAGATATATTTAAGAGAGCTGTGGAAAATCTCCATTATCATTTTGACTATCAATTTCAGATTTCTAACAACAACAAAGAAAATATAGACTATAGTGACCTCGTTGACCTGGTTCCAAATAAGACATTCGATGCAGTTGTGTCTGATGTCATAATACTCTCAAGCTGCAGTGCGATGGTAGATTTCACATAGCCATATACCGATACATGACTTGTAACCATGGTGCCTATTAAGAAGATAAATTCTTCTCATTGGGCCTTTATGAAACCATTACATTATCCATGTGGTTGACTGCAGAGACATTTGGTTTTCTTACCGCTTTTCTTATTCAGCTATCGGAGCAGGACAAGAAGATGCTTTCATAGGAGAGCCTACCAAGCAAATAGAGATGTATCACTATTTATTACGGAATGGCAAAGTTCTTTTACTTGATATCGAACACAAGTCTTGAAAACCTCCACAAGTATTGGAGAGGAAGCTGAATCCTTTAGAACAAGAGGATAGGGAGCATTCTGTCTTATCCGATCTGGCATTTTCTAGTGGGGACAAATTCAGGGCAATATGGATTGGCACCTTGATGCATGAGTAAGGATTTGACAGGCAAATATGTCTGCCTAGTCAGATTTAGTTAAAATACGGGATTGCATGATTCCTGGGATGATTAAGCCCCAGGCAAGACCAAAGGTTTTCTTGTCCCTTCTTTCCTACCAATGCCCGCACGAATGGTCTCATGTAAATTCTATTTTATAAATAATATTTTTTTTGACTTTGGCCATTTATCGACCAAAAAAAAAAGAATCGTCCTTATATTAAGAATGCATATTTTTAGATATTATAAGAATAACATATTAATTTTAAAATAAACTAATATACAAGAATATACAATTATTCAATGAAATGTTAATTATCCTAATGCAACCATCATTATTCTACTAGTTATCACTCATTTATTTGTTTACATTTAACACGTGTTTCCTATTTCTCATTGTTTATGCAATCATCCTTAGGCATACATAACAATAAAATGACCGAAAAATAAATCAAAACCTAGCAACAATTTAAGGTTTATGGTTGCATTACTCGTCAAAGATATTTTAAACTATGAAGTTTGTGATGGAGATAAATTCAAACCTAAATGCCAGGACTCTCTTTCTTGATGTGGTATTCTTTTAGGAGATTATTTGAAACATCATAAATAGTTACAAATTTTATGAAATACAGATACGTTAGTTTATGGTTTGTTGTTTGTGAGAAAAGATTAAGGAAAGTTTCATAAGGATGGTTTTACATTCAATTGAGAATTCTTTATTATGTTCACTTATGAATGTTAATATATAAATTGATCATTTCATACACCATGCATGAACTACTCATGGATTGTATTATACATACAACTATACTTAATGGCAACATAAGATAAAATCATTGTAGATGCAAGATGCATGAAATGCTAGTAACTTACAAAAGGTATTTCATGTCACAAACTTACAACATAAAATGCTTGATTAATTATTTATAGAAAAGAAAGTTGGTTATGACAAAGATGAATACTATCAAAGTTTAGAATATTTTTACTAAGAAACATATGATATGTCATTATTTATTTTACAAAACCTACTGCATAAAACTTGCTAAATTCTTAATTGTTTAAAATGTATATTTAATTTAGTTACCTTCAAATTAATAAATAAAAAATGAACGCAAATTACAATTATAGAAAAGGTTTAACAATTTAAGGTTTTTGTTATCAACAAAGCCATTTCTAGGGTCTTATCAACAAACCCATCCTACAGAATGCATTCCATTGGATGCCCGTGACCTGTTTCAATGCTCCATATTTGAAGAAGACTTAAAAATTGCCAGCAAAAGTTGGTGAGATTTTAGTCATTTTGTTTCTGCTTTAACCAAAGAATTCTCAAGGGAAGCATATGATCAACTGAAGCATTTGTTTCTACTTCAACCATAACAAATTTTATGTGTAATTTCCATATGATATACTAAATTTCAAATATTAATGAACTTTCAAATATTGTGGTTGTCCTGCCAGCTTGTGCAAACTGCCCTGATAAAATTTGGCAGAAAATAGGTTGTCATGCAGCTCTTGTTTGTTTTCTCATGTGTTATATTTACTTTCAACGTAATAGTTACCTAAGTAATTGAGGTCAATTGGGTCACTTCTTTAGGAACACTTAAATAAATTGGACACCAGGCTTTTGCAATTCAAAATGTCGATAACTACCCGTTAGACCACTACACAAAACCCAAATGGACTAAGCCAAACAATAGTTACAAAATCATAAGTAGTTGAGCAAAATAAAAATAACAATCACAAAAGGAAAGCCAAAATTAGCTAAAACTTATCTCCACAGTAAGAACAAACAATAGCAAGGGAAATTATGGATGTGCCGCATCATCCTTCCCATCTTTGAAATATTTTGAATCTCTTCTTTTGGAAGAGTTTGAATTGGAGAATTTCAATAGATTACTATTATAAAAAAAATATTCTTTTGACTTGGAAAAGGAAGTCAGGGTGTTCTCTTCGATCCTCCTCTGCAATTTGTTCATTTGCCCTTTTCCCAGCCCCTTGAAGACTTAGTAGTCCTCCTCCACTAAAAATCATCATTTATCTTTGAATTATTCCTACCAGATCCTATAAAACTTGTACATACATCATTGAAAAATAAATAAAGTTAAGGGAATAAAAATCTTACTGATCTTGTACTCTTTTTTCATCACTAATGGGATTCTCTTATTATTCTTTTACTTGCTTTTGACAAATTTAAATCTTTTTTACATATGAAGCTTCCAAAGATCTCTATCTCTATTCTTTTCATTGCAGTCTTCCAACTCTTCTCTTCTTGCATTGTAATCTTTAATGCCTTCCCCTTCTCTAGAGTAACACAACTCAACAACTCCATCAAAGTCATCTATCTCTTTATCTCCATCCCATTCATCTATATGTGCTCTCTATATCTTTTGGAGCACCATTAATATTTTTTCCAGCACTACAATAGATTTAATGTTTCCTTGTTCTAACAATTCCACCCCTTTGATAATTCTTAACTAAATCGCTTTCCTCTCTGAAAATGGCTTTTTCAAGGTGAGTACCATTCTTTTTACTTTCTCATAAGTCTTCAACAACTTTGTTGTCAAATTATTTTTCCTTGATTTCTTATTGTTGCATAACTCGCATTTCTTTAATAGGCACCATATCTTTTCCAACTCAATCTCTAATTTTTGCAAATATTTCTATTAGCTCTTTATTAACTTCTGTGTTTGTCTTTATCTTATCTAACTAGAACTATAGAACATAACAAAACATAGGATAGGAAAATACATTGTAACACAACCATTCCTTTTTTTTTTTATCACTAAAGGCAGACCCAAATTTATATATTCATTTTTAGAAAAGTTACAGCATAAAGATCCAGAGTTCCAAAAAATCCAAGAGCCTAAGATAGATATTTCGAACCAATCCCTGAATATATAGTGAGGGAATCTAGCTTCATTGCCCACATTTTCTGGGTTGAGGATGAAAGCAAGTTTATCTTGAAATGCATTAAACCCTATACAGTTTCTTCATCAATTCAAAAAACCTTTAGAGTTTATAGAAACGATATTCAAAATCTTCACATACCATAGAGAACATCTATATTATTTTAAAGAAAAAACTTAAAAACCAATAGCCAACTAGAAGCTTAGCAACATCTTCAGAGGAAACCACTAGCAAACGAAACATATCTATTTGAAGATCTTCTTATGGCTCAGCAACGGGAATTGGGGTTCTGCCTCTACCATTTCCTTTGCTCGGAGGCCATCCTTAGCCCTGACCGGAACCGCGACCCAAGCCTCTCCTGCCCCATTTAGCATGGGGTGTCTCTTCTTCTTCTTATTCTTCTTTTTCTTTTGGAGGCAAAACTCCATTCAACCTAGCAAATTCAAGGAGTTCTTCCTCCCTACCCAAATCTTCTAGATTCTCTCCAAGGAAGCGCAATTTGAGAAATCTGAGCCCCATTCTTGTGAATGATCTATGTTTGTCTAGGTCCTTGCCTTTAAGGTCGAGTAGAAAGGGATAGTATTTGATGAGTTCCCCGAGAAAATTGAACAGTATTCTTTCACTCGGTTGAGGAGCTCCTGAATCATGACGTACCTTGTTAAGGATCTCTTGCAATTCCAACAGGATTTCATTTGGGAATAGCCTCTTTGTGAGGATTTAGACAACTTGCCTAGCTAACTTCAAGTCCAAAAGGGAGGCAACAAATCTAGATGAAATGCTTGTATTGTCATGAGGGTATTCCTCCCTACAAAAAAACTAGATGAAATTCCCTATATTATCACAAGGGTAGTCCAAAAGGGAGGCAACAAATCTAGATAAACTTTACCGCGAGAATGATTGTTGGTTCTGGATATAGTAGTAGCCGCTTCAATCTTAAATCTATAATTTTTTGAATGAAACTTGTCAGGTGGAAGCCGAAAGAGAGATGAGATTGTCTGCACCAAAGCATGAAATTGGCCTTGGATAAATGCTCATTATGAACCCATACGGCTCCTCTCTAGACATGGCTACTAGATTCTTTGATGCCTTGGTGGTTGTTGAGGATCTAGAGAAGGGTATGAAGAAGATTAATCTTTATTGAGAGCACTTGCAAATAAAGAAAAGTTGATAGCTTGCATAGAAAGTGTAGCAAAGGCTAGGCGACACTTTTTTTAACGCGCATTAATGGGAAATTCCTTGCATTAAATTAGCCTACAAAGGTGGCGAAGGATATTTGTTCCTAATCATGCCAAATCTCCTTGTAGCTGAAATGATGTCTTATCTTGTGGATAACGCATGCCTCAGGCTTGAAATGGTGGCTACCACCGGCTGGCTTTTCGAGAGGCAAATAAGTTAATGCTATTTTAACAAGTGAAAGTTAAATAATGTCACTGCTAGCATGTCTACTCATCTCTTGGAGATGGAGAAAAGTTTAAATTCAAAAAATAGTCGTTCCCCAAACTTAAGCGCCATGGATTAGGTTTGAAATTATAGAAAGGAAAGGATCTGTTGGACCTTTTAGATTGATTTGAGAACCATACCATGCACAAATCTAACCAGAAGGAATTATTGTTGCATAATTAAACCCTACAATAGTTAGCCTTGCTGGTTAGCGCCCTGTTTCCACGAGTGAATAGAAATGCCTTCTGCTGCAACTTTTGAGAGGGCATCTGCCTCTATGTTCACTTCTTTGAAAATATGCTTAGCCTCAAATTTCTCTAGCTTCACCAAGTTTTCTAATATGCTATCAAGAATTGCTTGTAGCCGCCAGTTTGGAGTTTTTTGCATTTTGATTGCATTGATAGCTATCTCTAAATCTCCCTCCACTATGATGTTTCTTAATCCATGATTGATGCAATCCAATAATCCTAACAGTAAAGCTTTAAATTATGCTATATTATTGGTATCTCGTGGCATCAGGCTTAGCCATTTTCCTAATTATTGACCCTAAGTGGTCTCTGATCACATATCCTATGCCTGAAGGGACTGGGTTGCCTTTGGAAGCTCCATCAAAATTCAATTTTAACCATTCATGATTAGGAGGGGTCCAAATAGCTTCCTTTTTAAACTTAGATTTTTTCCCAAAAGAGGAAGGAATCTTAATTCCCTACCAGTTTTTTGTTATACTTTCATCCAAGAAGATAAAATTTTGGACGAGTCTATTGAGAAAGCTAATTTACAGTTTACTGTCTCAACAATTGACATTTCAATTGAGTTTAGGACTAATTCAAACCTTCTAGCTTTATTATCAAAGAGCCTTAGATTCCTTTCTTTCCAAATTTCCCAGACAAGGCAAAACGGGGAAACTTCCATAATCTGGCTCAAAGTGCTTTCCTTCAAAGGAAGAGGCCAGCATTGGAAAAGATAAATTATGTCATTAGGTAGAGCTGAAATCCACCCCAGCTTTGCACAAATCCATCGCCAACATTTTGAGGAAAAGGATCAATTCAAAAGAAGGTCATCGACTATCTCTGCATAGGCTTTGCAGATGATGCATCTAGAGGGCCCTTCGTAGCCCATTTTAGTAAGCTTTTCTGTCGTTAGAATTATTGTTTGGAAAGATAGCCATGCAAAAATCCCTGCTTTTGGAATAATCTTACTACTCCAAAAAATCCTAACTAGAATGTCCTATTCATCTTGATTTGAGGCGCTGACTAAAACTCTATATAACCATCTTTAGTATTATATTGACTTGTTTTGGAGGAAACCCAAATTAGAGTATCTTTCCCTCTTTTAGGGTTAATGTTTCTTACTTTTATCAGATCTAAAAGTTGTTCTAGTTCATCCACTAGAATAGGCAATCCATCCTTAGACTTCCAACTCCATCCTTGCATATTAGAGGTCCTTTCCAATGCTATATAGTCACTGACTTGAGATCCCCAATGTTTCTTAAGCTTTTACTCTGTTGTTGGGATGTTGAGAGAATTTGCAATGCTAGGATATCCTCCCCATGAGTCATCCCAAAAGAGGCTAGAGGTTCCATCATGAATATCCAAAGACAAGGAATCTAAAACCAAATTTCTACAAGTGACAATGAAGTTCCAAGTTCTAGATCCCTTCAAATGAATGTTTCCTCTAAGGAGATTTTGGGCGTCTTGGTCTAAGAGATATTTTGTTGCCAACATCCTAACCTATGTTGCGTTAGGATTTTTTTTTAAACTTCCAAGCTAGTTTAGCCCCAAGGGCTTTGTTTTGCAATTTAAGATCTTTAATTCTTAAACCTCCCATTGATTTAGGTTTGATAATTTTATCCCATGCAATTAAGGCAATTTTATGCTTTTCTTCAGTGTTTTGTCAGAAAAAATTTCTGATCTTCTTGATGATGTAGGAATTTGCACTAGTTGTTAAAGACAAAATGGATAATAAGTAAATAGGTAGGGCCAAAATTACTGCTTGGAGCATAACTAGTCTACCTACCCATGAAAGCCACTTCCCCTTCCAAGAGTTTGTGCTCTAATCCATCTTTAGCTTTAAAGGATCCCAAAGTTTATTGTTCCTTAGTCCTCTATCAATTAGAATACCCAGATGTATACATGGAAGTGATCTTTTTCTGCAGTTGATGATTCTTAGGATCTTAGCTTGTATGAGATTAGGAGTGGAAGAAAAAAAAACTTTTGATTTTTCTTTATTAGTTATTTTCCTAAGGCCTTTCCAAAGGATTCTAGTAGCAATTTTAATTGGGTTGCTTCCTTGACTTTTGTTGCACCCAACATAATATTGTCATCATCAAATTGCTGGTGTGTGACAACAAAGTTTGTGGTTACTTTGACTCCTATAAGGTTGGTAGATTGTCTTGATTTAATTGCCCTCCCTAAAGCTTCCCCCATAATGTAGAGAAATGGAGATATGGGATCTCCTTGCCTTATGCCCCCTGAAGAAGAAAAGAAACTTGCTGGCTTTCCATTTCTCAAAATAGAAAATTTGGGTGTAGAAATACATTCATAGACCCACTTGATCCATTGTTTGGCAAAACTAAAAGCTTGCATAATTTTGCAAAGGAATCACCAATCTACATTATCATAAGCTTTTGAGATATCCAACTTAATTATCATACTTGGTCTATTCGTGCTTTGAAGAGTGTGGATGGCTTCTTGTGCCACAATGACCCCATCAAGAATTGAATGGCCAGGAACAAATCTAGTCTGCTCATTTGATATAATATAGTCCACAAGAGGCTTCATTTTGTTTGTCATGACTTTTGAAAGGATTTTGTAAACTGTAGTGCATAGAGAGATAGGTCTGAAATCCCCTAGGTTAGATGCTTTATCCTATTTTGGAATGAGAACAATAAACGTGTTATTGATTTCTCTGAGAAATTTACCCAATCTTCTTGCACATTCTAAGGCTTTTGTAAGTTCTTGACCTAATATGTACCAGCATTTCTTAAAAAAGTTAGTAAGAAAGCCATCCGGACCAAGAGCCTTTCCAGAGGGAAGCTGGTTGAGAGCTTGAGATACTTCTTCCAGAGAGAATTTCTCATTTAATTTTTTATTTTGTTCATCTGTTATGATCTTTGGGATCAAAATCAAGAACTTTTCCTATTCTATTAGGTGAGAGCCTTCAACATTGTTTAGAAGATTAGAGTAATATGTTATGATTTCTCTCTTAATCTCTTCAGGATCCTCTATAGTTTGATTCTGATTCGACTCCAATTTAGAAATCCAGTTCATACTCTTACGAATCTTTGTCACATTGAGGAAGAACTTCGTATTTTTATCTCCCATTCTGAGCCAATTCTCTCTGGACTTCTGCTTCCAAAATATTTCTTCTTTGGAAAGGATATCCTCATATTCCATGAGCAGGTTCTTTTCTTGTTCAAAAGATTCTTGATCCATTCCCTCAGAGATGATCTTATTATTTAAAATTGCCAGCTCCTCTTCTAAGGATTTTTTGGATGAAAAAATGTTTTTAAAATGCTGAACATTCCATTGCAACAGTTTTTGTTTTACTAGTTTTAACTTTGAAATGAAGCAATAGAGTTTTGATCCTTCAAATCGTTCTTCCTTCCACCTGTCTTCTATCATAGTTAGAAAATTTGGATCTTTCATTTGCATATTCTCAAATCTAAAGGGAGATCTAGGGGAATCAAGGGTTCCTTGGAGCGACAACATAATGGGAAAGTGGTCTGAACCTGAGCAGGCTAGAACTGAACAGTCAAAGACAAAAGGAAAGTTTTTGAGATCGCCCTGCCAAAAGAATCTATCAATTTTTTATGAAATATTGCTAAAGCCTTTTCTCCTATTTGTCCATGTGAAGGAATCTCCTAAGTCAATTTCTAATAACCCATTCCTGCCTATCCAATCATTGAAATCTTGTTGAGATCTACCTAATCGGATGATGCCTCCTCTTTTGTCTAAAGCATATCTGATAGCATTGAAATCGCCTCCTATAATGAGTTGTTTATCAGCCAATTGCAATATGATCCCATCTAGGGATAGCCAGAGAAGTCGCCTTTTATGAGGAGATGTTGGTCCATAAGTATTAATGACAAAGAAAGATGAGTTTGATTGGAGGTGAGTGATTTTGACTAGCAACCAATTTTTGTTAGAAGCAATACCCTCCACATGAACTTGAGAAGGCTTCCAGATTATCATTAGACCCCCAACGGCCCCTTTTAAGGCAACTGTCGCTTGAAGAGATGAATGAAACAAAGAGATAATTCCAATACCAAAAGAAACAACTTGCTAACAATCTAATTTGGTTTCTTAAAGGAGGGTGACATCTGCACTGACCAAAAGAATCCTTCTTTTTATCACCCTATGTTTGTTACTGGCATTGAGACCCCTAAAATTTTAGGATAGGATTTTCATTGTTGTTTAGGAAGGGGTTTCCCTTCCTTACTTTCCAAAGGTCTGTAGTTTTGGATTGGTTTTCTGCTGCCCCATCTTGAGATCTAGCTTCAATCAAAGATTTGCGACCCTTCTTAAGAGGGGAGGAACCAAAATCAGGTTTCTCCTTTCCCTCTTGATTTCCTTTTTTCCTTGATCTGAGAATACATTACTGCTAGGGGAGAATCTAGAACTAAATCTAAATCTTCATCATCAGTCATGTATTCTGGAAAGAGTTTCTGGGAGTTTTGATCCATCGTCATATCGAGACCTTGTGGAATCAATGGAGGAGACAACAAGAGCGGATAAGGGATCTCCGCCGAAAGATTGAAGTGATGCTTTGAAGATAAAGGCTCTGTAGGAGGGGAAATCTCTCCTTCAGAGAGACAAGGGTTATCTTCCACCTCCATGTTTGCTTTAATATCGTTGACTATAATATCCTCCTCCTGTAAGATATTAGCTAGATGCATAGGTTTGCCTTTTCTTGACTCTATAAGTGTTGGAGCACCCCTAAATCACTTAAGCCTGAGTTTATTCTTTCTTTTTAAGGCCTTTATGGGATTTTGAGAGAACATATTGAAGGCACCTCTACTTAGAGAAGGGTTTTTCTTTTGACCAAATAGGCTCCTTGTAGTTTTCTTAGGTTGAATCTCAACAATCAGAGACAAGATGAGAGTGGGACAACTTGAAGGAAGGAGGGAAGACAGAGATCTCGTACCCGAAAGAGACTGAATCAGATTTCCTAACTTGTCATCTGAGCACCGAGAGGATCTTGGAGTATGAGGATGGTGGGAGACTACAGGAATAGGAGAGAGAGTTGGAGAAGCCAAGCCCCTGTTATCTATTGTAGAGTAGTATCCTTAGTTGCAAGAGCAACATCTAAAACAGGTGGATCTTTTAGATTCACCAATCTTTTGTCCTCCCTAAGTGGATCGAAGCCATCATTAATTGAATCTGTTTTTGCTTGGAGTGGATTTAATGCTCCTCTTATTGCTGCCAACGAACAATTTTTAACGATTTGGTTTCGAAGAGTGCATTTCCCAGGAATTTCCTTTCCCAGTCTCCGCACTTCTGCTTCCATCTACCCATTTATGATATTATCTCTATTTCACTATAAAAACCTAGTTTTAGTTCGATCTCAACATAGATGTTGGCCACATCCCCTTTGAGACCATTCAGGAATTCCTCCTCGATTTCCACTAAAGATCCTAATGCATCACCTATCTTCAAAAGAGCCTTCGAACACCAAAACTCTAATGGAAGACCAACTAGAGAAAGCCATACTGGAGATTTTTGAAATCTGTGATTCACCACATCAAAGCCTGGTTTCCAGTCGAGGAAATGAAAAGTCGAGCCTTGAAAGAATAGTGGGTTACCATTGACGATTGTATTTTTCAACGTAAAGTCCACACACTCTAAGAAGGAAAAGCCATTCTACAAAGGTCTGACTGAGATCATTCCTGGAAAAGAAGAAGTCCATCAGGACATGATCTCTTTGATATTCCCTCTGCAGCCACACCATTGCGCAAAAAAAAACATTTTCCTTAAAGCGAGCAATTGTAGGATTTAGGGAATCCAAAGGTAGCAAAAAAATCTTACTCCCCATGCTTTTTCTATTCCATCTTTGAGGATTATGATCAAAGGGAGGGATTAGTCAAAGGGGACAGGGATTTTTGACGCCCAAAGCCCTCTGATCTTTGTAGCTAGACAAAGCTCTCGAAGCCAAAAAGTGGGTTTGGAAAGTCTGAGGGTGACTCTGTTTTTGAAATAAGGAAGCCTGATTAGATGGAGCAAAGCTTGATTTCCTTGAATGAAGAGGGATGCTATTAGGACCTGTTGCTACTTTCCTAGCCCAAGAATCTAAGCTAGGGAACTTGGAAAGCGCAATATTCATGTGATTATTATTACAGGCTCGCCGAGAGACATCAGAGCAATGATGAGAGAATGAACTTGGTCATTATAGTCGCGAAGAAGAGCCAGCCCAGAAATGACTCTGATTACTCTGATTGCTTTGCAGCCCCTGGACTATTTGTGGCCTCTGGAAGCACACGTTTCTCTGGGTTTTCGGAAATCTCTGACAACTTCTAGAGTTTCTTTGATAAATCGGAGTACTCTAGATCCACTGGTTTGAACGTTGAAAGGCATCTAGACGCACTCCATTCCCAACCATTTTTTCAGGTGGATTACTACCTTTTGCATGTTTTTCCACACAGTATTTCTTTTTTAATCAGATTTTATCTTTGTTTAATTCAGAATTTATTTATACGTATTTTAATAATGCTTCCACAGTCTTGGCTCCCTAAGCTATTTGCAATTACCCATGCTTCCTCATTTAATCAAAGAAACATAATGGAACTTTAGCAAGCCAAAACGGCCAACGTTCTCACATGTGAATATATTTGCTCTGATATCGAAACTGATGCAGCCTAAACCAAGGCGTGCTATAGATTAATCTATAGCAATCAAAACGAATAAGCTAGAACAGAAATGACTAGAGCACAATCAGATGTTGGAATTCTTGAACAAAGTAAATATAATTTTATTATTTCTTTAAACCATTGAGAAAAAATACAGCACAAAAATGAGAGAAAAACATCTCCAGAATCATCCTAATCTCAGTCTTTGGTTCCATGCCTCCAATCTTCTCACCACCTTCCCCTATTCCCAAAAACTTCTCCTAAAAGTAGCTCACCAGTCATGTCGATAACTACCCGTCAGACCACTACACAAAACCAAAATGGACCAAGCTAAAAAACTAAGGTTACCAAATCATAAGTAGCTGAGCAAAACGAAAACAACAACCACAAAGGAAAGCCAAAATTAGCTGAACCTTATCTGCACGGTCAGAACCCAAAATAGCAAGGGAAATTATGGATGCTCTATCATTTGGGTAATCATACTTGGGCCATCAATATATCCCTTTATCAATAGAACTTGGGTGTTACACCTATCGCTGTCTACAAGTTTGAGTTTATCTCAATTTCTGTAGGATTTGTAAGGAACTACTTATTAGATATCTCCCAATTAGAATTCAAAAATGTATGACATACCCACATACATGCCAAAATGATAAGCAACCAGCCACACACTATAGATAATAGAATCCTTTTACTTACGATTTCAAAGCAAAAAATATGTTGTCATGGATTCATATGGCAAAAGTACAAATTTGTATTCTAGTAAATTAACTTGTTATATCAGTTAGCAATGCATACCTACACAAGTCATAGGCTGATTTCTGAGATGTCTCAGTGGAATGTATTCAAAGTAGACTCTGAACAAATGTCAGGTTAATATTGAAATCTATGAGAAAAATAAAAGAGATTAGAAGTGATGGCTGATGCAGATATTTCTCTGACTCTAATCTGCAAATTTGTAAACTCAACCTTTGAATAAGAACAAGCACACTAGACTGAAAAAGAATTCAGTCAGATGAAATATACAACTCTTAATAAATATCCATTGAAAACCAAAACAGCTACAACAGATCTCCTTTAAAATATAAAAACATAATGTTATATATTCTAACTCAAAATACTCTATTGCTCAAAATATTTTAGTTTGGTTAGCTAGAGTTATCTTCTCCCATCGTAGAGTTCTACTCATAGGGTATTGTTTTAACTGAGGCTGCAACCTCTATAAGAACTGCCTAACTGTAATGTTTAATATAGCCTGCAAGATGTAAGTTTTTATTGTGTTTGTATCAAAAGATTTCTTATTTTATGTTTATTCTCTGCTGTAGCAACATTATCTGTTTTAAAAATTTACAGAACTATCATATTTCGCTGTGAAAAGTTTAAAAATCACGATAGCCAAAAACTCAGAATATATTCAATTTTAATTAATGTATGGGCATGCAATTACACATACAGCCTCCAACAGACAATATAACAGCAATCAGTAGGACTAATGAAATAATTGCAAATATTTTCCTAGGATATTTGTCAATCTAGAAAAAATATTTTGGTGGAAATGCAGCTAATCTTCTATAGTTGGAGGATATTTATAAGAGTGGGTCTTGATTCATGGGAGATAGTGATCTCTACGTCAATAAATAGTCTTAGAGCTTCAATGCTTTGATACAATCACATGTAGCAGCAGTATAGGCCATTTATAACATTTTACTTTGTTTGTAGAATTAAATAATTCATTACTGAAAGTGTAATATCCGTCCCTTAATTATTATATATTTTATTGTTTAACAGAAAGTACTAATTTAATTGGTCAAGTGTCTTTCATATAATTTAGAATTGTCAACTTCATCATTTTTTCAACTCTATGCTACCATTTTAATACTCACATTATAATATGGTGAGTTCCTAGAGTTGAGGTAACCCCTATAGCTAGACCTAATCCTAATCCTTAAGTTTGTATTTTTTATGAATGTACCTACCTATCCTGTTTGGAAATCAAAAGATCTATAGTTCATACCCAACAATATAGTTCATACCCCAACAATCCTCCAACTTTATATGAAATATTATTCCCACTCACAACTATTTAGAAAGTTTTTGTTTTCAATTTATCCAATTATAATAGAATGATAGCAAACATGTTGCAATCAAATATTAGTTTTATGCCAATTATTAATGCACAACACACACAAAACCCCCATAGGAGCTATATCATTTCATCTATGTTGATACAGTGATTGGCTTAAGAATCATCTTTACACAATGCAGCTAGCTCCCACCTTTGTTGCATTGATGCAATCCACAGTTGGGTACGTTTAGCAAGCAGTCTATCAACGTAGCCTTGCCCATAGATGTAGTCCACATATAGACAACAAGCCCAAGAGAAATTGATAACATTTAATTTAGAAAACACCAAACTGTTGCTTCAAGCTAGAGTGAGCAAATACAAAAACATTCTTCATCTATCCAAATCATTATTACAAAACAAAGAATTTGTACATATTTAACAACAAAAAAAATATATATTACTGACTTCAATTTTGAAACTAGATAACACTCCAAATTTCTTATGCATTACTAGTAAGCCATAGCCTACCTATCAGCTTAACACTACTAAATCATATGCTACAAAAATAGAAAATTAACTACAACTACTCCATCACTCACCACTCCCAGTTTTATTTTAACCCTCCTATAGACTAACCATCATTTCCTTTCATAATTTCCTCATGACAGCTCTCTCCTCTAATTTCATATGCTCTATCTCAATTTATATTGTATTTGACCAGCTATCTTTTCTTATCTAGTACTAATTTCCTCATGACAGCTCTCTCCTCTAATTTCATATGCTCTATCTCAATTTATATTGTATTTGACCAGCTATCTTTTCTTATCTAATACTATTAAGGTAGGAGTAATTTCCACGGACAAACAAGATGGATTCACCTTTGTAACCTCAATTTATATTGTATTTGACCAGCTATCTTTTCTTATCTAGTACTATTAAGGTAAGAGTAATTTCCACGGACAAACAAGATGGATTCACCTTAAAAAATTGATATATATCAAAGGAAAAGTAAATACTAGGACTTGAACAAACTTTCACATCCTCAAGCTCATTCACTATCCTTATTGCTCTTATCTTTATGGTAGAGTTAATTACTTCTATAACTACCAAATGGAGATCTTTGTAACTATCGAATGTTCTTGCATCAAATTCATAGGGTAGGAAGTTTGTAAGCAAGCTCCAAATTATTCAATCAATTGTTTCAAAAGATTTTCTCATTAACGAGGGTGCAAACTTTAACATTATATTTAGAAAGAATGGTGCCTCTATCCAAACAATGAGACTTAACGAGGGTGCACCCTTCAAGTGTACTCCCAATCACAATTAAGAGAAATGCAATTGGCAACAAATCTGAACATATAAACTATGGTAGAGGGATTTGAGGCTTTGATTTAGTTAGAACCTCCATCTACTCCATTGAATTCCCCTATTACAGAAATTAACAGAAAAGTGTAACAACTGGGTCATTATTTATCTCTCTATTTCAGCATTGATAGAGAGGATGCTGACAAAGGTAGTAGTAGTGTCCAATTTTACACCTGTAAGTTCACAACCCTTTTCAATTGTTGGTGTAAATAGTGATAGTTGACCTCTTTCTAAGATGACCTATTCACATTAGCTTAAGTTTACCTAGATGTGATTTAGAGATTTGGGTCACTCCATCTGATTGAAACATCTGTACCCACTTAATAAAACACCTCTTCCATACACCTGTGACACTTGCAACCTATATAATTGCCAAGATGCTTCATAAGTGTCACATAGATTTAGGGGTAATTAGTAATCATTCTCTACATTCTAATTTCTCTTTCTTTTTTATATAAACAAGCCTACATTGTACATTTTATTCACACTTTATTCAATCACTTTTGTATTGTATTGTTATTTTTAGTTTCATAAATTGAGTGTATATTTGCTTGACTTATGTGACTTATTGATGCTAATATTCAAATTTGAGATCTTGGCAAAACTAACATGATATCATAGCCAATCTAATTTTGATTACTGGTTCAGTATTTACGAGTTCAATTTTTGAAATATATAGATGCATACAATTTTGTTTGGTTATTGTGCCATATTGGCTGACGAGTTCAATTTTTGAAATATATAGATGCATACAATTTTGTTTGGTTATTGTGCCATATTGGCTGAGCACAATCTGTGATGTGTACTCTGGTGTAATATCTATCTCTGTTTAGAGATGATTTCTGTTAAAAAAGAAGCAGAAGGTCATCTTCCATTGCCATTGCTTCTGGTGGCATTGATATTCCAGCACCCTGTGTGATCTCATAGCACCCAGCATCTTATTACTAATTACAATACCTCCACTCAACATAGCATTGCAGTCTACCATTCATCCTTGGCACCACGTTAACTCTTTTTCTCTGTTTTGTTGCTTGAGTATTGGATAAGTTCTTTCCGTTTGGAAATCTGTGCAGACCCTTCATACATATTTGCATTTGCTTGGCACTTTTTACATTTGCCGAAAGCCACACTCCAGCCGCCTCCCAGCAGCAACAATCTTGGCAACAGTTGATATTTTTTTGAATACAAATCTGCATTGCCCCATTGGCAGTAGTTGATGGTCTTTTTGAAGCAAGGCATTTGGCTTGAGAAAAGAGGCCACAATTCCTGACAACCAGCTCACGTCTCCTCAAAGACTAGCAGAAACTTCACCATTTAATACGCATAAGGCTCTTTCCTTCCACATGGCTCTCAATAGCAATTTGAAACAGTGTCAGAAACTTCTTCATTTAATGTTGAATCAATCCCTATTGTGGAGGAGCGTTTGAAGTGGTGGATGCTAGTCAAACTTCAGCGATTACAGTTATATCATCAATTAATCTTTGTGGAAAGTTGTTGTTAGGATGAAGAAACGAATTTAAAATAGCAGATAAACAGAATTAAATACACACACAACACAGACAAATTAAACACACAGATTTATCGTGGTTCAGCAATTGCCTACATCCACATTGAAGCAGGGGAATCATAGATTAATCACCAATCTGGTATACACATATACACAGCTGGAAGCAGCTCCAGAATTAACCTCTAAAAATGAATTACAATCAGCTCTCAAAGAGCTTGCAAGGAGAATATGAATAGCCAAGAGTTTTGGCGGCAAAAATGAAGGAGTCCGTTGGACTTCACTTCCAACAATCTCCCACTGAAGGCCAACGAACTGCTGCAACAAGTAGATTCCCCCACTCAGTCCTGCTATCAATTATTGGAAAGGCCGAGAGAAACTTGGCAGAAATCGAACTTCTCCCACTTAACCACTTTACTGAGCACATCAGCTGGATTCATGTCGGTATGAATTTTATCTACATGAAATTTGCCTTTTTCGACCGTATGGTGAACATAATGACTACGAACATCAACATGTTTTGACCGTGGCTGAGATGTCTGATGTTTAGTCATAAAAATGGCACTGCTATTATCACAAAACAAAGCAAAATCTGATTGCTTCAAACCCAACTCGCTCAACAAGAGTTGCAACCATACCATCTCTTTTGCTCCCTTAGAAAGAGCTATGTATTCAGCTTCCGTGGTTGATTGAGCAATTGTATGCTGCAATTTTGAAGCCCAACTAATCTCTGCCCCGACAAATGTGAAAGCATAATCAGAAGTAGACTTTCTTTTGTCTAAGTCACTGGCAAAATCAGAATCGGTAAACCCTTGCAAAACTGCCTTGTCCTTTCCAAACCATAAACAAAAATCAGAAGTACCTTTGAGATACCTCAAGATATACTTAACTGCCTCCCAATGTGATTTGCCCAGATTAGCCATAAATTTGCTCACCAACCCCACGGCATGAGCAATATCCGTTTGAGTAGACACCATTGCATACATGAGACTTCCAACTGCAGATTTGTATGGAATTTTATCAATAAACTCCTTATCTTCTTGTGTTTTTGGACACAATTGAGAAGACAACTAAAAATGAGAGGCTAAGGGTATGCAAATAGACTTAGTATCCGCCATGCCAAATTTTTTCAAAACTTTTTTAATGTAGTCTTGCTGAGATAGTTTGAGTTCTCTCTTTTTGCTATCCTGAAAAATAGTCATTCCTAGAATCTTCTTTGCTGCCCCTAAATCTTTCATGGCAAATTCCTTTGCTAGATGAGTTTTAAGTTCACTCACAATGCTCATGCTTGTGTCGTCCACTAACATATCATCCACATAAAGGAGAAGAATGACAAATTCATCATTAGGAAGCTTCTTGTAATAGATAAAAGGATCAGACTCGCTGCGAGTAAACTTGCGATCAATCATGAACTTGTCAAATTTAAGATACCACTGTCAGGGGGCTTGCTTAAGCCCATACAAACTGCGTTTCAATCTGCAATAAAGGTGTTCCTGCCCCTTTTTAATGAACCCTTCTGGCTGATGCATAAATAGTTCCTCATCAAGATCGCCATGGAGAAATGTCGTCTTCACATCCAGTTGTTCAAGTTCAAGATTCCAGGCTGCAACTAAGCCCAATACTGCTTGGATTGTACTCATTTTAACTACTGGCGAGAAAATTTCTTTGAAGTCGAGATCTTGCTGCTGAGCATATCCCTTTACAACCAGTCTTGCTCGAAATCTTTTGTGACCATCAGCTTCATCTTTTAGTTTATACACCCATTTATTTCTTAATGCCTTTCTGTCAAGCGGAAGTGGCACCAAATCCCATGTCTGATTTCTCACTAGTGCGTCTATTTCTTCGCACATTGCAGCGTGCCAGTTATCATGGTCTGCAATTTGACAAGCTTCTTTGTATGTTGCAAGCTCTTTTTGATCAGAAATGAGCAAAGAAGGTTTGGCTTCTTCACAAAATAGTAAATCATAATCGGAGAACTTTGTAGGAGGTCGCCTTTGTTTGGTTGATTTCCTCAATTGACTCTCTGTTTTAGTAGTAGAGTTATTCAATTTTTGCTATCCCTATTGATGCAAACTCATATCTCTCCCATTTTTAATTGGCCTGATAGTTTTATTGACCTAAGGATTTTTGTCCACATTGGATGCAGACAAAACACGGGAAAGTGGACCTATAGAAGCATCGTTCTCTTCCTACAATGACCGTTTGTGCAGGGAGCTGGGTCTGCGGGAGGGGGCTGCCACATCACCATCGGCAGTTTGGATGCGCGATGGTGGCAAAGAGCCCATAACTGCAGGTGAGTGTAGGGGATGGGGCGGTGGAGAGGCTGTGGCATGAGAGTAGGCGGGGAGCTCATGGGAGAGAGCCTACGGAGAGGGGAAGGAAGTTGCAGGCGGGTCGAGGGAAGCCTGCAGCGTTGGCAGGTCATGCGAGGAGTGGGGGGAGGCATGTGCTTGGGGAGGCTTCCATGGAGGTGGGTGTGCGGACTACTCAGCATGTCGTGAGGGAATGAAGACAGAGTTTGCAGGATACAGTGGATTTGTAGACCATCGTGGAGTGTGCCCAGCCAAATGAGAATAGTGTGAGCCAAAATGCTCACCATAAGGCTCTTCCGAGTTTCCTGCAACATGAGTTCTATTTAGGGGAGGATATGCTCTATTTGATAGACTCCCAATTTCAGAATTGAACGAAGACCATTCATTATTGGCACTTACTTCTTCATTCTCAGTCTGAGAATTATATTCAATTGAGGTAGATGTCATAGGAGCTCCCACTGAACGAGAGACCGAAGGCAGAGCACTGGTAGTTGAATTCTGAAACAAAGACATAGGGACAAATACTGTCTCTGATTTATTTGAAACTTGTAGTGCGGGAAAGGAGGCATCCCTGCTGCGAACAATCTTTTTGTGAAATTGATCCCACAATCTGAAACCAAATTGCTCTTCTCCATACCCCACAAAAATACATTTCAGCGACTTTGGATCCAATTCTGTTCGCTTTTCCTTGGGTATATGCGAGAAGTCTTCGCATCCAAACATATGAAGATGCGAGTATGAAATCCTTTTCCCTTGCCATTCCTCTTCTGGAATACCAAAATCCAATTTAGATGATGGACTTTGGTTGATTAAATACACTGTTGTGTTACATGCTTCTGCCCAAAATTCTTTGCCTAAACCTGCATTAGACAACATACATTGTGCCTTTTCAAGAATTGTTCTATTCATCCTCTCGGCTGCACCGTTTTCTCGAGGAGTGAAAGGAACAACCTTGATTCTTCTAATCCAATTATCAGCACAAAAATCATCAAATTCATTTGAACAAAATTCCCCGCCGGTATTGGTTTGTAAGCATCTAATCTAATGCCCAATTTGATTTTCAACTAAAGCCTTGAAAATTTTAAATTTTGAAAATACTTCAGATTTCCTAGAAAGCATGTAAATCCATACTTTTCTTGTACAATCATCAAGAAAGGTTACAAAATAGTTAGCTCCTCCAATGGAGGTTACCTCAGTAGGCCCAAAAACATCCGAGTATACAAGCTCCAACGGTGTTGTCTTTGTGTCATGTCCACCTTTCAAAAAACTAACTCTCTTTTGTTTGCCATAAAGGCAATGTTCACAAAAGGCTAAGTCAACAAGCTTGAGGCCCAGTAGTTGATTTCTTGTATGCATAACATGGAGTCCTTTCTTGCAAATATGGCCAAGTCTTTGATGCCAAAGATCCACTTTGTTGTCCTCAATTACCATTGCAGCTCCCACTTCACTATGAGTCTTAAATATGTATAGACTTCCCACTTTATTACCATTTGCAATCAGCATGCTACCATGTGTTTATTTCCATGTATCCGAGAGAAAATTAACATTAAGACCTTGACAAAAGAGTTGTCCAATGGATATCAAATTCCACTTCAATTTTGGGACATGGCGAACTTCTTTGAGAAGCCATGTTTTACCACCTTCTAATGGCAGCAATACATCCCCTTTACCTGTAATTTCACAAGCTTTGTTATCTCCTAAGAAAACATTGCCAAAATGACCTTCATGGTAGTTAATGAACGCTTCAAGACATGAGGTAGCATGATAGGAGGCACCGGAATCAAGCACCCATGAATCTAAAGTAGTGTCAATTGTTGAAAGGATTAATACACTATCATCTTTATCATAAACTGTATTTGCTTCGCTGTCCCGCACCCTCTCTTGTGCCCTTTTGAATTTTCTACAATCCTTCTTCACATGACCAGCTTTGCCACAAAACCAACATTCACCATTTATGTTTCTAGACTTCGATCTCTTTGCTGATTTCGAACGTCTATGGTAATTATTTTTGCCTCTATTATGACTTCTAGCTCTATTATCAGTGCTGACTACCATTAAGGCTTCACCGGATGAAGGTTCATCATTCTTTCTTCTCAAATCCTCGTTGAGAAGAGTAGCTACTACATCATTAAAAACCAGCTTATTTTTAATAGATATAGATGTGCTAACTACTGTTACAACACCATCCCAGCTGCTTGGTAAAGAACATAATAACCGAACAGCCTTGCTTTCATCATCTTGTGTCATCCCCACTGAAGTCGCTTGACTAATCAATGTATTGAATTCATTGATGTGGTTTGCCATAGCACAACCTTCCTTCATTTTTGAGTTTGTACAAATGCTTCATAATAAAAACTTTATTTGCAGTTGATGCCATTTCATAAATGGTTGTGAGTCTATCCCATACATCTTTTGTTTTTGCATCACCCGTGACATTGAAGAGAACATTATTGGACATCGAGAGAAAAATTGTCGGTCTTGCCTTTTTGTCCAATTTTTCCCATTCTTCATCAGCCATCCTAGCTGGTTTCTTTGCTTTCCCTTCAAGCGCAAGTGAAAGGTCTTGCTTTATCAGCAAAGACTCCATCTGTACCTTCCATAACCCGAAGCTATGACCGAAGAACTTCTCTATCTTCGATTCTTCCATGATTCTGGAATTTTAAACACCAAAATATAAACAATGATCTAACCTCTCTCTGATACCAATTGTTAGGATGAAGAAACGAATTTAAAATAGCAGATAAACAGAATTAAATACACACACAACACAAACAAATTAAACACACAGATTTATCGTGGTTCAGCAATTGCCTACATCCACATTGAAGTAGGGAAATCATAGATTAATCACCAATCTGGTATACACATATACACAGCTGGAAGCAACTCCAGAATTAACCTCTACAAATGAAATACAATCAGCTCTTAAAGAGCTTGCAAGGAGAATATGAATAGCCAAGAGTTTTGGCCGCAAAAAGGAAGGAGTTTGTTGGACTTCACTTCCAACAGTTGTAAAACATGTTACATATTCAGATTTTATTTTTTTCATGTAAATGCTAAAATTTGTTTCAACTTTAGATTCTGCAACATTTTAAGTTGATCATTAATGGTTTATTTGCAAATACTAAAAGGGGAAGATCTTCATTTTGTCATCATTTTCATCTGCGAAGGCAACATTTGACAAACTTAAGAGTGTCATTGTCAAGCTTATTCGGAGACAATTCCAAGGAGTGGTTGCAGGCATAGTTTGGATCTCACCTTAGAACATTCTAAAATCATTTAGTGCAAATGCATTTAAGAAGAAGAGGTCATTTAGTGAGAAATTTGTTGTAAATAACTTTTAAATAGTAGCTTGAAATTGAGCATAGCAAAAGTTCATATTTTGACATTTCCTATGCAATGGACCTTAATGCACTGTAAAAATCATTAAGTTATGAAGTGTCAAAATCTAGGGGGTCACCAAATATTGTATAAAGGGGCCCGGGTGTCTTGAGTTGTGCCATTATGCACTTTTGTGAGTTCTATTATTGAAAACTTTCATATTTTTCTTTCAGCACATTGATTTTGCAAAAAATCCCACTAAGCATAGAGCTCAACAAAACCATTAAGCTTTTAACACCCTTCAACTATAATGAATTGAAATTGGTCATTTGTCTTATCTTGAAGAATCAAGGATTATAGATGGTAACTATGGATACAGAAAAAGAGCCCAAAGCAGCAAAAGTTAAATCAAAAAGATTTAATAAATATGATCAAGCCTTTGACTTACTATGTCTAAATCTATCTTTTAAATTTCTATTGCATGTAGAAGCCTTGAAAACATCCAATGAAGTTTTGCTAGCCCTTCAACAAATTTTTGGGAATGTTGATGAATTAAGAAGTCATGGGTTAGAAAAAGCACTCTTAACTTTAAGTCCAAGAGACTTTGACACTTTGGAGGACTATTTCATAAAATTCAAATCATTAAGGTTGCAACTTAAATAATGTGGCATATAAAAGAAATATATAGGATCAACTCATCCTTTCTAAATATAAAAGAAATATGATCAACTCATCCTTTCTATATTTTTTCAAGACTAAGTCTTGACAATTTTGTTTTTATATCCACTTTTTATTCCACTAAGAAATCTCTTGGAGCCACATGGAAAATACCAACTTAGGATAATTTCATTGTAGACTTAATAAGGGAGCAACATAAATGAATCATAATAGGCACTTCGAAGAGTACAAAACTTCAAGCCCTCATTGCCAGAAAAGAGAAAGATAAGGATTTAAACAAAAGGTAGAACCAAAAATATCAATAGACTAAGGAAAGTAAGGAAGACAAGACATCCTCCAAAAAAACTGACACTTTTCCAAACCAAGGGAAAATTAAGAAAAAAAAGTTAAATGTGCCTTTTTAAAAAAACTAGGACAAAATGAGAACATTTGTATGCACAAAAGAATTCATCACCTAGCACATCTTCTTGAGAAACATGAGACATCAAAATCTAACCATCAAGTTTAGAATCTTCAAAGGTATTGGATAAAAAGAGTCATTCACTTTGAGCTTTCATTATGGATTGTTCATCTCCATTACCATCTGTTGCATCAAAATTGAGAGACATTTCACCAAGAGAATCCACAAATTCTTCACAACAAAGAAGACCATGGAGAATTTGAGCATCATCTTATGGGGGACTACATAGTCTCTCTTTTATCTCTCCTATGGGTGTATCATTTCATGCATATTTTATATGATCTCTTTTTTTTAGGGTAATCTTTTTCCATGGGTTTTTCTACCTTTCTCCACTTTATGGGAAGACTTGCATTGTACATAGGTACCTAACATGGCTAGTAGCTAGGAACCATCATCATCACCTATGTATACATTACACACTAAGTCACACTTAAGGGTGGTGTTGGTTTAAATAGCACTTCATTTCATAAGTAGTTAATAGTTCACCACTTCCTAGGATGACCTATTCACATTAGATTAAGTTTACTTAGTGGTTATTTAGAGATTTATCTCACCTCATGTGGTTGAGACATGTGTACTCATTTAGCGAGACACTCTTGCATACACCTATGACACTCACCTATACATGTTAAGGTTTTTTGTAAGTGTTGCACATATTTATAGGTGGTTAGTAATCATTCTCTACCTTCTCATTCTCTTTCTTTAAGAAATCCTACATTGTACATTTTACCCACATATCAATTCAGCCATTTTTGTAATGCATTGATAGTTTTAGCTTCATAGATTGAGTGTAAATTTTCTTTACTTATGTGACTCATTAATGCTAGTATTCAAATCATGCATCTTGGAAAAACTAACATCAATATCCTACAATCTTGGTATTCCCCCTTTCAAGAATATTCTTTTCTCATATACTTTATAGATGTCTATACTCTTAACTTTCCTCCCTCCTATAATGCCAAGTGGCATTCTCACCTCCTCCTACAACAAGGGATGTGACTCATAGCTAGCTATCTTGGGGTCTCAATTTATAGCTTTTATATATCTATTTCTTAGGGTCTAATTTATTTTTTCAAAACCTATTATTACTACTTGTCAAGTGGTTTCTTTTAATCAAATTTTATAAATTTGGAAATTTTTTATAAGGTTTAAAGGTTTCATATTAAATGTATACCATCAATATGGATTTTTACTTAATGCACTCCTTTATTTTTCTATTTGAAAGTTTATTTTTTTAAATATAGGTCAATATTTATACTATTTGGTACACATTTATTTATTATTCCTTGCAATGTACAAAATTATAATGCATAAGAGGTTAACCTTCACAATGAAGTGTACTTCATATATTCAGATCACTTTAATCAATCTCTACCTAAAATCAATGGACACAATCAAGTGACTCTCTACATGAGTATACAACACATATCACCAATGTCTTGTGAAATAAATATAAAATAAAAATCCAATTAAAATGAATTATTTAAACATCAAGTTATACAAATACAAGCCTCTAAGTTCTTGTTAAGCTAATATTTACATGGATTCATGTGATATGCCAATTACAATGCAAGCTCATTTCCAAACTCATTGCTTGCTAATTTAAAAGAGACATGCATAACAATCTTCTCTACCATTTTCTCCTTCAATATGTACAAATCCATAAATTTAGGTATTTGAATCTAACTTACTTTAAATCACTATCAACAATCTTTCGTTCTAAATGCGGCTTTACATGGTGGAGATATACATCAAATAGCTTTTCGATCTTCTAGATATATTATCAATTATTGAGGTCATTCCAACCTACTCATTTGAGTATATTTCCAACTCAATTTTTAGGACATACTAACCTATTCTAACCTACATCCCCAACTTCTTTTTATTTTAAACACATATTAATTCATGCTTATACCATGATAAGGATTCTTGGTAATTTTAAACAATGAAAGTCACCACATGGCAAGATGTAAACACAAATCCAACAAATTACGTAATGGGAAAGAGTAATAACTAGATATTTCAATTTTCTATTATGCACTTTGATTTTCCTTTACAATTAATCCTAGGCCATACTATGGGTCCCATCATTTTCTCCAATCCACTACCACCTATGATAAATAGAAATCATCTTATAGTATTTGTTGCATCTCTGACAAGGGAGAAATTATTAAAAAAACACAATAATTGTGACCATATTACATAAGTACACAATAATTGACTCACACGTGCATAGTGTTCATCTGGAAACAAGAAGTAAATGCAACACCATTCAATGTGCCTTCCAATACCTAATTTACTCACTTACCCTTTTAGTGCATATCAACTAGAAAACAATTTTGATGTATCCCATGCTACATTGTGGGTCACATCCTTTTCCTTGATTCTTTGTACTAGCTATGATGATGAGAAAGATTTCCATACTACTTTTCATCATTATTAGATAAGGTGTTAGCATAACAACACACATAACCTAAGGATAATTATATTATTTTCAACGCCCATCAATAATATAAGTCATAATACAACCATGTAAGTTACAAAATCACAATCTATTTTATAGTCTAATTATAGACCTAAGACTACTTCTCTAATATCAAAAATTGAAATAACAATCAAAACTATGAAACCATACCTCAAGAAATACCACACATGAGACACATTTGTTTTGATACACCAATTCCAATACTAAATTATTATACTGGAAGACTTTGGTATCCATCACCTAAATGCTACTAATGAAAGCCTATCTAAGCCTTATAAAATTAGCTAGCTCTTAGCATCTATCACCTATGTACTACTTGTGAAATTTAACTAACCATATGATATCCTTGAATACTTCTTATTAAAAATTACACTACCTTACTCCTATCATGTTGTCGCAATAAAAATATTATATGTAAGCAAGTTTTAGGTTTAAATTATGGTAATCATCTTAGGATGAGTGGGACAAGATATGTTAATAGGAAATTGTCTTCTACATATTCCTTCCTAGATTTGTTTTCTCATCCCTAGTTGTCATACATAGAAGTTAGCTCCTATATTGAGCTCAATTTACGATTGTGACAATAGACAATATAATATTTATCTAAAATGTGCCATCAAAAGGGTTTACAACCTTAGGCTAGTAAATCTAGTCATATCACTGCAAGAGATACATTAAACAATACAATGGTCTTATAGATATTGGTATCAAAACCCAATCTTTAACTAACACATTGAGAACCCATGAGCGACTTGTAATATCCTTGACTAGGAATGTTTAAAATTTAAATTTGATGCTCCATTCAAGAGAAATGATTATATACTATTACAAATCAAGTCTATCCTAATAGGTAATAAGATTAATAGAATATGCAAAAAATGAATTGTGAACCCTAAAAAATGAATAGAAATTTGCAATAAATATTTATTCCCCTCATCATCGTGAAATATCACACTTACATTCAATTCGTTTGCCAAAAATAATAAGAATGTTATTATTATCAAATGTAACAAAATGGTTCTATATAAGCCATCACTAAATGATAATCCCTAGGTGCTAGGGGAGAGCTACCTATATCAAACAAATAGGCAATTACAAGATCTTCTTAAACAACAAACCAATGATGCTCTTACACAATCCCTGTGTGGAATTTTTTAATATTGGATATGTTTTCATCCACTATCTTTGTTTGGGGATCAAGGGGATTTTTTCCTCTAATATCCAGTAGAAAATGAACAAGATTTGTGTCATAAGGATTAATGTTATAAAAATTGATAAGATGTCATTGATATTAGACTTAGGTTTAAATAAGAAATCGAGTGCTCACTTTCCCTCCAAAATATAAATGTAAATATTATTTTTTCTCTTCAAGAAGCTCCACACATACATTCATGGCCAAAAGAACTTAAAGAAATACATATTAATTATATAATACCCAAAGGTCATTAGAAATGAACACATACTATAGGACAACAAATTATTACAAAGTCATTTCTTTAATTTTTTTCTCACACTTATGAGAAGTGGGAAATAGGCTTAAGAAACATCCAATAACATTGCATGGAAAAAGATGACATGAAAATCCTCCATCCTTGATATTGCTTTTCCTCAAAAAATTCAAATTTGGATTTTTCTGGATATTTATTAGTTGTCTGATGTTTAGTCATAAAAATTGCATTGTTGTTATCACAAAACAAAGCAAAATCTGATTGCTTCAAACCCAACTCGTTGAACAAGAGTTGCAAGCATACTATCTCTTTTGCTCCCTCAGAAAGAGCTATGTATTCTATTTCCGCGGTTGATTGAGCAACTGTATGTTGCAATTTTGAGGCCCAACTAATCGCTGCCCCGACAAATGTGAAAGCATAACCAGAAGTAGACTTTCTTTTGTCTAAGTCACTGGCAAAATCAGAATCGATAAACCCTTGCAAAACTGCCTTGTCCTTTCCAAACCATAAACAAAATCAAAAGTACCTTTGAGATACCTCAAGATATACTTAACTGCCTCCCAATGTGATTTTCCTAGATTAGCCATAAATCTGCTCACCAATCCCATGGCATGAGCAATGTCCAGTCGAGTAGACACCATAGCATACATGAGGCTTCCAACTGCAGCTTTGTATGGAATTTTATCCATAAACTCCTTATCTTCTTGTGTTTTAGGACACAATTGAGAAAACAACTGAAAATGAGAGGATAAAGGTACACAAATTGACTTAGCATTCGCCATACCAAATCTGTCCAAGACTTTTTTAATGTAGTCTTGCTGAGATAGTTTGAGTTCTCTCTTCTATCCCGAAAAATAGTCATTCCTAGGATCTTCTTTGCTGCCCCTAAATCTTTCATGGCAAATTACTTTGCTAAATGAGTCTTAAGTTCACTCACAATCCTCATGCTTGTGTCGGCCACTAGCATATCATCCACATAATGGAGAAGAATGACAAATTCGCCACTAGGAAGCTTCTTGTAATAGATACAAGGATCAGACTTGCAGAGAGTATACTTGTGATCAATCATGAACTTTTCAAATTTAGGATACCACTGTCGGGGGGCTTGCTTAAGCCAATACAAACTGTGTTTCAATCTACAATAAAGGTATTCCCGCCCCTTTGTAATGAACCCTTCCGGCTGATGCATAAATAGTTCCTCATCAAGATCACCATGGACAAAAGTCGTCTTCACATCGAGCTATTCAAGTTCAAGATCCCAGGCTGAAACTAAGCCCAATACTGCTCGGATGGTAGTTATTTTAACTACTGGCGAGAAAATTTCTTTGAAGTCGAGGTCTTGCTACTGAGTGCTATTGAGCATATCCCTTTACAACCAGTCTTGCTCGAAATCTTTTGTGACCATCGGCTTCATCTTTTAGTTTATACACCCATTTATTTCTTAATTTCTTTTTGTCAGGCGGAAGTGGCACCAAATCCCATGTTCTATTTCTCACTACTGCATCTATTTCTTTGCACATTGCAACATGTCAGTTATCATGGTATGCATTTTTACAAGCCTCTTTGTATGTTGCAGGCTCTGTTTGATCAGAGATGAGCAAAGAAGGTTCAGCCTCTTCACAAAACAGTAAGTCATAATCAAAAAATTTTGCAGGAGGTCGCCTCTATTTGGTTGATTTCCTCAATTGACTCTTTGCTAGAGTAGTAGAGTCATTCAACTTTTGAGATCCCTATTTATGCAAACTCGTATCTCTCCCATTGTCTCTATTTATGTTCCTTAAACTGACTCTATTTTTGAGTCTGGTAATGTCTCTATCTACGGGATAATCAAAAACTTGTGAATTTTTATCCATGTGAGTTGCACGTAGATCACAAGAGGATGTACCCGCAGAATTAATTGCCACAACCTACCTTTGGCGAGTGTGTAGAGGACAGGGTGCCAAGGCGACATCTCCTATGACCTGGGATTGTTGGGAGTGTAGGGAGTGGGGAGCGGTGTTGGCATCCTCCATGGTCTGCATTGGAGGAAGACTCCATGGTGGGACTGCAGAGGTGGAGTCTGTGGGGACCCCATGGAGTGGAGTGCAGGGAGCCCGCGGGAGTGGGGAGAAGACTGCGGGAGACTCACAGGGAAGATCGCATGGGGTGTGTGTGGAGGTTGCAGGTAGCTCACGGGAGAGGGAACAAGGAGCCTGCAGAGGAGTGGAGGAAGCTGCGGGCAGGTCACGTGAGGAGTGAGGGTAGGCACAAGCTTGTAGAGGCTACTGTGAGGAGTGTAGATCACAATGTGCAGAGTGCGGTGGAGGTGCAGAGCACTGTGGAAGCTTCCCAACCAAATAATGTGAGCCAACATCACCATGATAATGATTTTCCAAGTTTCCTCTAACATCAGTGGTATTTTGGGGAGGATATGCTCTGTTTTGCAGACCCCCAAATTCTGAATTAAATGAAGACCAAAAATTTTCAACACTCACTTCAACATTCTCAAACTGAGAATTGTATTCAACAGATGTAGATGTCATAGGAGCTCCCACTAAATGAGAGTCTAGAGGCAGAGCGCTGGTAGTCGAATTCTGAAATAGAGACATAGGGACAAATTTTGTCTATGATTTATTTGAATCTTGTAGTGCGGGAAAGGAGGTTTCATGGAAAACTACATCCCTCCTGCGAACAATCTTTTTGTGAACTAAATCCCATAATCTGAAACCAAACTGCTCTTCTCCATACCCCACAAAGAAACATTTCAGTGACTTTGGATCCAATTTCGTTCGCTTTTCCTTAGGTATATGCGAGAAGGCTTCGCATCCAAACACATGAAGATGCGAATATGAAATCCTCTTCCCTTGCCATTCCTCTTCCGGAATACCAAAATCCAATTTAGATGATGGACTTCGGTTAATTAAATACACTGTTGTGTTACATGCTTCTGCCCAAAATTCTTTGCCTAAACCTGCATTAGACAACATACATTGTGCCTTTTCAAGAATTGTTCTATTCGTCCTCTCGGCTGCACCATTTTCTTGAGGAGTGAAAGGAACAATCTTGATTCTTCTAATCCAATTATCAGCATAAAAATAATCAAATTCATGTGAACAAAATTCCCCACCATTATCGGTTTGTAAGCATTTAATCCTATGCCCAATCTGATTTTCAACTAAAGCCTTGAAAATTTTAAATTTCTAAAATACTTCAGATTTTCTAGAAAGCATATATATCCATACTTTTCTTGTACAATCATTAAGAAATGTTACAAAATAGTTAGCTCCTCCAATGGAGGTTACCTCGGTCGGTCCAAAAACATCCGAGTATACAAGCTCCAACGGTGTTGTCTTTGTGTCGCGCCCACCTTTCAAAAAACTGACTCTCTTTTGTTTGCCATAGAGGCAATGTTCACAAAAGGCTAAGTCAACAAGTTTGAGACCCGGTAGCTGATTTATTATATGCATAACATGGAGACCTTTCTTGCTAATGTGCCCAAGTCTTTGATGCCAAAGATCCACTTTGCTGTCCTCAATCACCATTGCAGCTCCCACTTCACCATGAGTCTTAAATATGTATAGACTTCCCACTTTATTACCATTTGCAATCAGTAGGGTACCATGTGATACTTTCCATGTATCCAGGAGAAAATTAACATTAACATCCCCTTTGCCTGTAATTTCACAAGCTTTGTTGTCTCCTAAGAAAACATTGCCAAAATGACCTTCATGGTAGTTAATGAACTCTTCAAGACATGAGGTAGCATTATAGGAGGCACCGGAATCAAGCACCCATGAATCCAGAGTAGTCTCGGTTGTTGAAAGGATTAAAACACTATTATCTTTATCATAAACTGTATTTGCTTCGCTGTCCCGCACTCTCTCTTGTGCTCTTTTGAAATTTCTTCAATCCTTTTTCACATGACCAGCTTTGCCACAAAACCAACATTCGCCATTTTTGTTTCTAGAATTTGATCTCTTTGCTGATTTTGAACGTCTATTGTAATTATTTCTGCCTCTATTATGACTTCTACCTCTATTATCGGTGCTGACCACTGTTAAGGCTTCATCGGATGAAGGTTCATCATTCTTTCTTCTCAAAGCCTCACTGAGAAGAGTAGCTGCTACATCATTAAAAACCAACTTATTTTTACTGGATATAGATGTGCTAATTGCTGTTACAACACCATCCCAACTGCTTGGTAAAGAACATAATAACAAAACAGCCTTGCTTTCATCATCTTCTGTCATCCCCACCGAAGTCGCTTGACTAATCAATGTATTGAATTCATTGATGTGGTTTGGCATAGCACAACCTTATTTCATTTTCAGTTTGTACAAGCGCTTCATAATAAAAACTTTATTTTCAGTCGATGCCATTTCATACATGGTTGAGAGTCTATCCCATACTTCTTTTGTTGTTGCATCACCCGTGACATTGAAGAGAACATTATTGGACAGCAAGAGAAAAATTGTCGCTCTCGCCATTGTCGCTCTCGCCTTCTTGTCCAATTTTTCTCAATCTTCATCAGCCATCCCAGCTGGTTTCTTTGCTTTCCCTTCAAGCGCGAGTGAAAGGTCTTGCTTTATCAGCAAAGACTCCATCTGCACTTTCCATAACCCGAAGCTCTGACCAGAGAACTTCTCTATCTTCTATTCTTCCATGATTCTGGAAATTCAAACACCAAAATCTAAACAGCGATCAAACCTCGCTCTGATACCGATTGTTAGGATGAAGAAATCAAATTGAAAAACAGTAGATGAATAGAATTAAATACACACACAACACAGACAAATTAAACACACAGATTTATCATGGTTCAGTAATTGCGTACATCCACATTGAAGCAGGAGAATCATAGACTAATCACCAATCTGGTTTACATATACACAGCTGCAATCAGCTCCAGCAATTAACCTTCAGAATTGAATTACAATCAGCTCTTAAAGAGCTTGCAAAGAGAATATGAATAACCAAGAGTTTTGGCCGCAAACAAGAAAGGAGTCCGTTGGACTTCAACTTCCAACAATAGATGCTATCATAAAACTTTAAATTAGGCTTTATCCCATTTACTTAGGCTTTTGTTTTCGTTAGGGCTGACAGAAAGAAAGTGGTAAAACTCATGTCTGAGCCACTTGAAAAAGAAGTGTTGTGGCCGCAAAAATATAATATGTGGGTACAATGCAGATCATCCACATTCAAATTTGAGTGGCTTTCCAACAAGAAAAGGATCAGAACACGCATGAAGTAAAATTTGATGGATTACAAACCCAACAAACTATCAATACAAAAAGCTTTTCTATGTTTGATCGTGGCCTAGGCTACCTCTAATGTATAATGTTTCCTATTTTCCTAATAAATCAAAAACTTTCTTAACCAATGGACATACTGATGCATGGTTTTTAACATATTTTAATCAACTCAAGGTTTTAATCATTCTCTAAACACAAACATTTTTCCAGTCTTGTTAAGAAAAAAATTACAGAAACAGATTTTAAATTTATTCCATTTACAATTCAGTTTGAATAGCCTCTTTGTATCTGCCAATTAGATCTGCAATATTGTGCATTAAAGCAACTCCAAAACTTCCATAAGACTGCAATATACTTTATTCATAAGTCATATTTATGGATCTTACTTGGGGTTGATTACAATCTGCACGACGTGGATCCCATAGTACAGCACTTGAGGAAGCAAATATATCTGTCTGATCTTTCCACAATGGTGCTCTGTAGGATACAAAATGTATAAGATTAAAACAACATAAATCAATTGAAATTAAGGAATACTGAAGACGTTTTTTCTAGATTGTGATCAAAGAATATAAATAGTAGAAAGTCCAAAGGAAATACCTTCTCCATTTTCCACAGTGAATGTCTTTCCTTGTCTTTTTACCATCTGGGCATATCTCCCCTTTCATGTAAATTATTAATTTACATTGAAGCCAATTTTTTTCCTCATTTTGTGGGACAAAATCGGCAGGTTGCCAGTTTGTGTCCATCCATCCATCCTGAAATACCCAGTCTTTGAAGTGACTTGAAACTATAAGTATTAAAACCTAAAATAAAAGTGACATTAAACTAGAAAACAAGGAGCATTATAGAATGAAATGATTACATTATTTATGTTTGATTTTGAAAAAGATTCTTCTATTACCTCTCGTAACTTATCAAATTCTTTTATTACCTCTGAAGACCTGGGATCAAATAAAACATTGTTTTAAAAACACAAAAACAAAGAATTGTTTCATGATCATGTTAGCAAATTAACTACAATGTGTCACAATTCAACTTACTCTGGAGGCTGACCCATATCCTCAGGTACTTCTGCTTGATACTCGAAAAAAAATACTCACAAGTTTTTATGTCATTATGACATGTTGGACAATACCAATCGTCAATGTACTTTGGATTCACCTTTTGTTTCAAACAAGTAAAATGAAATGACTCTTCACACATGTCACATATCAAAGTGTTTATATCTACCAAAAAAATTACATAGTTTATATTTTTCTTTCATTGTGCCATCAAGAACAAACCCTGGATGTTTTTGTGAGCAACTTTTTCTCTTTTGAGGCAAACGCATGCCCTCTATATTATCAATCGGTGCTATATTAGAGTTCTCTGGCTCAAGATGTTTGTTAGAACTGCAGCTGGGATCCGGATCCATATTCCCTAAAAGAGAATATGGAAACAGAACAAGCCTTTGAGAAGCTATAAATTAGATTTCCTTGCTCAAGAGTGTGACTGTCAAACAATGGAAACAAGTTAGTATATGCCATAACAAAATTGAAAGATGATAAAAACAAAACCATTGCCTTGCTGAATAGTGTAACTGTGAAAAAATGGAAACAAGTTAGTGTATGCATAACAAAAATGAAAGATGATGTTAAAGTTATATATATATGCAGAGGCATGTGTCTTTGCAGAAACCACATCAGGGACCTCTGCATTGAGTTGCATGGGAAACATGCAGCCACGCCCGCATGTCAAGGTGGTTACAGAAAAATCACGTCTGTGGTAAAGAGTTAATATGCCTCTCAATATGTTTCAGTCTTACAGTGCTCATACAAAATAAATCCTCAAAAGTATGAAAGTTAGCATTAGTATGCCTCTTCTTACAGTGCTCATACAAAATAAATCATTAGATGTATGAAAGTTAGGGTTAATATGCTCTCAATATTTTAGTCTTACAGTGCCCATACAAAAAAAATCCATACTTCATTAATGCGTGTTTAGAAGATATTATAATTTATATAAGTTATCTTATGTCTTACACTTCAAATATATATATAATTAATGTTCCTGAAACTCAATGACAAGGATGCCAGTATAAGATACAGGAGAAGACATAATAGAATAAAACTCAATCTAAATATGACAACACAGAAATTTTTTTACTAGTTAATTGAAAAGGTACCCATTTTAAAAGGTGGCAAGAATGGCAATAGGGTTGAACTGTTGGAACAAGCATACCAATACAATTGAACTGTTGGAAGAGTCCTTGTCCAGCTGAGCAACTTGTTACAGCTTCCATAATACAATACCTTTTCCAAGTGTTTCCTCCAAGCTGCTGATAGTGATGAACAAAGATTTTCAATGGGGAAGAGGATGGTTCAAAATTTTGGCACCTAATGACAGTGCTCTCTATCTTCTTCCTTTTGGATTGTATTAAAGTCACAGTTCTGTCTTGTTTCGACATTGCTTGGTTCTTGGAGTTTTCAAGCATATTATATCTAGTAGATCACAATTCTATGTTGTCTGAACTTATATATCCTTCACATTGGTTTTTTTTGTTTAGATATTGCATATTGTACCTAGTGTCAATGAAAGATGGGTTCTTGTGAGCCACTACTAATGAAGCATGGGTCAATGAGTTTGATTCAAAAACTACACAGTTGAACCTTGATAGCAATATCATAGAAATTATATATTTTTGGTAGATTGCAAACCTTAGATTTGATAACACAGAGAATAGAGTTTTTTATACAATTCCTTCTAATTATGACTAGTTAAATTGCTATATATTAGTTTAATTAGATAAACTTTATTATTATTACAGTGCAATCAGCTCATAAAGGCTTGTATACAGCAATATATATTGTACTTATTTGAGTTTCTTTCCAATTCTGATCGGTTAAGCTACTATTGCAAAATTGAATTTCCAATTCTCACCCATTAACTTGCTGTTGCAAATTTGAATCAGCTGAGTTTAGTTCTGTTATAATGGTGCAATTAGCTCCTGCTTGTTATATTGTGCTTGCTGCAAAATTCTTGTTTTGATTTAGTGCACTGAAAGGTATGAGAGCAACTTTCTTAGGCTCTAGGGCAGAGACATAACAATTTTTATATTTTGTGGAGAAAGAGGTTTTAGCGTGAATATCAGAGCTTATGAGAAACGTATTATGATTAATTTCGGAGCATATGGGACACTACAATCATCAGATTTAGGGTTTGTAAAGATGTTTCATATTTTTTTTTTCTCTCTAGAAATTTGAATATGGTTAAAAATGGGGTTTTATGGAAAGGTTGTTTTTTTATTTTTATTTTTTTCGTTAAAAGCTTCCTATTTTCACCAAATATTGTATCCCAAATTAAAAGCCCCCTATTTTCACCAAATATTGTATTTTTTCATAGCCGAAATTAAAAACCCCCGTGGTAAAAATATTATAGAAAACACTAGTTATGAAACTTAATTATAATGGAAAAACTATCTTTTGATTTTTCTCTAAGTGATACAAGTTCCCTATATATTTTTTCTTTTTTCTCAGAGTTGAGAATTTTTTCTTGGGCATCTTTCAATTTGTTTGATCATTTGAATATATGTAATGTCCCCTTTATGAAATAAGATTTATTAATAAAATATAATAATAAATTAAAATAGGGGGTTCATCCTGTAGTGTGATGGTTCAGTGGTTGCATTGTTAATTTTGCAAACAAGGTTCAAATCCCCACCTAGCTTATAGCACCATCTAGGATAGTAAACAAATTTCATATTGGTTGAACGTTCCTGCCTCTTGTGCAATTCTAATATTAGATATTGATCCATCGATTCCCCCTTCTCAATTGAATTAATCTCTTCTTTATATCTTCATTTGTGGGAATTCACACCTCTTCATAATAAATGAATCATCACTCTTCATTGCTGCCCTTTGAGAATAACAAATTATTCTTCAAATTGATCTCCCTTGGATGTCCTCCTCAAATGAAACTTTCTACTTTTATGTCCTCCAATTTGAGAGAGGTCACACCTCTTCATCATGCATGCCCCTTTGGCGAGAGACACACCCTTTCCACTATTAGCACCCTTTGAAAGAGCGCAACTCTTCATTATTTCTTCCCTTTGAAAGGAACGCAACCTTTCACATTTAGATCTGCACTTCAGATTCCAAAAATTATCCCCTCAAATGAGGTTCTCTTATCCCTTTTATATTTCATGTTTGAGGAAGTTACAACTATTCATTTCATGTATTTGACCACTCATTAGCTTAATTAAAATTTGATTATATCTAATTGTATTCTTTAATGTTTTTATATTAATTTTATTATTATCATTTATCATTAAATTGTATTTCAAAGTGGGGACATTACAAACAATGATTACCCCAAGTGATGAATTCCGTACTGGTTAGACATTCCTACCTCTTGTGGGATAAGTTATGATTTATTTACCACAAGAAATGGATCTAGTCCTAGTTGGATGTTCTTGCCTCTTGTGGGCTGAGTGATGAATTGATTACCCCAAGAGATGGATTTGGTCTTGGTTGGATGTTCCTGCCTCTTGTGGGCTAAGTGATGAATTGATTACCTTAAGAGATGGATCTAGTCTTGGCTGCATGTTCCAGCCTCTTATGGGCTAATTGATTAATTGATTAACCTAAGATAGTGATCTGGTCCTAGTTATATGTTCCTATCTCTTGTGGGATAAGTGATGAATTGATTACCCCAAGAGATGGATCTAGTGTTGGTTGGACATTCTTTCCTCTTGTGGGCTAAGTGATAAATTGATTACCCAAGAGATGGATTTGCACCTAGTTAGACATTTCTAACTCTTTGTGAGCTAAGTGACGAATTGATTACCCCAAGAGATGGATCTAGTCTTGATTGGACATTCTTTCCCCTTGTGGACTAAGTGATGAATTGATTACCCCAAGAGATGGATCTAGTCCTAGTTAGAAAATATTATCTCTTGCGGGCTAAGTGATGAATTGATTGCCCCAAGGGATGGATCTGGTCTTGGTTGGACATTCCTACTACTTGTGAGATGTAATATAAATGGCCATGACTTGGATATTATTTCCTCTTAGGCTTAGTTGGGTTGGGTAGTTTACTGGCGCCCTTTCAATTTCCTATCAAATTAAGCAATGATTAGTTAGAGGTTAATTAGCTAGTCATAATATTTTTTTAAATCTTCCTATTCACTATGTCTACATATATTCATGTGTATTATTCAATTTTTTATGTGCATGCTTTCTATTTAGTTCATGCCTAATGTGTTCCCATTATGTCTATTCATGAATCTCTATGATTATTTCCTTGGATTGGTGTGGAATATGAGAATAATAAGGGCAAACCAAAAGGATATGAATTTATTTAGGGTAATAGATATGTTCCATGCTTCTAAACCCTATCTTAATATATGTTAAGATTACCCACGCTTTAACACAAAGACATATCCATGATATTGTGCAAACACTGGGTCAACTAAATTAAATAAGGAATACAAATCTCCAAGGATTAATTTGGGAACTTCATGATTCAGTTCATAGAAACATACATTGCTTGAGGATAAGAAAACTAGGGAATGGTGGACTCTAATGTCACCTTATTTAAATAGGGTATATTAATAAACAACAATAATAAATTTAAATATAAAAGAACCAAAATATATATATATAATTAAAATTTAGTTAAGTTTAATGAATGGTCAAAAGGCAGAAAATAAAAAGTTGTGTCTCCTTGAAGAATGAGATATAAAAGGGAAAGAATATAACTTCATTTGGGATGAAAAGAGATCAAGAATAAATAAGGGAACAAACAAATTAAGGAAGAATTAATGAGGGGAATATAAGAAAGTGACTCTTCCAAAGGGTCAACAATGATGAGGGGTTGGGACCCTTTTCAAGGGTGTTAAATGAGAAAGGTTGTGACCATTATGAAGAGGTGTGACTCTCCCTCATATTAAATGATATAAAGGGGAGAAGTTTTCATTTTAGGAGGAGATAAAAAGAGGAGATCAATTTGAGGAATAATATATTATTCTCAAGGGAAACATTAATGGAAAGTAGTGAATCAATTCTTATAAAAGGTGGCGACCCTTCCACCAATAAAGTATAAAGGGGAATTCATTATGAGCATTGAAGGAGACTCATCAATCAATGTGTTTCCACCCTAAATTTTTTATTTTGATCAATTTCTCTCCATCCATTTTTTTCTTAGCTTCCAGGCTCAGGCAGGGGGACCCCATTTCACCATTTCTGTTCATAATTATGGTAGTAGCTCTTAGTAAGATTATTCATAGAGAGGTCCGAAATGGCAGGCTCAAAGGTCTCTAACCCTGTTCAGAATTTCAAATTTTCTCGCATCAACAATTTGTTGGTGATTCTTTGTTGATGGGGGAACTCTTTGTGTCCGAGGCCAAAATATTGAAGTAAATTCATTCTCTGTATAGAAAAGGTTGAGGTCAGATAATTAGTCCCCCCAAGAGCTCCATCTTCTTCTTTTCATTCCAAGCATTGAAGGGGACTCATCAATCAATGTGTTTCCACCCCTAAATTTTTGATTTTGATCAATGGTTCTCCGTCTGGTTTTTTCTTGGCTTCTAGAGGCCTTAGGCAGGGGGACCCCATTTCATTATTTCTATTCATAATTATGGCAGGAGCTCTTAGTAAGATTTTTCATAGAGAGGTCTGAAATGGTAGGCTCAAAGGTCTTTGACCCTCTTCAGAATTTGAAGTTTTCTCACATCAACAATTTGCCGAGGATACTTTCCGGATGGGGGAAATCTTGGTGGGAAGATTAAAATTGCTAAAACTTTGGGGTGTAAGTTGGCATCCCTGCCGAATACTTATTTGGGGCTTCCCCTCAGTTCGGGTCCTGCTCCGGACTCTTCCCGGTCTAGTTTGATTGATTGATTCTAAAAGAAAGTCGCTACATGGAAAGTTACTCTTTTGAGCCAAGATGGTAAGCTCCGGTTGATTAAAGCTTCCTTGCAAAATATATCGATTTACACTATGACCCTTTTTAAAATTATTGCAAATTTTTTTGATAAGATGGATAAGATCGAAAAGAATTTTTTGTGGACAATCTTATTGCTTGGGATCAAGTTTGTCTTCCAAATAACCTTGGAGGTCTCACCATTAGACATATTGAGACTTTAATATTATTCTTGATAGGTGAGTGAATGGATTCATTAAATATTTTGATTGTGCTTAATGTATGTCTTCTGGTGTTTTTAGGTACAGTGCAAGAAGATCAAGGAAAGATGAAGTACCAATGCAATGAATTCCACTCTTCCTAAGATGTAAACATTTTTAGAATGATATTAGAGACATAGACTTGGGAAAATTCAACTTAGATGAATTTTTGGAAAGACTTCACAAAGAGGAAGGGAAATAGTGGATTCCTCACTTATAAAATAAATATTAGTGGAAGTAGCTACTTTTCCAATTTTAGTGTAATCCTCTAAATTGGTTCTTACTTGTGCACAACACTACAAGCTAAGGAGAAATAAAATAATTGCCCAGCCTTTTGGAGAGGTAGTTCTAAACATTAATCCAAAGATGATTTAAAAGGTTTTTGGTATCCCTATTCACTCCAAATATGCCAAAATTGACCTAAAAGAAGGCTTAACTTACTACAAGGAAAATAAAAGAATTTCCCTCAATTTCATTAACAAGAACCTTATCCACACCCCTAAGAAGATGGTGATGAAAATGGCTAAGGTATCGCAAAACAATGATTTTTTTTATAAAGGTTAGGGACCTGATTATCTTATTCAATATAGTATATAGTAAGCCTCATGTAAGGGACTTTCATCCTTTGATGTACTTCTACATATTGAACATCACTAAGAACAAGAACAAGATTGATTGGGGAAACATCATTAGTGATGACCTACATGAACAATTTATTGATGTGATAAAGAGTTCTAAATTTTATGACTTCCTACTTGGTCTACTTGCTAACTTATCAATTTTATTTTCCTGGACTTAGAAGAGTTCGTTCTTTTCTCAATCTCGAAGTGTCAAGGTTTGCCATCACTATTGACAACTAATCTTGGCAAAGATATATATGTACTATTGCTTGGTAGATGATGTTTTCACCTATTCTATCATTAAATAGTTAGAGAATTATTTGTATAAAATATTCTCCATGGAAGCTACTACAAAGTCAAGGAACTGGTAAAAATTGTATATCAAATTCAAAACCTTCTCCTCATTAGGGTCATAGGTTACTACAAAGTAGCTTATAAGCTACAAAGGTACCAAAATTATAGATTGGTTTTATTTGAGCTATGTACAAAGGTTAAAAAAAGTGCATAAAATAGTGGTAGGAAAACATATCTTGACTATCTTTCCATTTCCCATCAAAATTGGTGACTATTCCTATGCCAACATGCAGAGTGCAAAAATAATAGAGATATATATGATACCTCTATCAATGGATTTATATGGGGACACCAAGAGAAAATTTGATCCCATTGGCACGATTAGCCTAGTTGTAGGAGCTTTCTACAAGCATGAGCTAGAATTGGAGTACCATTGGACAAATTGTGTGAATGAGTAATTGTATGGTTTACTACATTTTGAAGGTTGATCTTATAAAATCATTGAAAATTATGAAGTCCCCAAGGATTCAAAAGATGCAAAGAGGTCACATATAACCTATAACTCTCAAGGATTGTTCAATGTCCCTATTTATAATATTGATTACTTGATCCTTGAGGACGTAACCCTAGAAGCTAGATAAAATCAAGAGATAACATACTCCAAAATATGGATATCATCTCCCTTCAATATGCTAGACTTTCCAAATCCAAAGGTCCAAGAGCCACAAAATTCAAAGGTTCAAAAATATTTAAAATATAAAACAAGATAATCCTTGAATGCAATTGTGACTAAGGCTAAAAGAAAAATAATTCCAAATGAATTAGAGGCCGAGAGAGAGAGAGAGAGAGAGAGAGAGAGAGAGAGAGAGAGAGAGAGAGAGAGAGAGAGAGAGAGAGAGAGAGAGAGAGAGAGAGAGAGAGAGAGCACAAAACTGTGTCACGTTTTAGGCTAACTTATCAACACAAGTGAATTTAGGTAATTCTAACTAAGAATTAATTTTCGTCAAACATATGGTCTATATACTTTTCCAATTGGAAGTGTCTACTAAATGTATATTTTATACTACTTTTGATCTAATTACAAAAAAAATAAAACTCGATGTTTCAACAACTCCTACTCTTATAAATATTTTTTTTTTGAAATGTAAAAATACCCTTTTATAGATCTATAAGTGAATTTTCCAAAATATATATCTTTTAATATTTTAATTATCTTTAAATTTTATATTTTATTTTTATTGAAAGTAGGTCATCAGCACTAAAATTTAAGGTTGATTATCTTATCAAGGAAAAATAGTAAAATTTATTAAAAAATTTGAAAAGAATCTATGTTAAGATGATATAAATATTTTCTAATTTGGATAAATAATTAAAAAAAATTGTGGTGGGAATTGGAAAGAGTTATATTTCAGCACACGCAACTTTTCAAATTTATTGAAAAATATATATTTATAAAAAATAGGAAATAATATATCCATGCACTAAAGTTTAAAGTTATCAATATACAAAAAAAATTCAAGAAAAAAAGGTAAAATCAACTAAATAAAGTGTGGTGGCTTGTGTAACTTCAATTTTAGAATTTTTTTAGCAACTAAATTATACTGTTTACTTTATTAAAAATTGCATTCAAATAATTTTTTAAGTTTTTGTTAACATTAAAAACATAAAATAGACATAAGAATATAAATTTTATTAGTTTACATCATTTCAAAATTCAAAACATATATTTCACTTTCTATTGATTTAATTTTAAAAGTTGAATCAACATTGACCATTTCCTTTATAAAAGTGTGACACAACTTTGTACTTTTACGAGAGAGAGAGAGAGAGAGAGAATCTTCCACCTTCTCCACCATAGTTCTCTATTGCAATACCTTCACCAATTAATTCTCAACCTCGTCCTTCAAACCCTGCACCACTTGTTCCAACTCCTCCACCTTCTCCACCCCCTACTTATCCAAGTAAGGAATCTAATTTCCTTTCTCCTCCCAAAGGATATGAAGTAGTAGCTATTGAATAGGCTCCTCCAAATATGAAAATAAATCCTATGAGAGAAGAGAAAGTAGAAGGGTGAATAAGTGTTGCAAAAATAGGAGGGGAAACATCTTGAGGGTTCTCAAGAAAACATAAAGGTAAAGAAGGTGCATCCCTCACACTAGTCTCCCTCATAGAAACAAAAAGAAAAACAACATTATACTCTAGGGAATTCAAAAAAATTCCTCTCTCTCCTTCCAAAGCATGAACACATGAAACTTTTAGCGTGCCATTTCCCCTCAACCACACTATACAAGAATCAAACAGGACATATCCAAGCTAAGGAGGAGGATTTTACAATTTTTATTGAGGCATTTAGGCTCTTAATGCAAGAAGGAAAAGACAAATAAGACTATCAACTATGATAGTAGACCAAAGAGGAAATAATTTCCACAATTGACAATACTTACTATCAATGTGCTATAGGTAGATATGTAGCCAGGGGATTACCAAATTCAAAAAGTACATTTGGGATTCCAAATGAGAGAAAAAGAGAAAATATCATTGCAACAATATGTAATAATTATTTTGATCAACATGTAAAAAGATGAGAAAATAAAGGAAGAGATTTTAAAAAATAACTCACTTAATAGATTAATTATTTAGTTGGACCAATTGATTATGTTCCTCCATATTCAATTTTACAAGCAACTCTAAATAAGGACGCTGAACCTCCAAAGTCAAAGGGCCTCCTCTCATCCACAAAGGAATGGAGGGAGAGCCTACAAGATTAAGGAGGTCATGTAATTAAAAGTAAATAAATTATTATAAAATTAATGATGAAGAAATTTTAACTAATAAAATAGAAATAGATATTGATGAATACTTGATGACATGGGAGGGTTAGATCCTAGTTTGCAAAAGATGACTTGTCTCGTGGTTTTGATGAATTGTTCAAAATAGTAGTGTTCAATGTTGAGGATTAAGATCAACCAAAAGAGTTATAAATCAAAACTTTGAAGAAGTCTAAGAATAAGTTGAGTACAATAGGAGCTTAGATGATAAAGAATTTATTCTCTCTCAAGAAATTTGTTCAAGACATTTCTTGCACATTTTGGGAAATGCCTTATTTGGTTAGTTTCTTGATTAAAATAAATCAATAATTCATAAGATTATTTACATTTACTAATCACAAAACAATTCATATATGAGATGATGGAAAACAAATAAAAGATTCAAGCCTTTCAAGATGAGGAATTATTTTGAAGAGCTATAGGAGCAGTTGGAAAATTCAACATTTTCAAAAGGTGTTAAATTGAAGTATCATAAAGACCTTGATATCAACTATCTCATGCATGTGGTAAAATATTCACTCACATATTCCCTTTTTACAAGGAAGACTAGGTGAAATAAATCATTGATATTTTGTGAGGTCAAGCGGAACTGTTAATCATTTCTAGTTTCCTTCTTTTATCATCCTAATTTAATTTAGTTTAATAGTTTCATACCCACAATTTAAGGGATCAAAAGCTCTGTTTATTTTGATTCAAATGATTAGTTAAAGGGTTATAAATCATTTTGTTGTAATAGACAAGCATTTTTTTTGAAATCTCTAGCATGGATTTTTCTACTAGACATTGTACAACTTGAAAAATAATTAATACAAGGATTAAGTGTATCTCTAAATTATATTTTGATCATGGTAATGATATATTCTATTTTTATATTTCTATGTCAAATAAATGGGTGAAAGTTGTATGATCTGATGTGATTAAATAGGCTTTTGTTTACATTTGTGCATGTTTAATGGTGATTTGGTTTGATGAACTTCAAATATCTGATATTTGTTTCTCATTTGATGATTAAATCAATGCTATGTTTAGTTGTGTGCATGCTAATCAATGTGATTTTCTAGTATACGAGATTTCTCTTAATCATTCAAATTTGATTAATATGTTGGAATTGTCATTGACCATTTAATTTATGTTTTCTACTAGCTTTGAGGGTTTATGATTAGGACATTGATAGAAAAAATGTTTCAATTTCAGTGTTTAGAATTGTCCTTCAACCCTCATTCATAGGAGCACTTATTTTCCAACTTCACAAAACTATAAGAAATTTTTTTTATTTCTTCATTAATATAAGATCATTAGGGGCCGTTGAAAAAAGAACTCCAATGCACCACATGCCAAACCAACACTATTTATAGAAAGTCTACAACCTTTTATTTTAACAAAGATGAGTGAGGACATCACATGGAGGCCTTGCGTGGTATTGTTAAAACCTTTATGTTTTGCAGAAGGCACCACATATTTTTTTCTTTAATAGAACACTTTGAAATTAAAGCAATTACCTTAGACCTTAGCATTATGATCACATTCTTAATGAAAATCAAACATAGTGGATTGTGCCATATTTGCGTGTCTGCGAGTTTTGTCTTTGTTTATTGTTTCACTTTAATGCTCAATGTTATTTTAAGATGGGTATAGCTATTGATAAATATGAGTCTCAGATTTTATAAATTTCTAGTGTAAATATTTGGATTACTGACCATGTCAGGTATTCTTGTATTTTTTTGCAATGGTATATGGCAAGGATTTAGTGAGCAAAATTCACAAGTGCTTAGTTGTTACGAGAAATAATAGAAACATCCATGTTACAGTGGGCTTTAGTATATGCTTATCAATGGAAGATTTGAATGTTATTTTTTGTGTCTATTTGACCTTGTGCATCTTTCTTACTTTCCAACAATGAAAAGTGTGTGACATTTTGTACTCTACTTCTAGAGTGTTTTGTTTCCTATTATTTCTAAAAGAGGATTTAAAGTGTTATAAAAGATTTGAATTCGCATTTCAGCTTAGTGTAACTGGGTAATGCTTAATTCTCCATTCTCTTTCCATTTCCCTATGATATTTGAAGAGACAAATTTTAAAATACCATAGGTTTTTTTAAAATAAATCATAACTAGGTTACACATTTGTGAAACTTGTAGATTTCTCTCTTTAAGTGTAACCTTTAGAGTTCAACAGTTTTGTCAGCACACTCAGTGGGACTTAGGATTATCATCATTGGAGATTTGGTATGTTCTTCAGCATATTCACCCTTACGGATGAAGAGACCACAAACACTTGAACACTCTTTAAGATCAAATCATTTGAGATACTCTATTAGTATGTACCTTATTCTCAATCTTGAGTAGACTTTTTTCTCTTGTTTAAGACATCATTTTATTACCTTTCGCTTTCCTTATGCTTCAACATGGAAAGATATTATGAACATTATAGTATTTCTCCTCCTTTCCAATAAAATACTTGGTTTATACCTTCTTACCATAAATATCAGGTTGGTAATATTGTTGATTTTTCTCCATATCCCTCTACTAAACAAGCTATGAGAAATTTCTAAATGTTTGCTTCTTACCTGCCCTTGTGTAGCCTTTTTATGCTTGCCAACAAACCCAAGAGGCTTATTTTATCCCTTATTAGTATGCTCATAATCTCACCTAGCATCAAAATGTGATAAATTCTAGCAGTTTCAACACTAGAGAGACGATGTTAAACTTCCAAGAAGAGTTGAGGTTTCTTAAGGAAGAACAAGAATATCAATATCAACTTACCTATTAGTGTCAACTGCAGCAACAACAACAAGTGGAGGCTAAAAAAAAAGCACAAGAGAAATTTCTTGTAATGCAATCTACTACTAGGGTAGAAGAGCAACTCTTGTGAAAGGAAAATTCACCCCTAAAACCCCTAAGCTTGAAATCCTAAGCTTCAAATAGGGGATTCCTTCTAATGAACTACCTAGGTTTGACATCCCAATATTCAAAGGCTCCTGCCCTGATGTTCCATAAAACATCCCTCAAGGGACTATTTAATCTTAGGAAAATCAGATTCCTCAATCTTATTTGTAAAAAAACCTTTCTCCATTGGTTCCCTTTTGTTGATACTATATCACTCTTTAAGAGTGGACTTGTTGATTGGAGATTTGATTGGTCACATGAACATATAGATGAAGAGGATTATCTTGTGGGTTGTGAGTTTGCACATGCTCATAAGGATGAATAGTTTATCATTTTGCAAGAGAAAAATGAATATGATCAATTGCAACATCAAGAAGCAGGGTATGTTAAAGGAAAAAGCAAATAAAATGATTCATGCCTTTTAATTGATGACCTTCCATTCTTCTTTGAGAATAGGCAAAAGAACATTCTTATGCCCACTTCAATTGTAATCTTTAAGTAGTGGGATGATGTTGTGGACATTGGTGAGAAACATATACATGAGGTTGGCCTCAAGGTTGAAGATGAAATTTTTTGCATGCATAAGGTTGCTTCCCAATGCATGCATCATATTGCAAGACAACCTACCTCATAAAAGGGGAAGCATGATATTTCTCCACATTGCCATAAATATTGTTTATGAAGTAAAGATAAATCATGATAAGGAAGAAAGAAAAGAGGAGTTGATGAGGCCCAATTCTATGATGAGTTAGAAGCCTTCTAGTTATCAATTGACATCAAACCATCATCTGCTAAGATGGGGAATCATGAGTAGTGATAGCAAGAGGGAACTTCTCATACCATCAAAAGAGTCATCAAAGCTAGTCCCTACTGGTCAACAAACAATAATGAAAGTGGAGCATAGTTATGAGTTTGCTACTAATTGGTAGCACTTTCAAGATGATTCCTCATCGAGCATCTATCTCAATAGGAGATTTGGTATCCCCTATCCATGCTTATTCCTAAGCATGAAAAGAAGCACACAGAGAAGTAAGATTGTCATTAATTACACAATTCCTAAGCATGAAAAGAAGGACACGGAGGAGTTGATGAGGCCCAATTCTATGATGAGTTAGAAGCCTTCTAGTTATCAATTGACATCAAACCATCATCTACTAAGATGGGTAATCATGAGTAGTGATAGCAAAAGGGGGCTTCCCATACCATCAGAAGGCTCATCAAAGCTAGTCCCTATTGGTCAACAAACAATAACAAAAGTGGAGCATAGTTATGAGTTTGCTACTAATTGGTAGCACTTTCAAGAGGATTCCTCATCAAGCATCTATCTCAATAGGAGATTTGGTCTCCCCTATCCATGCTTATTCCTAAGCATGAAAAGAAGCACACATAGAAGTAAGATTGTCATTAATTACACAATTCATCTATAATTGCACAATTCCAATGGAGGGAAATTGACATTTGAAAGTATGGAAGATGGTTTCATTATTGAAAATTTTTAATCGGGTTGGCCCAATTTTGTCAAAAATTCTTAATAGATGGAGGATGATTCTTATAGAAGAGGAGGGCGAGGTGATTTGGTGCATGACTAAAATAGGTATTTACTCGACCTAGTTGGGATATAAAATACAAAGAAAACAAGAGGAGATGATTGACTAGCCTCAAAGATTGTGTCGGCAAAAATGTGTTTATCCAAGGGTGGGTGCCTTTCTTTGGACTTCTATACATGGTAGGATCCTCATGGGTGAAAGGCTAAGCTAGTACAACATTATTGGCCAAAGTGCTCACATACTTTGTCTCTCGGATGAGGAATTGACAATATTTATTCCTCCACTATTCCTTTGCCTCCCAAGTTTGGAATTGGCTCCTATTGTCTTTGGGTTGATCCATGGAAAGGAATGATACATTGCTAGGTTTCATGAAAGGCTAGCCTACTTTAGGGACAAGTTTGTTGTGGGGTGATATTTATACTATAGATCCTTCAATGACCATATGGCAAATATGGAAGGAAAGAAACACATGAATTTATGCAATAGTTCATTAATGATGGACAAGATTATAGCCAAAATAGAGGATAATATCTTTGAAATTCCAAATACGAAGACTCATGGTAGAAGGGTGGATTATATTAAGAGATGTGATGAGGATATTCAAAATATTTCGATTGGTTTGAGGCTCCCTTCAATAATTAGTTTGCATGGTTATTCCAATCAACATAAGGTGTGTTGGGCTAAACTAGTAGAAGGAATATGGGAAATTTTGATGGATTAGCTAATGCCAATCTCTGTGTTGTAGGTATTGGGTGTATCTTTCAAAATTATGAGGGAAAGTGTACTGGGGCTCTATTTTGGTCAATAGGAACAACAACAAACAACGAGGCTGAGTTGGAGGCCCCAGTGAGGGGATTACAACTTTGCATTAATAAGAAGATCGTGGATGTGAATATTGAAGGGGATTCTCATATTGCTATAAATGGAGTCACAAATGACTCTTCTTCCAATTGGAAACTGAATAAATGGATTATTATAATCAAGCAATGTTTGTTAAAGTTCAATGATTATAAGATCTCCTATATATAAAAAGAGAAAATAAGGCAACAAATTATTTGGCTAATTTAGGTGTGTTGGCCGATGAAAAAGATTCAGTTTTGGATTCCATAATGAGATGGCCAAAGTTAGAAAAAATATTATTTGATGATTGGTCTTTTCCGATTTAGCAAGAAGGTTTGGCATTGGATAAGAGATGATTGGACTTTCTTTTTCTTGATGGCATGATTTATGAGGCTTTTAAGAGTTTATGTGAATGTAAAGATTATGAACAATACAAATGTCTTATTGTGAAGTATTTTCTGTTCTATCATCAATGGCTTAGGGAAGAATGAATGATAAGTCCTCACATGGTGCCACAGAAAGTCATTGGTTTTGTAAGATTGAATATCTTTATTGTGGTTAGCATCTTCTATCCATTGTGGTATCCCTCTGATTGAACAAACAATTTGGTCTCGATAAAGAATGAAACTGCTAGATTTGACAAGAATAAAAAAGATAAGATAATTATCAAAAGTATAACAAAATTATAGCAAAAGGGTGTTGTGAAAGCCAACACTAAATGAAAATCCATATATGCTAAGAGAGAGAGACTTAACTCAAACAAATAGACATTGACAAGAGCTAGAAAAGCAACAAATCAATATAGCTCATATTTATGAATAAGATGTTTGAGTCTAGAATATAAATTTAAATGTTATTTTTTTATTTTCAAGGAGATCCAAACATACATTCATGTCTAGAAGAACTTAAAAGAAATAAAAATTAATTACACAATACCCAAAGGTCCCTATAATATGGACACATACTCTAGGACACACAAAATTATTTCAAAGTAATTTCCATTTTTAAGATACTCAAATACAATGTCTAAGTACAATGCACCTAATGAAAAATAGAAGAATATCGTGAAAAAAAATCCCCCTAAACAACTCATATATAATTGCTCTGTCTCTTCTTGATTGAAAGTTCATTTGTACCTATTTTAATAATTCTTAGAGAGAATGAGCTCCCCTAACAATTTGCAACTACTCATGTAAGTGTCCATGCTTCCCTTTTAACCACAGAAACATAACAGAACTTAAACAAGCCAAAACAAAGCTCTTAAACCTTCAAGTCAATGTCCTCTCATGTGGATTTATTTGCTCTCATAGTAAAAACCGGTGCAGACAAGACCTTTATCATGCAAACAGCTCTAACAAAATTCAATAAAAACACAATGAAACATGAACAAACAGTCAATCCATTGCATTAATTAGCAAAATAGTTACTAATAAGAAAAAATGTGTTATAATCTTCCTCAGTTCTATCCTAGCTCACCCAAAAACCGCTGTATGTAACCACTACTACCAACTCACTAACAAAACCAGTGATCCAAAAATAGGACTGTCACATGAGGTAAACGGAGAGATGCCTTCCTAAATAGGGAGTGACGATTACAAACTAAAATAGGGATCAGCCAAAAATAAAAGGAGAGATGCCTGACAGCTGGAGCTGACTCAGAAGAAGTTAAAACGGACATTAAATAATGGACAATGAATGAGAAGAAAGTTAAAACGGTAACAAAGAAAGAGGTAATACTCATGTCTCAGCCACTTGGAAAAAAATCATTGTGGCCCTCAAAAATATAATATAATATGTGGGTAATAACCACCTATAACTATGATCAAGCTGTAAGGCAAATCATCCACATTTAAATGGAATTAGCTTTCAACAACACAAGGATCGGAACATGTATCAAGTAAAGTTTGATGGATTAAAAACCCAACAAACTGTAGGTTTATACAAAATGTTTTCTTATTTTTGATGGTGCATTATGCTGCCTCTAATGTATACTGTTCTCTAATGTATACTGTTCTGTATTTCTGCCTGGTACTCGCTACTAATACACACATCTTTGTGCTCTGCAGACGTATTAGTAGAAAAAAAATAATCACAAGTATTTATGTCATTCTGACATGTTGGACAATACCAATCGTCAATGTCCTTTGGTTTCACCTTTTGTTTCAAAACAGTAATATGAAATGACTTTTTATACATATCATATATCAAAGTGTTTATTTCTACCAAACAATTACATAGTTTACATTTTAGCTTCATGGTGCTATGGTGCTAAACACCAATAAACCATGGATGATTATAAATTAAAATATATAAATAACAGGAAAATATTCTTAAATCATAGCTGAAGCTGAATCTCAATGACAAGGATGCCAATATAAGATACAGGAGAAGACATAATAGAATATAACTTAATCTAAATAAGACAAGATTACAGGAACATATTTTACTAGTTAATTGAAAAGATACCCACTTTAAAAGATGGCAAGAATGTCAATATAGTTTAACTGTTGGAACAAGCATGCCAATACAATTGGAGTGTTGAAAGAGTCCTTGTCCAGTTGAGCAACCTGTTACAGCTTCAATTGGAGATGCCTTCATAACAGAATACCTTTTTAAACTGTTTCCTCCAAGCTGTTGATGGTGATGAACAAAGATTTTGAATAGAGTGTTTTCTAAGATTCTTTTCAGTTAAGTTGCCATTTATTAATTTAACTAGCTGAACTTTATTGTTATTATTATAGTGCAATCAGCTCATACATTGTATTTGGTTGAGTTTCTTTCCAGTTCTGATTAGTTAAGTTACTGGTGCAAAATTGAATCTCCAATTCCCACCCATTAACTTGCTGTTGTAAATTTGAATCGGCGGCTTTTATTGCTATTATAATAGTGAAATTATCTCTTGCTGTCAAATTCTGTAGAGAATAATATTTTGTTTTAGTGCACTGAAAGTTGGACTTTGAAGGTTTTAGTAAAATATACACCACAATTATCAGATTTCTAACTTATTGAATTGTAATTTCTATCTCTTATAATTATTATAAAAAATTACTTCCACTTAAAATTTATAGATAAAAATAAAATGTTACATTCCTAAGAAATTTTATACTAGCCCCCTCCAAAGATTTATAACCCTAATAGATTCCTTTCAGAATCAATTACTCTTATAAAAATAAAAAATAAAAGACAAATACTGTGAACAACTTATAAACATAGCATCTAAGCTATGGACCCTTAAAATATTGTGTTTTATTATTTAAATTATGGATTAAGATTGAAGATATTAAAATTTATTAATTATGCTGATGAAAATACTAATAAAAAGATAATTATGGAAGGAGAACCATATCCAAAGTAATAGAGACAAGTTGTTATAGATTTATTCATAGGTTTTGTGATTCCACATTATTCGATAGTGTGTAGCCAAAGAACATTCATGTATATGTTATATTATGCATGCTTAATTACTATTTGATTTCATTTCATGCATGATTGAATATTTTATGTGCAATTGTGCTTTTATAACCTCCCCCACCCTTTTTTTATATCAAAAAAGAGCCAAGCCTAAAATTTTATAACTTAGTAAAAGAGATTACATATTGGAATAATTTTTTCCCTTATTTCTCATTTATATAATTTTTCCCCTTATTTTTAGAAGGGGTATTTAATGCACCCACTTCACATATGAATGGGGTGTGGGATAGTTTGTGGCAGACATGGCTAAACTCCACACAAAACGACATTCCTTACAATTTTTAAAATTTGTAAAAAATAACAGATTTTTGTGAAATTTTCAGGAGTGAAATCTAATTAACTGAATCACATTGTTGTTAATCCAACAGTTTGCAGCTCTATGGTTGGACAAAATGTATTTGCATAATTTTATTTAATTCACCTTGAATTTAAAACTAAGTATTATTTTAGAATATATTTTGGAAAGATTTTTTTAAATAAAAGCTGACAAAGTCAATGATATATTAATAATATAGGGAAACTTACATAAAGGCCAACCTTCAAAGTACGAAGCTTATATGCAACATAGGCTGGCATGACAACGAAAGTTTAGAATGAGTCTGTAATAAGAATTGATGCCATACATCAAAAAAGGACAATCCAAAATATGGAAAGACAATAAGTGTGATGAGATGAAAAGAAGAAGCACTTATATAATTTTTCCCCTTATTTCTCATTTATATAATTTTTCCTCTTATTTTTAGACGGGGTATTTAATGCATCCACTTCAAATATGAATGGGGTGTGGGATAGATCATAGTTTGTGGCGGAAGTGGCTAAACTCCACCCAAAACGACAAAATAATACATTTTTGTGAAATTTTCAGGAGTGAAATCTAATGCTCTGCATCCGATTATTTGTGGAGATTAGCCTGTACAGTTTGCAGCTCTATGATTGGACAAAGTGTATGTGCATAATTTTATTTAATTCACCTTGAATTTAAAACTAAGTATTATTTTAGAATATATCTTAGAAAGATTTTTTTAAATAAAATCTGACAAAGTCAACGATATATTAAATAATATAGGGAAACTTACATAAAGACCAACCTTAAAAGTACGAAGCTTATATGCAACATAGGCTGGTATGATAACCAAAAAAATATTACATTCTAACCAGAAACGGTTTTATACCAGTAATAAACCATCGAACAACAACAAAACTTTACAATGAGTCTGTAATAGGAATTGATGCCATGCATAAAAAAAGAAAAGAAAAAAGACAGTCCAAAATATGGAAGGACAATAAGTCTGATGAGATGAAAAGAAAGAAGCAATATACCCAGTGCTTGCAGAGAAGTGGCATTACCAGTGGCATACCCACTAGAACTTGGAACATCAGCACTAGTGTTTGAAACATCACCAATAGAATTAGGAGGATCCTCCAAAGCCTGCTCCCTAAGGGTCGTTCGAAAACCTTAAAAGCGTATCCAATGCCAAAAACTTGTCAAAAGCATAGTCCAAAGTATGGTCCCTGAGGGCCGGTTGAAGTGGATTTAAGGCCTTCATCGAATCCTTGAATGTATCACATACAAGCCCAGAGCGCATTTCACAGAGGAGGTCCTTGCACGCAGGGTTGGTTGCTAATTCCGTCTTGTCAAGGAAGCCACCAATGGGGAACGAACCCATGTTCAAACTGTATGATTGCAGGCTACTCTCCAAGTCAGACGCATTGAAGAAAAAAGGCTGCAAATAACTTTTCGCTAAAGTTGTAACCAATCCAACGTCTTCAAGTAAGTCCATAGAGTTGGAAAGAAATAGTGATGCGACCTCAGAGAAGAGCGCATGGGGGTTGGCAAGAAGCCACTGGTGGCCAACAATAGATCGAAGAGCAAACTCCACATCGGCAGATGGCATTACAAAGACTTGTCCCAGTTTTTCTCTGTCGTATTTTGCTGGATCACGTCTCTCCCAGAACCATTTTGGAAGTGATATTCTCCATTCAAAAACCATATGAAAATCTACACTTCATATAAAAGTAGGATTTAGAGCTAAAAATGTTATATATCAACAAGTTCATAACCATTGTAAATATTGTAATGCAATGTTTGAATAAAAATATAGCAATCATATTTGTCTTTAAACAATTTAGTCAAGCATACATCTAAGATAAAAATCTACTTACAAAAGATTGTTTGCTTATGATAATAATAACAAACTTATTAGGAAACTGAAAATGTTTGAATTTTAATACCCTATTTTTTCAATATCACAATTCTGGTCCAAAACTGTCATTGAGTGACTTAGAGACAATATCTAGAAATTCCATCCCGCCTTGATAAGGCAGTTGAACCCAATACAGCTAGTTTTATAATAGATAAGAAGCTTATGCCAAATTTGGCTCTCGGTTAAAGAATCTCCCTATACAAAATACAATCCTATACATAACAGATGTATGAAGAATCTGCTAAACTATCATCTTTTAATAGTTGTTAGTTATCCAAAGGAAGTTACTATGGTAATGAAGAGATTATGGTAATGAGATTGATTTGTTTCGGCCGGGCTTGGAATGAAACATGCGTTAGAGATCACTTGGTTTCACCACCTAACTAGTGATCTTACTAAAGTTCAAGTTTACGCTAACGCTCTATAGATATTGGTCTAAGCATCAAGTACTTGTATGTATGTTTGTTAATGAATTATGATGATATGAAGCATCACAACAAAGAAGATAGACTTTGTGTGCAAGATTGAGAACTTTGTATTTTGCTAATTCTAGCAAGTTTATAGATACACATAAGTAGTGGGGTAATATCCTTAGAAAAATCATAGAATTCCACATAACATAATCATTTCCCCATTTTAGTTCATTAAGGATAGTGAATTATTTTTGGAAACAACCAAAGGTACTTGAAAAAATAAATACTCTCCACAAACCAACAAGATCTTAAAAGAGAAATATCATAAGCAATTGCCACTCATGTACAAATGGGTGCCTTGCATATAAAGGCAACCAAGAAGAGGTGAGAAGGTAGTAGTCAAACTCTGACTACCCCTCCAATTATACAACAAGTGTAGGACTCTAGGAGTAGGACAAGTGTTGGGACACTCGGTAAGTCTACATGAGTTGAGACAAAAGTCTCTCTAACCTCCCATAAGGTGAGGGGATAATATCTCAATCCTCTAAGTCAGCTTAAACATAGTTGAATGAGACTTAATTAAGTAGGACAAAATAAAATTAGTTAAATGATACACCTTTTTACATTAACATGTTCCCTAAAGAAAAACTTCAGAAGTAAGCTAATCACATAAAAGATGAGCCCCAACAACATGACTTGATAAGGTACTCATGTACAAATACAAAGTGTTAAAACCTCGTGGGAACAAAACTTCCCTCTAAAAGAGAGAATGAGAAGGATAAAACCTCCTATAAAGATGTCCATGCGGAGATGAACATGATTATGAAGAACTCCTAAAGCATTTCAAGAAATATAGAATATGTTGAAAGATTAACTAGTGTATGTTGGATTTAACGAATTGAAAAGATGTAGATCATGGGATACAACTATGATCAAAGAACACAAACAACAAAGCATGAGTATCACATAGTACACTACTTACAGCTATTTGGTATTCAACATGGATGATTAAATAACCAAAATAGTGAAGCACAAGTGACAAAATTTTTTGGTGTTCATGAATCTTACAAAATATGAGAGATATAAATGAGTAGGTCTTTATAACCCCCTTGCAAATGTCTGAAGTCAATAAGGCTCCATGAGGTTCCTCTTCTACTCCACTAAAAATAGAAAGAATTATCAACACAAATATCATGATTACCCCCTTAAAGTAGATGAGAAAGTGATCATGGATCCATAACAGAATACCTAATTCAACTATTCCTCCAAGTTGCTTATAGTGATGAACAAGGATTTTCAATGGCAAAGATAAGATGGTTTAAATTTTGGCACCTAATGATAGTGTCTTCTATTATCAAAGTTTTATTTGAATCTCTTTGCTTTGACATTGATTGGTTCTCAAAGTTCCCAAGCATATTGTATCTAGTTGAGAATGAAAAATATCATATATTTTCTTTCATGATGGAGTACAACCCTAAGGTTTGGTAACGTGTTACTTTATATTTATAGAGTAGAATAATTTTTAAGCTTCCTTCTCATTATGATTAGTTAAGTTGCTATTTGTTAAATTTTTTAGCTTCAATTTGTTACAATTATTAAAATGCAATCAACTCATATAGGCTTTTATATAACAATTGTATTGTACTTTTCAGATTTGTCTATTGGGATTTTTCCTTAGGAGCTTTCATTAGATTTAAGAATAATAATGAAACCCAATCCTCAAACAATGAAGTATACTATATGAGTTCTAGTTTTTTCTTCTTGTTTCTCCTTCACCTTGACAATATTTAAATGCAAACATTTCAAACCAAGAAATATTTTTTGTCACCTCTTAACCATTAAAAGTTTCCCTAAAATTTATCTTTCAATAAAGACTATCGGGTTTAGGTCATTGAGAATTCACTTTGAGGATTACAATTATGTCACTGAGTCTTGATCATTGATCAACAAAACATTCCTTGTAGAAAATCTAAAACTTGATTGCTTTCGAACTTCAAAATTTCACTTAATGAAGTTTTCTTTGTTCATAGAGAGAGAAGGATGAAATTTTGATCTCCAATCCATGACTCTCATTATATATATTCAATCCTCAACAAGTAATGTTGGTTCCCGTTGACTAGCCATCCAAACATAAAGCATGTATGATATTTTTATCGACACATTATCCCTAAAATGTTCAATTTTGTGTAACCAACATTGGCCTTTTGGATGTTTTGTTGTAAAATATCATACAAGTCAATAGTCATTCTTCCCAAAACCTCACCCCTGATAACCTTGTTCTTGGTTAATCTTCAGACCTTGGTGTTTGATGTTTTCACCTAACAAGCAACTCATGCCTTTAGAAGATGGTATGGAGAATTACTTAGATACAATCATCAAATTCATGAAAAAATGACTAACTATAAAGGCTTAGGATTATTACATGTTGATTGATATGACTTAGAGGCTAAACCCAAATCTTGATAGGTGAGTGAATAAATTCTTTAAATATTTTGATTGTGCCTAATGTATGTCTTGTGGTGTTTTTAGGTACAATGCAAGAAGAGAAAGGCAAGATGAAGTACCAATACAATGAATATCACCCCTCTTCTAAGATGTACTCATTATAGAATGATATTGGAGACATAGACTTGGGAAATGTAAACTTAGATGAATTTTTGGAAAGACTTCACAAAGAGGAAGGGAAACGGTGGATTCCTCACTTATAAAATAAAGATTAGTGGGAGTAGCTACTTTTCCAATTTCAGTGCAATCTTCTAAATTGGTTCTTACTTGTGCACAACACTACAACCTAAGGATAAAGAAAATAATTGTCTGGCCTTTTGGAGAGGTAGTTCTAAACATTAATCCAAAGATGATTGAATTTTTTTTTGGTATCCGTATTCACTCCAAATATATCTTGATCACAAGATACACCTACTTAAAAGAAGAAATATAACTTGATCACAAGATACACCTACTTCTTCACTATCTCCTCATCATAGCTCCTCATCTTCTTCTCTTCCTTAGGAAACACCTTTTCTATTTCCATCTCCATCCCTATAAATGCATCTTCCACCTTTTCCACCATAGTTATCTATTGCAATACCTTCACCTCCTCCTTCAAACCCTCCACCACATGTTCCAACTCCTGGACACCTTCTCTACCTAAGGAATATAGTTTCCTCTCTACTCCCAATGAATGTGAAGAATTAGTATCTATTGAATAGGCTCCTCCAAAGATAAAAATAGATGCTATGAGAGAAGAGAAAGTAGAAGGATGAATAAGTGTTGCAAAAATAGGAATAGAAACATCTTAAGGGTTCTCAAGAAAACATATAAATGTAAAGAAGGTACCTCCCTCACATTAGTCTTGCACATAGAAAAAAAAGAACAACAACATTATACTCTAGAGAATTCAAATTTTCTTCTCTTTCTCCTTCCAAAGCATGAACACATGAAACTTTTAGCATGTCATTTTCCCTCAACCACACTGTGCAAGAATGAAAGAGGACATATCCAAGCTAAGGATGAGGATTTTATAATTTTTATCGAGGCATTTAGGCTCCTAATAGAAGAAGAAAAAGAGAAATAAGGCTATCAAATATGATAGTAGACCAAAGAGGACACAATTTGCATAATTGACAATCCTTACTATCAATGGGTTGTAGGTAGATATGTAACCAGGGGATTACCAAATTTAACATGCAAAAAGATGAGAAAATAAAGGAAGAGATTTTAACAAATAACTCACTTAATAGATTAATTATTTAGTTGGACCAATTGATTATATTCCTCCATATCCAGTTTTACAAGCAACTCTAAATAAGGATACTCAGCCTCCAAACTCAAAGGGCCTCGTCTCATCCACAAAGGAATGGAGGGAGAGCCTACAAGATTAAGAAGGTCGTGTAATTTAAAATAAATAAATTATTATCACTTAATTAGTGATGAAGAAAGTTTAACTAATAAAATAAAAATAGAGATTAATGAATACTTGATGACATGGGAGGGTTAGATACTAGTTTACAAAAGATGAAGTCTACTAGTTCTGATGAGTTGCTGAAAATAGTAGCGTTGATGAGGATTAAGATAAGCCAAAAGAGTTGAAATCCAAAACTTTGAAGAAGTGTAAGAAGAAGATGAGTTACAAAATAGGAGCTTAGCTGAGCTGATAAAGCATTCATTATCTCTCAAGAAATTTGTTCAAGATATTTCTTGCACATTTTGGTAGATGCCTTATTTGGTTAGTTTCTTGATTAAAATAAATCAATAATTCATATATTATTTACATTTAATAGTCACAAAAGAATTCATGGATGAGATGATGGAAAACAAATAAAAGATTCAAGCCTTTCAAGATGAGTTGAATTATTCTGAAGAGCTATAGGAACAATTGGATAATTCAGCATTTTCAAAAGGTGTTAAATTGAAGTGTGATAAAGGCCTTGATATCAACTATCTCATGCACATGGTAAAATATTTCACTCACATGTTCCCATATTACAGGAAGACTAGAATTTCAATTTCCAAAATTCTAACTTGAAATAAGTCAAGTTAGCATTGATATTTTGTGAGGTCAAGTGGAATTTCTAATGATTTCAAGTTTAATATTTTTTTATCATCCAAGCTTAATTTAGTTTAATAATTTTATACCCTAAATTTATGGGATCAAAAACTCTATTTATTTTGCTTCCAATTATTAGTTGAAGGGTTATAAATCATTTTGTTGTAATAGACAAACAATTTTTTTGCAATCCTTAGCATGAATTTTTCTACTAGACATTTTACAAGTTGAAAATTAATTAATACAAGGATTAAGTGTATCTCTAAATTATGTTTTGGTCATGGTAATTATATTCTATTTTTATATTTCTATGTCAAACAAATGGGTGAAAGTTTTATGATTTGATGTGATTACATAGGCTTTTGTTTAAATTTGTGCATGCTTAATGGTGATTTGATTTGATGAACTTTAAATATCTGATATTTATTTCTCCTTTGGTGATTGCATCAATGTTATGTTTAGTTGTGTAAATGCTAATCAATGTGGTGTTCCAGTATACGAGAATTCCCTTAATCATTCAGATCTGATTAATATATTGGAATTGTCATTGACCATTTAATATATGTGGTTTTTCTTTCCTCTTAACCTAATTATTTTTTCTTTCTTAAAATTTGAAGAGTAAAATGCTTTAAAGAGTTACTAAAATAAAAATTAACACATTTAGATCTACCTAAGTTTTATAATATGAATGGATGAATTTAAGTGATTTGATCTATATCTTCTGTGATATAGAACAAATAATGTATAGAACTTAATTATCTAACATGGTCAACACCTAGATCGAAAGGAACCTTGGAGTGAGATCTATCACTTTTCAAGAGGAGTAGATGATCTTTGTTCACTCAAACATGTTAGTGCTAATCCTACTATCAACATACAACTTATTTTGAAACTTTTGCAACTTTTGGTAACACCAAAAATCAATTATTCATATGTTTTCTTAGCTAAAATTTATCAATTATAATAGTTAATTTAAGCTATCCCACCTCCCTATTTCAAAAATATGTGAAAGATTAATCCAAATCTTTCAGTCATTTCTTGTCAAAATTAGCACTAATTTATTGATAAAATATACTTGTGAAGTATTTGACTTATATGTTTTTGATTAAGGGAAAAGAAGGTTTTGAAGGGGCCCCAAAACCCTTTACAACAAATTATAAAATAGATAAAACATTAAAGGTCCAGCTAGATAGATCATAACAAGAAACAAAAATAGCTAGCATAGACAAAAAGGCAACAAGAGTACCAAAAGTAACAAAAAGACAACACAAAATCACCTAAGGGATAGCCAAGAGCATAAAAAAATAGAACTAAGAAAAATTCTCAAGAAGCTCCACTGCTTCTTTCTCCAGTTGGACCATTGAGGCAGCAAGACTCTTAAGATCATCCAATTCCTTAGTTTGTTGAGCCATCTTCCTCATACTCACCTAGGTCATTTTACCATATCCAATAGCCACACCCTCAAGGGTCAAAACCTTATCCTCATAAATATCTATCATGTTCTTTTCCTGGTGAATCTGTTCTAGTTTAGTAATCTTCATGCTGAAGCTATCGACTGAGGCTTTCAGATTTTTTTTCCTTTGTTCTCCAATTTTCTTCAAGGTATTCTCATGGCTGAGAACCCTCTTTTCAGCTCATTGAACCTAGCCTCCACAACCTTAAATTGAGAGCCATAAGCTCCAGTAATAGCATTTGTGTCACTGATGGCTTTTGTCAATTCATTCAGATAATTAGGCAAGGAACTAAGATTACCTATCCCGATAGCTTCTAAAGTGTCCACTTTCCTGGAAGAGTATGCTTGTTTAGTCTTCAAACTTTCAATCTCTGAGTAGACCCATTCAATAATCTTATAAAACTCCATCACCCCATTCTTCACAGTATGAAGCATGGCAATAGAATAATTGCTACTATATTTGTTGAATTCTAGAAAGACAACATTATTCTCTAGGGTCTCCATATCGGCAATTATGACTTTGTCATTAGGAGGTAGAGTCTCACATTCCACCACCTTCTTCCCTTCTTTCTCAAAATCACAAGTCTATTTATTAGGATCCAAAGGAGTAGAATGGGTCTTTGAGGTACCATCCTCCTTCTCCAAGCTATTTTCAGTAATAGTAGGACTACACTTGGTTTTCTTCTTGGGTCTTGGGGTAGCATTTTCACTTTCAGTCTCTATACCATCATCATCCTCATCATATTCTTCAAACTAGTCATCCTACTTCTACACCTTACTCCTATTTCTTTTAACCCCTTTACAAGTAGTCTTTTTGCTCGACCCAAAAGCCATAGCTTTATCCTTCCCCTTTCTGGATCCTTTAGCAGAGGTATCCTTGTCAAAATCATCTTCCAATTCCGTATCTGACACCTCATCTTCACTGTCATCTGAGTTTTCAGACTCCTCTTCCGAGTTTGAAAGATCAATGGTAGAGTGCTCAACAAAGGAGGCCTTGACGTGGTTGTATAAGAGAAACATTAACCCTTCATGCATGGGTGGATTGCTATCTAGGTTTGCCCTAAAATCCTTTATACTAGTGTTCAAGATACTATATATGTAGAAAGGAATTAACACCGTATCTTTATGGAGGAAGTGATTCAAGAGCAAAAAATGATATCCAATAACATGAGAGTATCTACCATCAAGAGTGACATATTGCATCACAAAAAACAAAACCCATCTCCACACCTTTTTAATCACCTTTGGCGAGTAGTAGGTCTTGCTGGATTTCACTAGTTTCACTTTCTCAGTCTTCATTTGAGAATCACTTAATAGTAGCCTCTATGAGATCTCTATCCCTGTAGAATTTAATGCCCTCCATTGGCATCCCAGTAACTTCAAGAATCATTCCTTCATCAATTTCTACCTTTCTCCCGCCTATGGTGATTTTGCCCTCCTTCCAAATCTTCTTGAATAATCTAGTAATGGTAGGTATTTTTCCTATAATTTGCTCCATATACCTTCTCATTTTAGCAATCTTCAAGATAGCCCATGATTTTGGCTTCTTCTTCCATTCATTATAGGTAAGCGGCTCAATCCTTTTCCTATTGCCTCCCATTGTGTCAACGACATGATTTCTCACTCCCTTCACAATGCAGAACATGGAAAAAATAGAGACCAAAGTGAATAGCATAGAAACCCTCAAAAAATAAATGGGCACCCATAAAGTGTGCATGGTCTTGTCTGCATTAAACACCATCTCATCCTTCAAGTGCCACTCTTTCCGATTCATTATGGCAACTTTCATAGACTTATATGTTACCATAAATAAGTGCAATCAATTTAAATTGTAAAAAATATATCTATGCCAAGATAAGTAAGATTTAAGGTTGAAGAATTATAGTAGTGTTAAGTCCAATTAAGGACCCTCAAAGATGAAGAAGAAATTTGAAACCCAAAACAAATCCATTCCAATTTATAGTGTGGAAGCCTGAGTAGCTCCTAAAGAAATGATGGATGTTAACGGATAGAAAATTATTCATGGAGTTTATATTTAAATATGAATTGTTGTTACTAAAAACCCTTACTAGAGTTATTTGTAGATGAAGGTCTACTAGCTTTAAGGGTTTGTGATTAGGACATTGATAGAAAAAATGTCTCATTTTCAGTGTTTAGAATTGTCCTTCAACCCTCGTTCATAGGAGCCCTTATTTTCCAACTTCACAAAGCATTGAGAAAAAAATTATTTGTTCATTAGGGTACGATCGTTAGGGTCATCGAAAAAGGAACTCTAATGCACTAGATGTCAAATAAACACTATTTATAGCAAGTCTACAACCTTTTATTTTAATAAAGATGAGTGAGTGCGTCACATGGTGGCCCTATGTAATATTGTTAAAAGCATTATAATGTTTTGCAGAAGGAACCACATTTTGGCACCACATGTTTTTTTCTTTAAGAGAACACTTAGGAAATTAAAATAAATTACCTTAGCATTACAATCATATTTTTAATGGAAATCAAACATAGTGGATAGTGCCAGATTTTCCTCTCTACAAGTTTTATCTTTGTTTAATGTTTCACTTTGATGCTTTATGTTGTTTGAAGATGGGTATAACTATTGATAAATATGAGTGTCAGATTTTATAATTTCTAGTGTTAATTTTTGGATTATGGGCCATGTCAAGTACTCTTCTATTTTTTGCAATGGTATATGGCTAGGATTTATATTATGTCATTTGGTGAGCAAAATTCATAAGTAGTTAGTTGTTAGGAGAAATAATAGACATCCATGTTACATTGGGTCTTAGTAGATGCTTCTCTTGAGGGAAGATTTGAATGCTATTGTTTGTGTCTATTAGACCTTATGCATCTTGTTTGATTTCCAACAATGAAGAGTTTGTGATATTGTATGCTCTGCTTCTAAAGTGTTTTGTTTTCTATTATTTTTAAAAGAGGATTTAAAGTGTTAAAAGAGATTTGAATTTGCACTTCACCTTAGTGTAATTGGGTAATGCTTAATTCTCTATCCTCTTTCTATTTCCCTATGATATTTTAAGAGCCAACTTTTAAAATACCAAAGGTTGTTTGAACATAAATCATAGTTAGGTCACGCATCTATGAAATTTCTAGATTGCTCTCTTTAAGTGTAACCTTTAAGTTCAACAATTTTTTTGGCACACTTAGTGGGATTTAGGATTGTCTTTACTGGAGATTTGGTATGTTCTTCAGCATATTCACCCTTAAGGTTGAAGAGACCACAAACACTTGAAGACTCTTTAGGATCAAATCTTTTGAGTGACTCTACTGGTATGTACCTTATTCTCAATCTTGAGTAGACCTTTTTCTCTTGGTTAAGACATCATTTTATCATCTTTGAGTTTTCTTATGCTTCAACATTGAAAGATATTATGAACATTACATTATTTTCCCTCCTTTCCAATAATATACTTGGTTTATACCTTCCTACCAATATCAGGCTAGTAATATTCTTGATTTTGCTCCCTATCCCTCTACTAAACAAACTATGAGTAATTTATAAATGTTTGCTTCTTACCTACCCTTTTGTAGCCTTTTTGGTAGTCTCTTTATGCTTACCAACAAACCAAAGAGGCTTATTGTATCCCCTATCAATATGCTCATCATCTCACCTAGCATCAAAATGTGATAAATTCTAGAAATGTTAGCACTAGAGAGATGATGTTAAATTTCCAAGAACAATTGAGGTCTCTTAAGGAAGAATGAGAATATCAATATCAACTTACTTATTGGTATCAACTGCAACAACAACAAGTGGAGTCTCAAAGAAAACAACAAGATAAACTTCTTGTAATGCAATCTACTACTAGGGTAGAAGAGCAACTCATATGAAAGGATAAATTATCCCCTAAAACCTCTAATCTTGAAATCCTAAGCTTCAAATAGGGGGTTCCTTCTACTGAACTACCTAGGTTTGACATCCCAAGATTCAAAGGCTCCTGCCCTAATGTTCCATAAAAATATCCTTCTCAAGGGACTATTTCATCTTAGGAAAATTAGATTCCTTAGTCATTTGTAAAAAATATTTCTCCATCGGTTCCCTTCTCTTGATACTATATCACTCTTTAAGAGTGGACTTATTGATTGGAGGTTTGATTGATCACATGAACATAAAGATAAAGAGGAGTATCCTATGGGTTGTGAGTTTTCACATGCTCATAAGAGTGAAGAGTTTCTCCTTTTGAAAGAGGAAAATGAATATGATTAATTGCAGCATCAAGATGTAAGTCATGTTAAAGGAAAAAGAAAATAAAATGATTCATCCTTTTTAATTGATAACCTTCCATTCTTCTTTAAGAATACGGAAAATAACATGCCTATGCCCACAACATTGGCATTCTTTAAGTAATGGGATGATGTTGTGGAGATTTGTGAGAAACATATACATGTGGTTGGCCTTAAGGTTAAAGATGAGAATTTTTACATTCATGAGGTTGCTTCCCAACCCATACATCATATTGCAAGACAACCTTCATCCCAAAAGGGGAAGCATGATATTTCTCTACATTGCCATAAAGATTGTTATGAAGTAAAGATAATTCATGATAAGTAAGAAAGCAAAGAGGAGTTGATGAGGCACAATTATGAGATGAGTTAGAAGCCTTCTACTTATCAATTGACATCAAACCATCATTTTCTAAGATGGGGAATCATGAGTAGTGATAGAAAGAGGGGGTTTCCATACCATCAAAAGAGTCATCAAAGCTAGTCCCTACTTATCAACAAACCATAATGAAAGGGGAGCATAGTTATGAGTTTGCTACTAATTGGTAGCACTTTCAAGAGGATTCCTCATCAAGCATCTATCTCAATAGGAGATTTGGTCGGACCCCTACACATGCTTATTCCTAAGAGTGAAAAGAAGCACAAAGATAAGTAAGATTGTCATTAATTACACAATTCATCAATAATTGCACAATTCTAATGGAGGGAAACTGACATTTGAAAGTATGGAAGATAGTTTCATTATTGAAAAGTCCAAATTGGGCCAGCCCAATTTTGTTAGAAATTGTTAATAGATGGAGGGTGATTATTTCAAAAGAGGAGGGCGAGGTGATTTGGTGCATGACTAAAATGGGTATTTACTCGACCTAGTTGGGATATAAAATACAAAGAAAACAAGAGGGGAGGATTGACTAGCCTACAAGATTGTGTTGGAAAAAAATGTGTTTACCCAAGGGTGAGTGCCTTTCTTTGGACTGCTATGCATGGTAGGATGCTCACTAGTTAAAGGCTAATGAAGTACAACATTATTGGCCCAACTGCTTGCATACTTTGTCTCTCAAACGAGGAACTGGAAATATTTATTCCTCCCCTATTCCTTTGCCTCCCAAGTTTGGGATTGGCTCCTCTCTTCTTTGGGTTGTTTCACGGAAAGGAATGATACATTGCTAGGTTTCATAAAAGGTTGGCCTACTTCAAGGAGAAGTTCATTGTGGGGTGATATTTCGACGATATCTCTTTCTATGACTATATGGAAAATCTAGAAGGAAAGAAACACACGAATTTATGCAACAGTTATTAACGGTGGACAAGATTATAGCCAAAATAGAGGATAGTGTCTCTTAAATTGCAAATATGAAGGCTCATGGTAGAAGGGTGGATTGTATTAAGAGATGTGATGAGGATATACAAAATATTTGGATTGGTTTGAGGCTCCCTTCGAGAATTAGTGTGGGCAGTCATTTCAATGAAAAGGAGGCAGATTGGGAACATTCTTGCGAACAAAGATGGTGGAATCTTTCAGTGTTAAATGCTTATGCGCCAGTATGGATAATCTCAAAGGGAATGATGAGGATATTGCTCAACTCTTTGTCAAAGAGAATGAGGAGGAGAAAATGACATAGATAAAAATATTAGGGATTTACTTCTGGGAGAACGGACATGTTCATGATGATATTATTTATGACAAATTGTTTTCCCCTATTGTGCAGATAATGGGCTATGCTATTATCGCCTATGGAATAGTGCATCGTATAGTTAAAGAGGATAATGTTGTGGGTCTCAACAAGGTATTGAAAACTCTAGAGATTGTGCCCCAGTCAAAGATGATGTTGGGTTTCTTCGATCTAAATGCACAAGGTAGGAAGGCCAAGATGGACAAAGCTTGGAAACTATTCAAAGTTGGGGTAGGCCAAAAATACAACTTGGAAGATTTTGAGGCCTTCATGAATGAGAACAATAATCTTTTCTCAGAGGAAATTGTAGATAGACCAAAAGTGCTTGGGGAAGGGATTGTGTATCTGTATCATTGATTCCCCTCTCTAATTTAACTATGTACTTATTTTCTAGTTTTTAATATAATGGGAGATGCTCCTTTCTCGCAGTACTTATCTAAAATGAATTTTAAAAAATAAAAGACATCAACAATTTAAAAATTATGTTAACATTGATCGAAGGGGTTATAGAGATATTCCTACATTCATTCCATGTGGTAAAAGGGTAAACAGTTAAGTTGGCACTCAAACCTTAGCCAATAATGTTTTGTACTAAAATGTATTTTAATATTTATATAAGTATTTTTGCATGTTCCTATTTTTAAAACATATTTTTGAATGCAATTGTATTAAATCCATGTTTTCTAGGTGTACATTTAGATTATCTTTGATTGTGACAAAAATTTCAATAAAATAATTTTAAGAAGAAGAAATCTAAAAACAACCACTACCATTTAATCAAAATAAAATTGTCCTTGTATTAAGAATACATATTTTGAATATATTATAAGAATAACCTATTAACTTTAAAACAAACTAATATACAAGAATATACAATTATTTAGTGAAATGTTAATTATCCTAATGCAACCATCATTATTCTAGTTATCATTCAATTATTTTTTTATGTTTAACATGTGTTTCCTATTTCTCATTGTTTATGCAATCATCCTTAGGAATACATAACAATAACATGACAAAAATAACTCAAAACCTAGCAACAATTTCAGGTTTGTGGTTGCATGACTCATCAAAGATATTTTAAATCTATCAAGTTGAGATAAATTCAAACCTAAATGTTAGGACTCTCTTTCTTGATGTGGTATTCTTTTAGGGGATATTTTAAGAAATGTTGATACTTTAGTTGGTGGTTTGTTGTTTGTGAGAAAATATGTAAGGAAAGTTTTATGAGGATGGTTTTACATTCAATTGAGAATGCTTTATTATGTTCAATTATGAATGTTAATATATAAATTGTTCATTTCATATAGATAGGTAAACCTATAATAGTGTCTTATCTTTTTTTATCAAAGTAGGATACCAAAACAAGCATTAATAAGCATAAATAATATATGAATTATTTTATGTAATTTTTAGTAACTTATTTTTTTTTATAGTTTACAGTATTGTAAAGTAGTCTTACTTTGATAAAGCATAAATTTATTTGTATAAAGGATAAAATTATAAAATTTCAAATGTAAATTTGCAACACCAATATCTAGTGCACAAATATTCATAAATACGGGTGAAAGTCAAATGACAAGCAATGATATAAAGACCAATCATAAGTAATGATTTATGAAAAACTTACTAAATTGCTTTGTAAAATCTATCCATCTTATTTATAAGATATTAAATTAGATATATTAACAATAATTTTAAACATAATAAATAAGAAAATTCCTTGCATATTGCATCACACATACAATTATACATGATATGTACATGATAAAAATTATTATACATACATCATGCATGAACTACTCATGGATTGCATTATACATACAACTGTACTTAATGGCAACATAAGAGAAAATCATTGTTCATGCAAGATGCATGAAATGCTAGTAACTTACAAAAGGTATTTCATGCCACAAACTTACAACATAAAATGTTTGATTAATATTTTATAGAAAAGAAAGTTGGTTATAATAAAGATGAATACTATCAAAGTTTAGAATATTTCTACTAAGCAACATATGATATGTCATTATTTATTAGTGGATATTTTTTCCATGAATTTCTATTTTTACTTCTTATTATGAAATTATAACATGTAGATAGGCATTAACAAGTGATTAAAGTTCTATATTCCAACAAATAAAAATTTGTAATTTTCTTGGTTAATATAGTTTATAATGCCTACTGCATACAACTTCTAAATTCTTAATTCTTTAAAATATAAATTTAATTTTGTTAGTTCAAATTAATAATTAAAAATGAACGCAAATTACAATTATAGAAAATGTTTAACAATTTAAGGTTTTTGTTATCAACAAAGCCATTTCTAGGGTCTTATCAACTTACCGTTGGATGATTCCTTCTTCGTGTCGGTTCCTGTGTGGACGTGTCTTCCTGGCCTTCCATTGGAGTTTTGGAATGAGGAGATTTTTAAAGGGACTGCGAGCTCCTTTGGGGAACTCTTGTCGATCGACCCAATGACTACAGCCAAATCTAGGTTGGTTTTTGCTCGTATTTGTGTTAATGTTAATCAAATGACAGATATGCCTCAATCCATTGAGATTTTGTCTAAACTAGGGAAATGGACCCAAGTGATTGAATATGAATCTCTCCCATTTGTGTGTTTTCATTGTAAAAAGTCTGGTCATTGGGCAAAATCATGTCCTTCCAAGAAGGGTACAAATAGTAAAACTGATAATAATCTGAAGCATAAATGGCAAATGAAAGGGAATAATGATGCTCCACCTTTAGAGTTAATCCCTGAGAAGGAAGCGACCGAGTTGAAAAATGAGGGAAATAAGGGTATGAATAACTACAAGGAAAACTTTGATTGCGCCTATTCTAATAGTCAAAAAGAAAGTAATGAGGAGGAAGAGGATGGTACTGAAGACCTAGTTCAGAATACTGAATCTATGGATTTGAAGGTTGATCTTATAATCTAGGGTAAAGTTGTTGATTTATCCAGTGATGATGTTTCAGCTTCATTTAATAACAAGGAAAATGAGGAAGGCTTTAATGAAGCTCATGACTGTAATATCTTGGAAACAGTGCCTTTGTTGTTATTAACCAATGGAAGTCCTAAGCAGACTAGAAATATGAACCTGAACTCCCAATGTAAAACTCCTCCCAGAAGCATGGAGAGGGTGGGTCTTGAGGGAAATCCTAGGATTTCCAGTAAAAAAGAAGGTAAGTCAAATAAGGGGGGACCCAATGGAGGTATTTCAACTAGAAGTAAGAATAAGAAGGTTGCAGATGTTGGAAATCAAAACAAAAAATAGGGGAGACCCTCTCTAAATAATCAGAGGGAACAAGAAAGTTGGAAGAACCATGCTGATTGAACACAGATTTCCATCAAGTCAGCCTTATCTCTAGTTAAATTATGAAGATAATTTCATGGAATATCATAGGGTTGAATGCCCCCCACAAGCAGGATGTGTTGCATAATATTGTTAGAGATCATAAACCAGATGTAGTTCTTATTCAGGAATCTAAGATGTGTAAGGATAAAGTGGAAAAAATTAGAATGTTCAAAAATAATGGGGTGATTGGTACTAGCTCGGAGGGTGCCTCAGGAGGCACAACTATCTTCTGGAATCAGAATTCCATTATAGGTAAGGAAATTGCTTCAGGGGTTAACAGGACCTCAGTTTTTCTTGAGCATATTAGGGATAACTTTGTCTGGGTTATCTCTAATATCTATGCACCTAGTACTAAAGCTGGAATAGCTAAATTTTGGAGGAGTCTAGCAGAAGAGAGACAAAGGTTTTCAGATAAAAGCTGGATGATTATGGGAGATTTCAATACTCACTTAAAAGAGGATGAAAAGATGGGAGGTCTTCCTTTGCAGTTAGATGGAAGACAAGATCTCATGGACTTTATCAATGATCAAGCTTTGATGGATGTGGATCTCAAAGGGATTAATTATACCTAGACCAATAGAAGAACTGGCCTTGATCTCATTAAAGTTAGGCTAGATAGATCCTTGATCTCCCTTGATTGGCTCTCTAAGTAAAATTGTTCTTTGGCATCTATCATTAAGATTGGTTCTAATAATTATCCTATCTCTTTCACTGCCAATCCTACTTCCTCAAAATCTAATTTTCTATTTAGATTTGAAAAAGCCTGGTTATCCCACCCCTCTTTGGAAAAATTTGTTTCTGAGTGGTGGAATTCGAAGGTTGAGGGTACTTCTTTACTCAGAGTGGCCAAAAAGCTAAATATTATCAAAGCCGAAGTCAAAATTTGGAAAAAAGAGACTTTTGGAGATATCTTCAAAATGAAAGCCAATATTAAGATAGATATTAAAGAAGTTCAGGATAAAATTCAAGTGGAAGGCCTTTCTAAGGATTTGAGGAATTTTGAAAATGGGTTGCTTTCCAAATACCATGAAATTATCTCTAATGAAGAAACCTTTTGGAGACAAAGATCAAGAGCGTTATATTTGAAGGAAGGTGATAAAAATACCCTATTTTTCCACGTGACTGCTCTTAAGCATAGGGCAGCCAACAGGGTCTCTAGTTTATCGAGTAATAGGGGTATTTTGTTAAATGAAGATGAAATGAGAAAGGAAGCTATGGATTTATTTAGTAATCTTTTGGGTGGGGAGGATTCTTTGGATATCAGAAATCAAGACCTTCTTGCCTAAGCTATCCCTACCATTTTAAATGAGGATGACAACAAAAATCTATCTAGGATCCCTTCGAATTAGGAGATCAAAAAGGCAGGTTTTTCCTTTCTTGGAGACAAGTCTCCTGGTCTGGATGGATTCCCTATGTTCTTCTTTCAAAAAAATTGGAATATTGTGGAGATTGACATCTATAATGGTGTTAAAGAATTCTTTGGATCTAGACGGCTTCTCAAAGAACTCAATGCTACATTTATTGTCCTCATCCCTAAGATCTCTGGAGCTGATTCTCTCAATAAGTTTAGACCTATTAGTCTTTGTAATTATTTTTACAAGATAATATCTAAGGTGCTCACTTCTAGAATGTTGGATATCCTTCCTCGCATAATTTATGCCCAGCAAAATTGTTTTGTCCCTGGTAGATAGATTCTGGATTCTATTATTTTGGTTCATGAGAACATTATTTTTCTAATTGTTGCTAAAAAATAGGGCTTTTTTCGTAGGCTAGATATGTCCAAGGCCTATGACAGAGTGAATTGGCAATTCCTTTTTAGAATTATGAAAGCTTTTGGGTTTAGGGAAAAGGTGATTCAACAATGTTCTTAGCTGACTAGTACTATCTCTTCTGCTATTATTATTAACAGATCTCCCTCTAGTTTCTTCAAAATTTCTAGAGGCCTAAGACAGGGGGATCCTATTTCTCCTATCTTGTTTACTATCTTGGCAGAAACTTTGGGCAGATTTATTATGAGAAGTATGGAGGAAGGGAAACTCAAAGGCCTTAAGCCTTCCTCGTCCAACTTAACCTATACTCATGAACAGTTCATAGATGACTCTATTACCATGGGAGAAGCTACCATAAGAGAAGCTAGAAATATGAAGATTGACATGGATTCCTATGAAGCTGGTTCTGGGCAAAAAATAAATTGGGATAAGAGTTTTTTGTTCTTCATCAACACCCTTGTGCATAGACAAAGAAGGATTGAAAGGATCCTTGGATGTAAAATTGCAGAGTTTCCTTCTACTTATTTGGGTATACCTCTATGCTTAAAGCCTTCAGAGAATTTTTGGATGAAGCTGGTTGATAGATTTAATTCCAAATTGGTTGGGTGGAAGGGAGCCCTCCTCAACCAAGTGGGTAAGGTGATGATGCTTAAGGCTACTCTTCAAAATCTGCCTATCTATACCCTTAGTTTGTTTAAGATCCCCAGGAAGTTTGTTGAGGCCATTGAAAGAATTCAAAAAAAATTCTTATGGTTGAGAGTGGAAGATAAAAATAGAATCCCCCTTATTGCCTGGAATAATATTTGCACTCCTAAGGCTTTTGGGGGCCTAGGAATAAGGAACATTATGACTATGAATAATGCCCTATTAGCTAAACAAATTTGGAGAATGAAAGGGGAGGAAAGGGAATGGAATTCCATTTGGAAAAAGAAATACCTTCATATGCAACCATCTGATGAAGAATTTATGGATAATTTCTTCCTTGTGGATGGCTCTGCTATTTGGAATGTTGCTCAAATGGCTAAAGTTTGGGCTATTGCTAGAAGAAAGTGGAAGCTGGGTAATGGGAGAATTATCAGATTCTGGGAGGACAGATGGCTAATGGATAAACCGATGGAGGAAATCCCCATTCTTAATGAATGGAAAGACTGATTTAAAAGCAGGTATGGAGACCTTGTTAGGGAATACTAGAGAAATGGTATGTGGATTGAGTTTAGCCAGGTTTGTCCAGGCCTAAGATTTTTGGAGACCTTGCTCTCTTCCAAAATCTTCATGGAGCATTCTAAGGATTGTATGATTTGGAAGGAAACTTCTGATGGAAGATATTATGTTTCTTCAGTTGTCTCTACATTACAAAGTTCCAGATGAGACTCCTCTATGGGCGAAAGTGTGGATGAAGAATTTGACTCCCAAAATTAATATCTTTTTTTTTGGATCTTTATCCAAAATAAGGTGCTAACCCTTGATAATCTCCATAAGCATGGATTTGTTTTTCCTAACAGGTGCTCTCTTTGCTTCAGGGAGGAGGAGTCTACCTGCCATATCCTCTACCAGTGCACTTTCAATCAGGATATTTGGAATGTAATTCTTAATAAGTGGAAGTTGAGCTGGGTTTTCTTGAACTCACTGGAAGACTTCTAGCAGCAATGGTTTTGCCCTAGCTCTAATTCTAAGAATATTGAGCTCTGGAAACTTATTCTCCCCATTGTCACCTAGAACATCTAGAAGGAGCATAACAATAGGATTTTTAAGGAAAAAAGTGCGAACACTGAAGTGGTGGTGGATAAAATTTATAGAGTGATCCATGATTGCTTATATGGCATTGATACTCGATTATCTACTAAGGAAGATTTTAATGAAAGATGGAACCTTTCCAATAGTAGAAATAGCAAGGATAAAGGTAGAGATGATCTTTTCTGGAGCTTTCCTCCTTAGGGATGGATCAAGGCCAATTTTGATGGGGCATCTAAGGGAAATCTTGATAATGCTGGATATGGGGGTATTGTCAAGAATCTTGCTAGAGGTTGTCTTGTGGTTGTTGCTGGTCCTTTGGGTAACCAAATGAGCTATTATGCTGAAGTTTCGGCTGCCCTTAATACTCTGATTATTGCTAAAAATCTCAATCATGATAAATTATGGTTGGAGGGAGATTCTCTTAATATTATTAAATGCCTAAAGGGTGAAGCTGAGCCTTTGTGGTCTATCAAAAATATCATTTTTAAGGCCAGAGAAATTATTACTAGTTTTAAATCTGTTATTATTGAGCATGCTTTTAGCGAAAAAAATATCGCCGCAGACGGTCTTGCTAACCTTGGCATTATATCCGAAAAACAAAGCATATGGAATGGTGAAGATAATATTGATTTCAATATTAAAAACCTCATTAGAAAGGACAAAATTATGGGGAAAGAAAGATTGCATTTTAATCATGGTTGTATTAATGATTAAACATCAAAACTTTAAAAAGGAGATGATAGCTTATCAGAAGGGCAAAGTTTTAAATAAGAATATTAAAAATTTGCACGCTTTGTGGGTACTTATTTTCAAGTGTCAAGTGTCATCTAGAAGCTCTCTTTGAATTTGTTGAAGCAGAAAAATTGCAAAACAAATTCAAGAATGGGAGGTGGCCTAAGAAGAGAGGAACCCGATAACCTTTCTAGATGGTGGGAGATGCCCAAGGTCTGGACAAAACTGGAGAAGGGTTTTATGACGCCATTCATGGAAAAACTAGTGGATTATGACAAAAGCAGAGTTAACTTGGCAGTTACAAGAGTGACTGAAAACTGGAAAAATGGCACTTTCAAAATCCATGGTGTCAAATTCAAGCTGGACGTGGACCTCATCTCTACGGTCATGGGTATGCCCCATGTAGTACCCTTCCTCATTTGAAATCATTAGAATCATATTTTATTATTGTTTACATTAAGTGGATACATTACCATGATGTGTTATTCATACTTATATGACATTATTTCATGCTTTATCTGGATATGAGATGCATAATTTATTTGCAGTATTTTAGTACTTGTGGTTTATGGCAGTTTATGGATTATTGCTATGTACTGACACTTTACTTTATCTATGCAATGTGAAGTTATATGCTGAGTGTCTACGAGTGTATTGGATGCAAGTGGATGATTTTTCTTCACTCATTTCAATGAGACAGGGAACGTCGTGATTCTCCTTCATCGGTGTGCATACCATGTTTTTTTATATTCTATATATGCATGTGTGGTTCAGTGATGCAGGATATTGTAGGTACAAGTACTAGGTAGGTACGGGGTATCATCTCCATCTGGCTTCACAGGTCTAACCTTGCTTTATATTGTCCGATGGAAGTGGGGGAGGTAGCAGTCGACCCTATTTTACTCAGTTACACTCTTGTGAGTGTCGTTTGTTGGTCGTCCTGTAAGTTTGTTCGGTCTTCATGTATTGTCGTTTGACTTTTTTTGAGTCTTTGCTTGGGGTTTGTTCAGTTGTGTGTTTAGTGGATTTAATTAATTAATTAAATTTATGGAGTTATCTCATAGTTGGCATTTTTGGGAATTATGTATTTTATGCATTGAGATTATAAATTTAATTAATTAAAAGAAATTATTAAATTAAGTTTCAACTTGCATCATATTGGAAGTATATTTTATTTAAATTTTAGTGAAAAAAAAATTAGATTAATTTCATTTATTGTTTCCTAGAATTTTAAATAAATAAAAGAATAAATTAATGAATGAATAAAAGAATTAATTAGAATTAAAGTCTTGCTTAATTTCTTTATTTAGAAAATTAATTAATTTGCATGAGAAAAGAAAAGAAAGAAAATTGACTTTTAATTATTGCATGTTAACTTATCCTTTGTTAGAAAATTAGAAAAGAAAATAAAATTGCTTTTATTACTAAAATTAATTATTAGGGTTTTTTGAAAAAAAAAAATATATGCAACCTAGAATTTTAGTTTAAAAGGGGAATGGGTCTTTTATTTTGGGGACACAGGAAACAGGTCAAGGATTTAGGTGAAGAGAAATTTATTTGGAAGCTTGTTGAAGGATTGGTTCTCTTCTACAAATTTCTTCCAGGAAAGCTTTACCAGGTTGGGTGGCTTCATTTGATTGTTTTTTTTAAAGAAAATATTTTATTTCTTTCTGCTTTCTGAATGATGTGTGTGTTAAGACGTTTGTCAAATCTAAAGTCTTGTCTGATTATTTCTTGTTCTTGGCTAAAGTCCATTCCTAAAGTTAATTTTTGGTTCATGGAAATAATTTATTTTCGGGTGTTTTTAGATTAAAATTTTGAGAAAATTGGAAAAAGTTATTATGGTAAATTTTGCCAAGATTTTTATTGTGTATGGAAATTGCAAGATTTAGCAGGAATGGGATTTACCAGAGAAATCATTCCCTCTTGTTTGATTTTTGTTTTGATATTTGGCTATGGCAGTCCTTTTTAATATTTGTGTATCTCTATGATATTATTAGTTATTATAGAAATAAATTTAATAATAATTAAATTTATTGTGTTATTAAAAGTTAAGGGAAATTATTTTATTATATTATTTTGGAGAAATTACGTATTAATCAATTTCCTTGGAAATAAATTGGTTTGTAAATAAATTCTGGTTGAAATTTAAATTTACTTGTTTTTAGGTTATTGTGAATTTAAAAAAAAAATACCAATCGGTAGCCACTACCGACGGTAGTACGGCTACCGTACGGTAGCAATACTATCGATGGTAGTATGCTACCAGCGGTAGCAGTGCTACCGGCCTACAATAGCACGTGTTACCGTGCAAGGAGCACAGGTATTAATTGTTTTTGCTTCTTCCTAGAAATATTTCATGCAAACCAAAATATGGAGTTTCAGATTTTTGCACAAGTTATTAAATTTGATTTTTAAATTAATTCATTATAAATATGATATGAATATATATATATATACATATATATATACATATATATATATACATATACATATATATACATATACATATATATACATACACATATATATATATACATATATATACATATATACATATATATATATACATATATATATATATATACATATATATATATATATAAATATATAAGTTTATTTTATTATGGGTATTATGTTATTTAGTATTATTTTAATACTATGAAAATTAATTCATGTGGTTATATATATATTTTGTAATGTGATTATAGGTATATGATATATATACGATGTGTATATATATATATATAAATATATATTATATTAATTTAGAGTTTGGTTAATTTAAAACAAAAAATAAGCTTATGTTTTAGATTCTATGTTTTATGTGATTTTATGCTTTTGGTTGTTTAAAGAAAAGATTGCATGTATTAGGATCTTGTGTAAATGGTGTTTGCAGTCAAGCTTAATTTCGTTGCAATTCTGGTTGAGTTGTCATTGTGTCATATGTTGTTATATCTCCTTGGTTGGGTGTTGTTGTATAACCCTGTTGATGTGAGCCATTGTATGTTTTGTTCCAAGTGGTCAATCCTGGGTTAGTGATTGTGTATCCTTCACCTATGATTTGTCAGGATTAGATATGGTTTCTATTTCACCATAGAGTTCTCGTAGAGAGACCTTTCCTGTTAGTGTCCTATGAGAGAGAGTGGCTTTCGAGCGGGGGCCGCGCCCAGAGTGGATGACAGGATTACCCGTCGAAAGTCAGTTAAGAAGTGATAACCTAATAATTGATTAGGGGGTGGGTAGATTAAATATTAATTAAGATAATTCACCTCATGCATAGGTGAGTGCTAGTACAGGGCTCATAATGTTGCGAGAAGGCCTAGAATGGAAAACTTACCAGCTTGTCTTCACGAAAGGATTGGTAGGGTCCACATAAGACTTAGATGGAGCTAGAGGTTCAAGAGAGGTTACCAGGATGGGGGTTGGGACCTATGGAGGCCTACCATGGTAACCACCGTAAGCTATGCGATGATACTCTCTCCTTAGAGTCACTAGTGTTTGTGAGTTGAGTCACATGGATGTTTGCGGATTCATGTAGTTCTTTCACACTTGTCTTATTTTGCTTGCTTGAGGGTTTTCTACTATCTCCTAGCACGGTGGGGTGGTTCCATTTCAGGATCACATGGTCAGGTGGTAGTGCCACTTCCCATCGGATGTTCTGGATTGTCTTTAGGAGAGGAAAGGCTTCACTAGTGTTTCTTGGTTCGTGGTTCATGTACCACCTCATGTTCGTGATCAGTGTTCAGTTGAGACCTTGTGGTCATTGTATCAAATTTTTATGTAACCTTGATATTGTAACTTTTGTAATCCATGATATTATTGGAAGCCATGTATTTATGGATATTGTAATATTATGTCAGTGGAATATATGTTAATTTGGTTTCTTTGATCGTATGTATAAACAAAATATGGATAAATAAATGCTTTGGAATACTTTGTTTCTTTCATTATGGAATTTAGATGTATGTGTAGGTTTAAACTTAAGCATTTAATTTATCTAATTAAATGGACAATTGGATTAACCATGGTGTTAATATAATTTGTGAATTGATCATTGTTGGTAACCCTTAGGAAATCATGTGTTAAACTTTTGTTCTGTTATTAAACGTGCTATTGTTATAATTTATGCACTTAGTCTTAAAAAAAAAAATTATTTCACCCTTTAGTTGCCTAGTTGTGTTGTTTTCCTTTAGGGTTCCTGGTGGGGCATTACATTTGGTATCAGAGTCCAAGTTTCAACACTGGGTACTCTGGGTTTGTAGTGAGCCTTTCAGCTTGACCTTTTTACTTAGGTCTTAATGTTTGTGTTTCCCTTGTTTTATCCTTGCCATAGGTCTGAACCGTTTCTTTATATAGTGCTAGGTCATGGATAGGAAAGATAGGGGAGGTGGTCATACAGGTGGTCACAATAGAGGTAGAGGTGGAGGAAGGAGCTGTGATTCTGACTGTCACAGTCCTTCACCACCACCCACTCATGTGAGTGTTGAGCCGAAACAGTTAGTTCATCAGGATCCTCAGCATGCAGGAGAGCAGGTTCCCAAAAGGGAAGAGATGAGATAGATGTTTCAGGAGGTTCTGGCTAGGTTAGGCCATAGGCCTGAGTTTGAGCAGCCTATTCATGCTCACGTTGAGGAGCCGCATCAGCAAGTTCTAGAGAGAGAGAGAGAGAGAGATCACCTAGGAGGAGGGAGATTCTAGCTGATAGAGATCCACCTTCTTTGGGTCACATAAAAGAATTGATGAGGTCCAACCCTCCTTACTTTGACGGTATGGGTACCAATCTTGAGGCAGAGACTTAGCTTATCAGTTTGGATCGATGTTTCGCTATGTTTCCATACAGTAGCAACACCAAGGTAAGATGTGCTATTATGCGTCTCGAAAGTTTTGCTTCGATCTGGTAGAGACTAGAGGAGGAGAAGACCGGTATGTGCATTAACACCGTAACATGGGAGCTATTTCTGGAGAGATTCAGAGCATGATTTCTCTCACCCCTGTGGAGGCAGACTCGGGAAGATGAGTTCTACGCCTTGTGTCAGTATGGTATGACAGTAGACCAGTATGAGCACAGGTTCTATGAGCTCAAACAGTATGTCGTGATTGGTAATGATGAGGCTATGCTTGTTCAACACTTCTTGAGAGGTTTGAATGACCGCATTAGTGGAGGAGTGAGGGTGTTTGAGCCACCTTCAGTTGACATAGCCATGGCGAAAGCCAGATTGGTTGAGCTAAACCGTAGCCATGCACTTGGTGGTCAGTCAGGTGTGCAGATAGGGAGTGCACCTTCTAGTGGGAATAAAGCTCAGAGAAATCAGTCCCAGTCAGCTGCACCATTTAGGACTCCTCAGGCACCTGCTAAGGGTAGACGGCAGCAACACCCGTCGAAATTGAAACAATTTCAGGGCCCTTTAGGGCAATCCTCATAGAGTGAATCTCACACCCCTAGCCAGGGAAGTTTCCAGCAGTCTAGTGGGCCAATAGGTAATAGAGGACCAAGTAGAGGAGCTTGCTTCTCTTATGGGCAGTTTGGTCACAGAGCCACGCAGTGCCCTAAGCATTTACACAATATAGGTAGTCAGGCCAGCAGCATCAGAGCCTATAGTGGGAGATGTAGGGAGATCCCATAGAGTGTTTGCAGCGGTGGATGACCACCAAGCTAATCATTAGGGTACAATTATTGAGGCAGCAGGTCAAGGACAGGTAGCTTTCCGTGGAGACCGTGCGCATTATTCAACATCGGGATTTGATCCTCAGGGGTCACACCACCGACTAGGTAAGGGTCCTATGGGACCCACATGATGAGACCTCAGTGACTAGGGAGGATGCAGCGAAGATGAGAGAGTTGAATTCTTATTTGTTTTAGGCTTCCACGAGTAAGCCTAGTTTTGGGGGGAGAATGTAGTACCCTTCCTCGTTTGAACTCATTAGACTCATATTTTATTATTGCTTACTTTCAGTGGATACATTATCATGATGTATTATTCAGACTTATATGACATTATTTCATGCTTTATCTAGATATGAGATGCATAATTTATTTGTAGCATTTCAGTACTTGTGGTTTATGGCATTTTATGGATTATTGCTATGTACTGACACTTTACTTTATCTATGCAATGTGAAATTATATGTTGAGTGTTTGTGAGTGTATTGGATGCAAGGGGACAATTTTCCTTCACTCATTTTGGTGAGACAGGGAACGTCACGATTCTCCTTCATTGGTGTGCATGTCGTTTTTTCTATATTGTATATATGCATGTGTGGTTCGGTAATGCAGGATATTGCAGGTACAAGTATCGGGTAGGTACGAGGTATCGTCTCCACCCGGCTTCACAAGTCTGAGCATGCTTTATATTGTCCGATGGAAGTGGAGGAGGTAGTAGTTGAACCTATTTTATTCAGTTACACTCTTGTGAGTGTCGTCAGTTAGTCATCCTCTCAGTTTGTTCGGTCTTCGTGTATTGTCATTTGACTTTTTTTTAGTCTTTTCTTGGGGTTTGTTCAGTTGTGTGTTTAGTGGATTTAATTAATTAATTAAATTTATGGAGTTATCTCATAGTTGGTATTTTTGGGAATTGTGTATTTTATGCATTGAGATTATAAATTTAATTAATTAAAAGAAATTATTAAATTAAGTTGCAAGCTGCATGATATTGGAAATATATTTTATTTAAATTTTAGTGAAAAATAAATTAGATTAATTTCATTTATTGTTTCCTAGAATTTTAAATAAATAAAAGAATAAAAGAATAAATAAATAAATAAATGAATAAAAGAATTAATTAGAATTAAAGTATTCCTTTAATTTCTTTATTTAGAAAATTAATTAATTTGCATGAGAAAAGAAAAGAAAGAAAAATGATTTTTAATTATTGCATGTTAACTTATCCTTTGTTAGAAAATTAGAAAAGAAAATAAAATTGCTTTTATTACTAAAATTAATTATTAGGGTTTTTTGAAAGAAAAAAAAGTATATGCAACCTAGAATTTTAGTTTAAAACCTGGGAATGGTTCTTTTATTTTGGGAACACAAGAAACATGTCAGGGATTTAGGTGAAGAGAAATTTATTTGGAAGCTTGTTGAAGGATTGGTTCTCTTCTACAAATTTCTTCCAGGAAATCTATACCAGGTTGGGTGGCTTCATTTGATTGTTTGTTTTAAAGAAAATATTTTATTTCTTTCTTCTTTCTGAATGATGTGTGTGTTAAGACGTTTGTCAAATCTAAGGTCCTGTCTGATTATTTCTTGTTCTTGGCTAAAGTCCATTCCTAAAGTTAATTTTTGGTTTATGGAAAGCTGCTATTTTCTGAGTGTTTTTAGATTAAAATTTTGAGAAAATTGGGAAAAGTTATTATGGCAAATTTTGCCAAGATTTGGGAGGAATGGGATTTACCAAAGAAATAATTCCCTCTTGTTTGATTTTTGTTTTGATATTTGGCTATGGTAGTCCTTTTTAATATTTGTGTATCTCTGTGATATTATTAGTTATTGTAGAAATAAATTTAATCATTAATTAAATTTAATCTATTATTAAAAGTTAAGGGAAATTATTTTATTATATTATTTTTGAGGAATTATGTATTAATCAATTTCCTTGGAAATAAATTGGTTTGGAAATAAATTCTGGTTGAAAATTAAATTTACTGGTTTTTAGGTTATTGTGAATTTACAAAAAAATATATATAAAAAAATATTTAAAAAAAATACCAATCGGTAGCCACTATCGACGATAGTATGGCTACCGTGTGGTAGCAGTACTACCGACAGTAGTATGCTACCGGCGATAGCACCTGCTACCATGCGGTAGCATGTGCTACCTACAGCAGCACGTGTTACTGTGCAGGGAGCAGGGGCATTAATTGTTTTCGCTTCTTCCTAGAAATATTTCGTGCAAACCAAAATATGGAGTTTCTAATTTCTGTGCAAATATATATAAGTTTATTTTATTATGGGTATTATGTTATTTAGTATTATTTTAATACTGTGAAAATTAATTCATGTGGTTATATATATTTCGCAATATGATTATATGTATATGATATATATACGATGTGTATATATATTCATATAATTATATTATATTAATTTAGAGTTTTGTTAATTTCAAAAAAGAAAAAATAGCTTATGTTTTAGATTCTATTTTTATGCTTGGAAATACATTAGGAGATTAATTTTTATGTGATTTATTTAACCTTATTGGACAAATGACAAAATTGATGTCTTTGTATTAATATAGTTGTATTTTCTTATTTTTTGGAAAATCTTTAATTGCAAGTTTTTTATGCTTTTGGCTATTTAAAGAAAAGATTGCCTGTATTAGGATCTTGTGTAAATGGTGTTTGTAGTCAAGCTTAATTTCGTTGCAATTCTGGTTGAGTTGTCATTGTGTCATATGTTGTTATATCTCCTTGGTCAGGTGTTGTTGTATAACCCTATTGATGTGAGCCATTGTGTTTTTTGTTCCAAATGGTCAATCCTGGGTTAGTGATTGTGTATCCTTCACCTGTGGTTTGTCAGGATTAGATATGGCTGTCTGTTTCACCATAGAGTTCTCATAGAGAGACCTTTCTTGTTAGTGTCCTATGAGAGAGAGTGGCTTTCGAGCAGGGGTCATGCCCGAAGTGGATGGCAAGATAACCCGTCGAAAGTGAGTTAAGAAGTGATAACCTAATAATTGATTAGGGGATGGGTAGATTAAATAATAATTAAGATAATGTAACTCGTGCATAGATGAGTGCTAGTACAAGGCTCATAATGTTGGGAGAAGGCCTGGAATGGAAAACTTACCTCCTTGTCTACACAAAATGATTGGTAGGGTCTGCATGAGACTTAGATGGAGCCAGAGGTTCGGGAGAGGTTACCAGGATAACCCATGATGGGGGCCAAGACCTATGGAGGCCTACCATGGTAACCACCGTAAGCTATGCGATGAAACTCTCTCCTTAGAGTCACTAGTGTTTGTGAGTTGAGTCACATGGATGTTTGCGGAGTCATGTAGTTCTTTCGTACTTGTCTTATTTTTCTTGCTTGAGGGTTTTCTACTATCTCCTAGCACGGTGGGGTGGTTCCATTTTGGGATCACATGGTCGGGTGGTAGTGCCACTTCCCATCAGATGTTCTAGATTGTATCTTTAGGCGAGGAAAGGCTTCGCTAGTGTTTCTTGGTTCATGGTTCATGTACCAGCTCATGTTCGTGATCATTGTTCAGTTGAGACCTTGTGGTCATTGTATCAGATTTTTATGTAACCTTGATATTGTAACTTTTGTAATCCGTGGTATTATTGGAAGCTATGTATTTATGGATATTGTAATATTATGTCAGTAGAATGTATGTTAATTCAGTTGCTTTGATCTTATGTATAAATGAAATATGGATAAATAAATGCTTTGGAATAATTTGGTTCTTTCATTATGGAATTTAGATGTATGTGTAGTTTTAAACTTAAGCATTTAATTTGTCTAATTAAATGGACAATTGGATTAACCATGGTGTTAATATAATTTGTGAATTGATCATCATTGGCAACCCTTAGTAAATCATGTGTTAGGCTTCCACTGTGTTATTAAACATGCTATTGTTATAATTAATGCACTTAATTTTTAAAAAAATAAATAAATTTCACCCTTTAGTTGCATAGTTGTGTTGTTTTCCTTTAGGGTTCCTGGCGGGGCATTGCACTCCATATTGGCCTCAATTTCTTTAGGGACCTCAAAGTCTCCAATAATGTTGTGAAGCTCTTTTCTACAAAGATAAGGAGATAGCTAAATTAGGCAAAGTGTCGGGGGGGGTATGATGAAGCGTCTAACATTAAAAAAATCTGGGGTTTTGTGCTTAATGCCATTATGGAGTATATCACTCTGGAGGGCCTCTTCACTAGGGTCCATACATATCACTTTGTGCTTCTAAATCACTTTAGGCATGAGAAAAGGGTGTCTCTTCCTTATTACCTTTTCAAGTATCTGTCACGCTCGTTGAACAAGCACAGTAAGAACCCCTCTTCTCCTGTGCTACATTATGTTCTTATTTTTCTCATTTATGAGAATTTTAAGATTTTGGTGATTCAAGAAAACAAAAGGTTGTCGATGTCCCCAGGCAAAGGCAAGAGGAAAAGTGAGGATTCTAGGCCGAGCAAGGATGAGCAAAAATAGAGTAAACAGGCTAAAAAAGGCTCTGTGGAGAAAAATGTGGAGGACACGGATTTGAGCCATAAACATAAGGATGTGGAGGTTGATCCCGAGTATACGGGAAAAGAAGGTAGTGATATGGAGACTGATGATACTGATAGGGAGGAGAGCTGGAAAGATGAGGAAGTGGGGGAAGAGGAAGGAGGAGAAGAGGAAGATTCTGTCTAGAACAGTTCAGTCAAGGAAACATCCAGAATGGATAGTGGTAATGAGAAGGCAAAACAGGAAGAGGATGAGGGTAATAAGGAGGAACCTACCCATAGTGTGAGCCCTGGTGATCTCAACAACCAGCCCATGGAGGAGTCAGATAACCAGAAAAAATAGGAGGACAAGGAAATGGAAATAGAGTTGAACAAGGATAAGGAGGATACGATAATGGAAAAGGATGGAGTTGGGGATGAGATGAGTATTGGTATGCTTATTCTAGATAAGCTTAAGAACCAGTCTGATGCTCATCTAGGTTTTGATAGATGGGTTTATGAAAGAATTAATAATATGGAAAAAAAGGCTAAACATCAGGAAGAGTAGGGACAGAAAGGTGAAAGCAAATTGAAGCAATGGGAAAAAAAAATGGATGAAAAGGTGGAGAAGTTGGAAGTTTAGATCAGCAAGCTGGAGGAAGGGAAGGCTGCCATGAATAACTTCCTAATTTTGATTCCAGAGATCCTCAACTCTGCGACGAGGAACATGGAGGAAATATCCAAATACCTTGATGGTCCCAACCCTACCAAGTCTATTGTGGACCTTGATGCTGAAGAAGTTGCTACTGAGGTTGGGAATGTGGATAGTGTTCTTGGAGGTGTGGCTAAAAGGACCAGGGTGAGCTTGAAAAAGGCTGCCTTGGCTTCTTCAAAGGAAATACCAATTCTTAGGGAGAATATCAAAGAAATGCAAGGGATTAGTGAGAAATTGGTGAATGCCCTTAAAAACATAATGTAATTTGTTTTTTTTTCAGTTTTTGCTGGTTGTTGCTAGTAGTGTTGGACTTTTGTGCTAGCATTTGTCCAGCACTTTGCTGGTATTTTCGTTGTCTGTCCCATTTAGTTTCTTAATTTTTTTATCTTTTATGATTCCTTTGTAAAGGGTTTCGAGGTCCCTTCAAAACCTGATTTTCCCGTAATAAAAAACAAACCCATTCTATGGAATGCATTCCATTGGATACCGGTGACCTATTTCAAGGCTCCATTTTTGAAGTAAACTTAAAAATTGCCAGTAAAAGTTGGAGAGATTTCAGTCATTTTGTTTTTGCTTTAACCAAAGAATTTTCAAGGGAAGCTTGTGATCAACTAAAGCAAGTGTTTCTACTTCAACCATAAAATTTTTTATGTGTAATTGTCATATGATATGCTAAATTTCAAATATTAATGACCATTCAAATATTATGGTTTTCTTGCTAGCTTGTGCAAATTGCCCTGATAAAATAACAAAATCATAAGTAGCTCAGTAAAATGAAAACAACAATCACAAAAGGAAAGCCAAAATTAGCTAAACCTTATCTCCACGATAAGAACAAAAAATAGCAAGGGAAATAATGGATGCTTCGTATCATCCTTCCCATCTTTGAAAGTTTTTGAATCTCTTCGTCTGGAAGTGTTCAAATTGGAGAATTTCAGTACATTACTATTATAAAGAATAATATTCTTTTGACTTGGAAAAGGAAGTCACCATGTTCTCTTCCATTAGATTAGATATTTTTGGAAATCATCACTGTTTTTCCTATTTCATTTCCAACTTCTTGTTAGAACAAAGATCCTTCTCTGTCAATTTGTTCATTTTCCCTTTTCCCAGCCCCTTGAAGGCTTAGTAGTCCTCCTCCACTGAATACTTTCTCATTGTCTGCATTATGCCATTTAGTCATGCTTTCCATTTCATATTTTGTGAGGTGGACTTCATTGTTGAGCCTAGTGTAATGTGATTCATAAATCAAATCTTTTTGGATAGTATCCTTAATACCATAATTGAACATATATCTACTCCCTCCCTCAATCATCCTTTTTCCCATAATTGAGTTCTTCTCTCTGTTCTAGATTTATTTTAGCTTTATTTTGATACATTTTCTATGGTGTATTATTTATATTTCTAAGTACTATATAAGTATATGCTCACACTTTGCCTTAAAAAACAAAAAACATTATCTCGATGAGTTTCCCTCATAGCTTGCAATTTTCCCTCTAGAATGATATGATTGTTGTAGTTGTGTTTGTACAATTACATGCATATTTAACTTTTCCTACACAGTGAGCTCCTTTGGCACATACTAATACCTTGATGCTCTTTCAAATACTTTCTCACATCATCCTGGATGCCTTGACATCAATTACAAAATTAACTAGCACCTTTGACATCAATGACAATCTTTTGCATCACACTTATGCAAACTTGACCAAACAAGATCCATACAAAGACTTTTCAAATTGATTATATATTATGAACATAATAAGTCCAAAATGCATAATTGAACATGACAAAAAGCACCATTTGTACACAACCAAATTAAGCAGCAACACCTCTAAACAATACTTATTCTCCATCTCCCACCTCTCTCCCCCTCACTCTTTGCCTCTTTGCATTTGACAAAACTGGTCCATCCTTTATGCTGAAAGGATGTTCATAGCATGATTCAAGGCTATTTTGAAGGTGGTTGTATTTAGTTTTACAACTACGAATTGCATTTTCTGGAAACTTTATTTTTTAACCTTTTCAATATATCAGCTTTGTTCATATCCTACAAATTTGGTATTCCAGAAGAACACATTTCTTTTTGAGGGATCTCATTCCACTTTATTATGCCTCTTAAATGCTTCCAAATGAACAAATTTAATATGTGGACATTAACCACTTGCAGATCATCCACATTTACTAGTTTTTAGGTTATTGTGAATTTTTTTAAAAAAATATATAAAAAAAAAATACCAATTGGTAGACACTACCGACGGTAGTACGACTACCATATGGTAGCAGTACTACCGACGGTAGTATGCTACCGGCAGTAGCATCTGCTACCTATGACATCACGTGTTATCGTGCAGGGAGCAGGGGTATTAATTGTTTTCGCTTCTTCCTAGAAATGTTTCATCCAAACCGAAATATGGAGTTTCAGATTTCTATACAGGTTATTAAATTTGATTTTTAAATTAATTCATTATAAATATGATATATATATATATATATATATTCATATATAAGCTTATTTTATTATGGGTATTATGTTATTTAGTATTATTTTAAGACCGTGAAAATTAATTCATGTGGTTATATATATATATTTTGTAATGTGATTATAGGCACATGATATATATAGGATGTATATATATTCATATAATTATATTATATTAATTTAGAGTTTGGTTAATTTCAAAATAAAAAAGCTTATGTTTTAGATTCTATATTTATGCTTGGAAATACATTAGGAGATTAATTTTTATGTGATTGATTTAACCTTATTGGACAAATGACAAAATTGATTTCTTTGTATTAATATAGTTGTATTTTCTTATTTTCTGGAAAATCTTTAAATGCAAGTTATTTATGCTTTTGGCTATTTAAAGAAAAGATTGCTTGTATTAGGATCTTGTGTAAATGGCATTTACAGTCAAGCTTAATTTCGTTGCAATTCTAGTTGAGTTGTCATTGTGTCATATGTTGTTATATCTCCTTGGTCAGGTGTTGTTGTATAACCCTGTTGATGTGAGACATTATGTGTTTTGTTCCAAATGGTCAATCCTGGGTTAGTGACTGTGTATCCTTCACCTGTGGTTTGTCAAGATTAGATATGGCTATCTGTTTTGCCATAGAGTTCTCATAGAGAGACTTTCCCTGTTAGTGTCCTATGAGAGAGAGTGGCTTTCGAGCGGGGGCCGCACCCGAAGTGGATGGTAGGATAACCCATCAAAAGTTAGTTAAGAAGTGATAACCTAATAATTGATTAGGGGGTGGGTAGATTAAATATTAATTAAGATAATGTACCTCGTGCATAGGTGAGTGCTAGTACAAGGCTCATAATGTTGTGAGAAGGCCTTGAATGGCAAACTCACCACCTTGTCTTCACGAAAGGATTGATAGGGTCCGCATGAGACTTAGATGGAGCCGGAGGTTCAGGAGAGGTTACCAGGATAACCCAGGATGGAGGCTGGGACCTATGGAGGCCTACCATGGTAACCACTGTAAAGCTATGCGATGACACTCTCTCCTTAGAGTCACTAGTGTTTGTGAGTTGAGTCACATGGATGTTTGTGGAGTCATGTAGTTATTTCATACTTGTCTTATTTTGCTTGCTTGAGGGTTTTCTACTATCTCCTAGCATGGTGGGCTGGTTCTATTTGGAGATCACATGGTCGGGTGGTAGTGCCACTTCCCATCATATGTTCTGGATTGTATCTTTAGGCGAGGAAAGGCTTCACTGGTGTTTCTTGGTTCGTGGTTCATGTACCAGCTCATGTTCATGATCATTGTTCAGTTGAGACCTTGTGGTCATTGTATCATATTTTTATGTAACCTTGATATTATAACTTTTGTAATCCGTGGTATTATTGGAAGCCATGTATTTATGGATATTGTAATATTATGTCAGTGGAATGTATGTTAATTAAGTTGCTTTGACCTTATGTATAAATGAAATATGGATAAATAAATGCTTTGGAATACTTTGGTTCTTTCATTATGGAATTTAGATGTATGTGTAGTTTTAAACTTAAGCATTTAATTTATCTAATTAAATGGACAATTGGATTAACCATGGTGTTAATATAATTTGGGAATTGATCATCATTGGTAACCCTTAGGAAATCATGTGTTAGACTTCCGTTGTGTTATTAAATGTGCTATTGTTATAATTAATGCACTTAATCTTTTAAAAAAATAAATTATTTCTCCCTTTAGTTGCCTAGTTGTGTTGTTTTCCTTTAGGGTTCCTAGCAGGGCATTACATTTGGTATCAGAGCCCAAGTTTCAACACTGGGTACTCTAGGTTTGTAGTGAGCCTTTTAGTTTGACCTTTTTACTTAGGTCTTAATGGTTGTGTTTCGCTTGTTTTATCCTTGCCATAGGTCTGAACCATTTTCTCTATATAGTGCAAAGGAATTGATGAGGTCCAACACTCCTTACTTTTATGGTATGGGTACCGGTCTCGAGGCAGAGACTTGGCTCATCAGTTTGGATCGGTTTTTTGCTATGTTTCCATACAGTAGCAACACCAAGGAAAGATTTTACTATTATGTGTCTCGAAAGTTTTTCTTCGATCTAGTAGAGACTAGAGGAGGAGGAGATCGGTGTGTGCATTAACACCGTAACATGGGAGCTATTTCTAGAGAGATTCACAACATGATTTCTCTCAACCTAGTGGAGCCAAACTCGGGCAGATGAGTTCTACGCCATGCGTTGGTATGGTATAACAGTAGACCAGTATGAGCACAGGTTTTATGAGCTCAAACAATATGTTAGAATTGGTAATGATGAGGCTATGCTTGTTCAGAACTTCTTAAGAGGTTTGACTGATCGCATTAGTGGAGGAGTGAGGGTGTTTGAGCCACCTTTAGTTGACATAGCCATGGCGAAAGCTAGATTGCTTGAGCTAAACCTTAGTCGTGCAATTGGTGGTCAGTCAGGTGTGTAGATAGGGAGTGCACCTTCCAGTGGGAATAAAGCTTGGGAAATCAGTCACAGTCAGTTGCACCGTTTAGGACTCCTCAGGCACCTGCTAAGGGTGGATGACAGCAGCAACAACAGCAACCATCAAAATCGAAACAATTCCAGGGCCCTTCAGGGTAGTCCTTGCAAAGTGAATCTCACGCCCCTAGCCAGGGAAGTTTCCAGTAGTCTAGTGGGCCGACAGGTAATAGAGGACCAAGTAGAGGAGCTTGCTTCTCTTATGGGCAGTTTGGTCACAGAGCCACGCAGTGCCCTCAACGTTTACACAATACAGGTAGTCAGAGGCCAGTAGCATCAGAGCCTACAGTGGGAGATGCAAGGAGATCCCATAGAATGTTTGTAGCAGTGGATGACCGCCAACATGATCATCAGGGTATAGTTATTGAGGCAGCAGGTCGAGGATGGGTAACTTTCTATGGAGACCGTGTGTATTCTTCAGCGTTGGGATTTGATCCTCAGGGGTCGCACCATCGACCAAGTAAGGGTCCTATGGGACCCAAATGATGAGACCTTTGCGACTAGGGAGGATGCAGCGAAGATGAGAGAGTTGTATTCTTATTTGTTTTAGGCTTCCAAGAGTAAGCCTAGTTTTGGGGGGGAGAATGTAGTACCCTTCCTCGTTTGAACTCATTAAACTCATATTTTATTATTGCTTACTTTTAGTGGATACATTACCATGATGTGTTATTCAGACTTATATGACATTATTTCATGTTTATCTAGATATGAGATGCATAATTTATTTGCAGTATTTCACTACTTGTGGTTTATGGCATTTTATGGATTATTGCTATGTACTGACACTTTACTTTATCTATGCAATGTGAAATTATATGTTCAGTGTCTGCGAGTGTATTGGATGCAAGGGGACAATTTTCCTTCACTCATTTCAATGAGACAAGGAACTTCGTGATTCTCCTTCATCGGTGTGCATGTTGTGTTTTCTATATTGTATATATGCATGTGTGGTTCGGTGATGCAGGATATTGCAGGTACAAGTATTGAGTACGTACGAGGTATCGTCTCCACCTGGCTTCACAGGTTTGAGCGTGCTTTATATTGTCTGATGGAAGTGGAGGAGGTAGCAGTTGACCCTATTTTACTCAGTTACACTCTTGTGAGTGTCGTTAGTTGGTCGTCCTATCAGTTTGTTCGGTCTTCGTGTATTGTCGTTTGACTTTTTCTCAGTCTTTGCTTGGGGTTTGTTCAGTTGTGTGTTTAGTGGATTTAATTAATTAATTAAATTTATGGAGTTATCTCATAGTTGGTATTTTTGGGTATTATGTATTTTATGCATTGAGATTATAAATTTAATTAATTAAAAGAAATTATTAAATTAAGTTGCAAGCTGCATGATATTGGAGATATATTTTATTTAAATTTTAGTGAAAAATAAATTAGATTAATTTCATTTATCATTTCCTAGAATTTTAAATAAATAAATGAATAAATAAATGAATAAAAAAATTAATTAGAATTAAAGTATTGCTTTAATTTCTTTATTTAAAAAATTAATTAATTTGCATGAGAAAAGAAAAGAAAGAAAAATGATTTTTAACTATTGCATGTTAACTTATCCTTTGTTAGAAAATTAGAACAGAAAATAAAATTGCTTTGATTACTAAAATTAATTATTACGCATTTTTGAAAAAAAAAAAGTATATGCAACCTAGAATTTTAGTTTAAAAGGGGAATGGGTCTTTTATTTTGGGGACACAGGAAACGGGTTAGGGATTTTGGTGAAGAGAAATTTATTTGGAAGCTTGTTGAAGGATTGGTTCTCTTCTACAAATTTCTTCCAAGAAAGCTATACCAAGTTGGGTGGCTTCGTTTGATTGTTTGTTTTAAAGAAACTATTATTTTTCCTTTCTTCTTTTGAATGATGTGTGTGTTAAGACGTTTGTCAAATCTAAAGTCATGTCTGATTATTTCTTGTTCTTGGCTAAAGTCCATTCCTAAAGTTAATTTTTGGTTTATTGAAAGAAGCTATTTTGTGGGTGTTTTTAGATTAAAATTTTGAGAAAATTGGGAAAAGTTATTATGGCAAATTTTGCCAAGATTTTTATTATGTATGGAAATTGCAAGATTTGGGAGGAATGGGATTTACCAGAGTAATCATTCCCTCTTGTTTGATTTTTATTTTGATATTTGGCTATGGCACTCCTTTTTAATATTTGTGTATATCTGTGATATTATTAGTTATTATAGAAATAAATTTAATCATTAATTAAATTAATTATGTAGCATACTACCGATAGTAGTATGCTACCGACAGTAGCATCTTATACCTATGGTAGTAATTTTTTTAACTTCTGACTTATTTCTAATGATTTATATTTTTTAATAGAGTGAGTGGATAAAAATTGTATATTCATTGTAATTTTTTATTAATAATAATCAATTTATAAGAGGTATGACTATGTGTAAGATTGGCTTGTGAAATTATGTATATCAGTTTGTCCTAATCCATACAATAACTAGTTCTCAAATTTGCATTCCTAATCCATAACATGATTAAGGTTGATTCTATACTTATGCATCTAAAAGTTCACTATTAGAACTCAAACTTCAAATTTATTTGTTGCCAACTATTTTACTAGTTAGTATGCTTTGACTTAGCACTTGTTGATTAATATGATTGGTTATTGTATCTAAGGATAATTCCATTCTCATTTGAAATCATATAGGGATCATGTAGGACATCATAGAGAAATATATTTGAGAAAAATAGTAGTTTCAGATTGTACAATAAAAAGAATCAAGACCATTTACATTAGAGCACCTCATCCTAGGACCATTGCATTTTTACTTGTTATCCTCAATAATTTTTATCAAAGCTATAAAGCTATTTCGTTAGGGTATGACCAAGGACAACATGACCCTTGTAATTTGGTATATTCCTTAAAGGTGTTTATGAACATTTCTTATCCTTAAAATAATTAAATGCCACAAATTAAGGTTAGTGAATTGCATTATCCTATTTCTTGCTAGTTTAGATATGTGTCCATCCATTCAAATCCAAGCTACTATCAAATCCATGATAATGGATGTGAGCTACTACAAATAATACATAATTTGTAAAAAATGGAGATCTTTATTTGAGTTAACCCCAAAATCCACATATTTGGTAAACTGGATCTTAACATTTGACAAATCATGTCTCCATCAAATCTTTAGCTGAGTACGTAATATTTAATTTAAATTTCATTTTATTACCAAAAGAGCACCCATAACCCTTTTGTTTGCCCTTCCAAGGGACAAAACTATATGTGTGACCAAGTCTAAGGAGGTAGAAGCCATATGAAAATGACTAATTTTATTTTTAAAATGATGGATTTAGCATGTCAAATGATGAATTTAGGTGATGTGAAAACTAGTTCAGTACAAATTCAAATTAGGTGCTAAGATGATTGTAAAATTAGATCTCGACTACATTTCTAAAGATCTATTTTTCTCCATTTTACTTAAGGATTACCTTCATGAGAATGAGTTGGTTTTTGGAGCATCAAGTACTTGTGGGGTGATATTTGGACGATATCTCCTTCTATGAATATATGGAAAATCTAGAAGGAAAGAAACACATGAATTTCTGCAACAGTTCATTAACGGTGGACAAGATTATAGCTAAAATAGAGGATAGTGTCTCTGAAATTACAAATATGAAGACTCATGGTAGAAGGGTAGATTATATTAAGAGATGTGATGAGGATATACAAAATATTTGGATTGGTTTGAGGCTCCCTTCGAGAATTAGTGTGGGTGGTCATTTCAATCAAAAGGAGCCATGTTGGGAACATTCTTGCAAACAAAGATGGTGGAATCTTTCAGTGTCAAATGCTTATGCACCAGTATGGATAATATTAGGGAGACCTCAAAGGAGCATATTTCTCAACTCTTTGTCCAAGGGAACAAGGAGGAGAAAATGAGAGTGATAAAAATATTAGGGATTTACTTCTAGAAGAACGAGCATGTTCATTATGATATTATTTATGAGAAATTGTTTTTCCCTATTGTGCAGATAATGGGCTATGCTATTATCACCTATGGAATAGTGCATCATATAGTTAAAGAGGAGAATGTTGTGGTTGTCAACAAGATATTGAAAAATCTAGAGATTGTGCCCCTTCTCCTATTATTTAGCGACCATGAGCATAATGGAAGGGGATAAGAATAGAAAAGAGCCCTCTACTTGTGAGAAGTGAAAAAAGAATAAAGATGTTTGGTAGGAAGTCGTCGATAGTAGTCTCATCCCTACCTGGACCGACTTCACAACCCCTCTCCTCTGATTATGGAGGCCTTTTTTAACGAATGGAAAAAAGGAAGTCTTAGGGATTATGGTGCTGATTATTAGATTGATGAAACTTTGGTGGTGATGGTCACTGGTCTAGCTACGACTGGAAGAAGGTTTTACAGGGATAGAAAAATTGGGGAGGAGGGCTTGTTGAGTTTCTTTGACAAAGACAAGGAGCACTCTAGAGTCACCAAGATGGATGATGGTGGCTATAATAGAAAAGACCTCATGGCCCCATAGGTTGACATGGCTGAGTTTATAATGAGGTATTTCACCCTCAATGGCAGGTATGCAAGCATCTTCTCCTACCATTTCACTATCTTAAATCATTTTCGACATGGTAAAATTATCTTTATTCCCTACTATCTTTCCTCTTCCCTTGAGAATAGCCTGGAAAAGCACCTGGAGAACCCTAATAGCCTTGTTCTCCATGAGGGACTTATTGTCCTTATCATGGAACATGCCAAATCCCTTAAAATTTTGCCCCCACTTGCTGAGGTTGGCCTCTAGACGGAGGTCCAAGATGTCTCTAACTCTGAGATAGACCTGGATGATAGTGGGGTTCCTGTTGATGACCCTGAATACAAACCTGCAGATGAAAAGGAAATGATGGTCACTCCTAGGATGCTCGACAGAAAGAATCCCCTCAGATGGGTGACTAGCAAATATAAAACCAACAACAAGCTGATCTCCAAGGCTGAACCCCTCACCAAAAAGAAAAAGCTAGTGGCTAAGGATCACAACCCGAAGATTATAGACCAAGGGATTAAACTGGACATCCCTATCAATGTCCAAAAAGAAAAATAGAGGACCATAGAAAATGAAGAGAGCTGTGAAAATCAGAAGGCTGGTAGTCTAATGAATTCGGTCATTGAAGCCACTAGAAGCCAGGAAAGCTGCTGGAAGTGGGTCGAGCACAAAATTGACACCCTCAAAATGGGGGTTAAGGAAATAATTGACATTTTCACTACTTCCTCTAAACCCAACAAACTGGAGAAACTCGTGGTTATGACTCAAAAACTCTCCCAAAATGTTGAGGTGATGAAATAAAACCATGAGGAAAGGATTGATAAGGTGGAACAATCCATGGCTGAGATTAAGAAAAATCTCAAGAACCTGGTCGACATTAGTAGAGAAGCCATGAACAACAACATTGAGGGGCTTGAAAAGATTAATGCCATGGTTGCTGATTATAGATCCTATCATAGTGATCCAGTGAAAGATCTTGGAGGAGATGATATAACTACTGGAGACAGCAAAACCACTGGACCCAATTCCAGAACCAGGAGTAGAAGCAACAACAAGGGTACCTCCAGATTCATCATGGAGGAGCTTGAGGAAATGAATAGGATTTCCATCCAAAAGAAGAAGGATCTAGTGCTCTCGCTTAACTGAGAGCTTTTTCTTTTGCTTTGGCTTGTTTGTCTGCGTTTCCTTTGTTTTTGTTTCTGATCTGGGTTGCTCCCTTATTTTGCTGTTGTTTCTTGCCGATTTGGCTGTTGTCTGACTGTTGTAAAACTTTAGCTTTCGGGTCCTTGTAAAACCCGTTTATCTTTATCAAAAACTTTTTAAAAAATTAATATACAAGACTATACAATTATTTAGTGAAATGTTAATTATCCTAATGCAACCATCACTATTATACTAGTTATCACTCATTTATTTGTTCATGTTTAACACATGTTTCCTATTTCTCATTGTTTATGCAATCACCCTTAGGAATACATAACAATAACATGATGGAAAAATAAATTAAAACCTAGCAACAATTTAAGATTTGTGGTTACATGACTCATCAAAGATATTTTAAATCTATCAAGTTGAGATAAATTCAAACCTAAATGTTAGGACTCTCTTTCTTTATGTGGCATTCGTTTAGGGGATTATTTGAAAGATCATAAATAGTTGCAAATTTTAAGAAATGATGATACTTTAGTTGATGGTTTATTGTTTGTGAGACAATATGTAAGGAAAGTTTCATCAGGATGGTTTCACATTCAATTGAGAATGCTTTATTATGTTCAATTATGTTAATATATAAATTGGTCATTTCATATAGATAGGTAAACGTATAATAGTGTCTTATCTTTTTTTTTTTATCAAAGTAGGACACCAAAACAAGCATTTAATAAGCATAAATAATATATGAATTCTTTTATGTAATTTTAGTAACTTATTTTTTTATAGTTTACAATATTGTAAAGTAGTCTTACTTTGATAAAGCAAAAATTTATTTGTAGAAAGGATAAAATTATAAAATTTCAAATATAAGTTTGCAACACCTATATCTAGTGCACAAATATTCTTAAATACAGGTGAAATTCAAATGACAAGCAATGACATATAGACCAATCACATGTAATGCTTTATGAAAAACTTACTAAATTGCTTTGTATAATCTATCCACCTTATTTATAAGATATAAAATTAGATATATTAACAATAATTTTAAACATAATAAATAAGAAAATTCCTCACATATTGCATCACACATACAATTATACATAACATGTACATGACAAAAATTATTATAGATACATCATGCATGAACTACTCATGGATTGCATTATACATACAACTATACTTAATGGCAACATAAGAGAAAATCATTGTAATGCAAGATACATGAAATGCTAGTAACTTACAAAAGGTATTTCATACCATAAACTTACAACATAAAATGTTTGATTAATAATTTATAAAAAAGAAGGTTGGTTATGATAAAGATGAATACTATCAAAGTTTAGAATATTTCTACTAAGAAATTGAATTTCTATTTTTACTTCTTATTAAGAAATCATAACATGTAGATACACATTAACAAGTGTTTAAAGTTCTATATTCCAACAAATAAATTTTTTTAATTTTCTTGGTTAAATATAGTTTACAATGTCTACTGCATACGACTTACTAAATTCTTAATTGTTTAAAATATAAATTTAATTTTGTTACTTCAAATTAACAAATAAAAATGAACGCAAATTACAATTATAGAAAAGGGTTTAACAATTTAAGATTTTTGTTATCAACAAAGCCATTTCTAGGGTCTTATCAACAAACCCATTCTATGGAATGCATTCCATTGGATGCCCGTGACCTGTTTCAAGGCTCCATATTTGAAGCAGACTTAAAAATTGCCAGCAAAAGTTGGTGAGATTTCAGTCATTTTGTTTCTGCTTTAACCAAAGAATTTTCAAGGGAAGCATATGATAAACTAAAGCATTTGTTTCTACTTTAACCCTAACAAATTTTCTGTGTAATTGTCATATGATATGCTAAATTTCAAATATTAATGAACATTCAAATATTGTGGTTTTCCTGCCAGCTTGTGCAAACTGCCCTGATAAAATAACAAAATCATAAGTAGCTGAGCAAAATGAAAACAACAATCACAAAAGGAAAGCCAAAATTAGCTAAACCTTATCTCCACGGTAAGAACAAAAAATAGCAAGGGAAATTATGGATGCTCAGCATCATCCTTCCCATCTTTGAAAGATTTTGAATCTCTTCGTCTGGAAGTGTTTGAATTGGAGAATTTCAGTACGTTACTATTATAAAAAAAAAAAATATTCATTTGACTTGGAAAAGGAAGTCACCGTGTTCTCTTCCATCAAATTACATATTTTTGGAAATCGTCACAGTTTTTCTTATTTCATTTCCAACTTCTTGTTAGAACAAAGATCCTCCTCTGTTAATTTGTTCATTTGCCCTTTTCCCAGCCCGTTGAAGGCTTAGTAGTCCTCCTCCACTGAATACTTTCTCATTGTCTGCATTATGCCATTTAGTCATGCTTTCCATTTCATATTTTATGAGGTGGACTTCATTTCTCAGCTCAGTGTAATGTGATTCATAAATCAAATCTGTTTGGATAGTATCCTTAATACCATAATTGAACATATATCTACTCTCTCCCTCTTTCATCCTTTTTCCCATAATTGAGTTCTTCTCTCTGTTCTGGCTTTATTTTTGATACATTTTCTATGGTGTATTATTTGTATTTCCAAGTACTATATAAGTATGTGCTCACACTTTGCCTTAAAAAAACAAAAACATTATCTGGATGAGTTTCCCTCATAGCTTGCAATTTTCCCTCTGGAATGATATGATTGTTGTAGTTGTGTCTAACAATTACATGCATATTCAACTTTTCCTTCACAGTGAGCTCCTTTGGCACCAACTGATACCTTGATGCTCTTTCAAATACTTTCTCACATCATCCTGGATGCCTTGACATCAATGACAACCTTTTCCCATCACACTTATGCAAACTTGACCAAACAAGATCCATACAAAGACTTCTCAAATTGGTTATATATTATGAACATAATAAGTCCAAAATGCATAATTGAACGTGACGAAAGCACCATTTGTACACAACCAAATTAAGCAGCAACACCTCTAAACAATACTTATGCTCCATCTCCCTCCTCTCTCCACCTCACTCTTTGCCTCTTTGCATTTGACAAAACTGGTCCATCCTTTATGCTGAAAGGATCTTCATAGCATGATTGAAGGCTATTTTGAAGGTGGTTGTATTCAGTTTTACAACTACGAATTGCATTTTCTGGAAACTTTATTTTTTAACCTTTTCAATATATCAGTTTTGTTCATGTCCTACAATCTTCTGGAATAGGAAGACATTTCTTTTTGAGGGATCTCATTCCACTTTATTATGCCTCTTAAATGCTTCCATATTTCACATATCAGTTTGCTAGAGAAAACAGATTTAATATGTGGATAATAACCACCTGCAGATCATCCACATTTAAATGTGTGACTTTTCAACAAGACAAGGATCGAAACATGTATCAAGTTAAAATTTGATAGATTAGAAATCCAACAAACTGTGTAATTATACAAAAAGGTTTCCTATATTTGATGATTTACCATGCTGCATCTAATGTATAATGTTTTCTATTTTTGTAATTAAAAATAAAAACCTTCTTAACCAACGTTCACACCAGTAAAATATTATAGTTGAGTAGAATTACACTCAAAGAAAGGGAAATGAAAAATGACAACGGAGATCTTGATTTTCCAAGAGGGGGAGTTCCAATATAGAAGGAAAGAGTTATATACTCACCCAACACATGCTCAGCTGATAGTATGAATGTCTAATTTGGTTTTATATCACATGGGTATACACAAAGCTCAGAGACAAATGTTTTCAATTCAAAATCATATTTCAGCATATCTAAATTAAATGACAATTTAAGTAACTTAGTAACAACTGAAAAATTAAAAAAAATAAAGCGTCAATGACTACCATGTTTGCTGGATTCCAATTTACTGTAATCAATTTAAGGTATTAATTACTTCATAAGCATGGCAATGTATAAGATAAAATAGCATAAACTTCAAAGCACAACATGTTTAAAAAATAAATAACAGCATAACCAATTAAAATTAAAGAATGTAAACAGCAGAAAGTCCAAAGGAAATACATTGGCCATTTTCCATAGCGAATGTCTTTCCTTGTCTTTTTACCATCTGGGCATATCTCCCCTTTCATGTAAATTATTCATTATGTTTGATCAAACAAAACACAGTTTTAGAAACATCAAAACAAAGAATTGTTTCACAAATTAACTACAATGTGTTACAATTCAACTTACTCTCTTTTCATGTAAATTATTCGTTATGTTTAATTTAAAAAAACACTGTTTTAGAAACATAAAAACAAAGAATTGTTTCACAAATTAGCTACAATGTGTCACAAATCAACATACTCTGATGGCTGACGCATATCCTCGGGTACTTTTGCCTGGGACTCGCTACCAATGCACACATCTTTGTGCTCTGCAGGCGTATTAGCAGAAAAAAAATACTCACATGTTTTTATTTCATTCTGACATGTTGGACAATACCAACCGTCAATATCCTTTCGTTTCACCTTTTGTTTCAAAAATATTCTTAAATCATAGCTGAAGCTGAATCTCAATGACAAGGATACCAGTATAAGATACGGGAGAAGACATTATAGAATAAAACGTAATCTAAATAAGACAAGATAACAGGGACATATTTTACTAGTTAATTGAAATATACCCACTTTAAAAGATGGCAAGCATGTCAATACAGTTGAACTGTTGGAACAAGCATGCCAATACAATTGGAGTGTTGGAAGAGTCCTTGTCCAGCTGAGCAACTTGTTACAGCTTCAATTGGAGATGCCTTCATAACAGAATACCTTTTTAAACTGTTTCCTCCAGCTTGGAGATGGTGATGAACAAGGATTTTGAATGAGGATGATAAGATGGTGAATTAAATTCTAGCACCTAATCAACAAAGATTTTGAATAGAGTGTTTTCTAAGATTCCTTTCAGTTAAGTTGTCATTTATTAATTTAATTAGCTAAACTTTATTGTTATTATTATAGTGCAATCAGCTCATACAGGTTTGTATACAGCAATATACATTGTACTTGGTTGAGTTTCTTTCCAATTCTGATTAGTTAAGTTACTGTTGCAAAATTGAATCTCCAATTCTCACCCATTAACTTTCTCTTGTAAATTTGAATCAGCTGATTTTACTGCTATTATAATAGTGAAATTAGCTCCTGCTTGTTATATTGTGCTTGCTGCAAAATTCTATACAGAATAATATTTTTTTTTAGTGCACTGAAAGTCAGTAGAAGAATAAACTCTGGTGGTTATTGATTCCATACGACAGCTATGAGAGCAATTTTTACATTTGATGGAGAAAGAGGTTTTAGAGCCTGTCACGGATAAATATCAGAGTTTATGAAGGATTTTTCAAGATATTTATAAAAGAAGATGTTGGACTTTTGAAAGTTTTATAAAAGGGGTTGCATGAACATGGTTCCATTTTAATCAGTGGAGTGGTTCATTATGTTTGTTTTTATTTAGAATGTTAATGTATGTAGCATACCTAAGAAATTTTATAGTAGCCCCTTCCAAAGATTTATAATCTTAGTAGATTCCTTTCGGTATTAATTATTCTTATAAAAAAGTAGAGAATAAAAGAGAAAATATTATGAACAATTTATAAACATAGCATCTAAGCTATAGACTCTTAAAATATTGTGTTTTATTATTTAAATTATGAATTAAGATTGAAGATATTAAAATTTATTAAATATGTTGATGGAAATACTAATAAAAAGATAATTATGAAAGGATAACTATATTTGAAGTAATAGATACAAGTTGTCATAGATTTATTCATAGGTTTTGTGATTGTACATTATTGGATAGTGTATAGCCAAAGAATATTCATGTAATTTTTCCCCTTATTTCTAGAAGGGGTAATTTAAGCATCCACTTTATATATGGATGAGGTGTGGGATAGTTTGCAGCTGAAGTAGCTAAACTTCATACAAAACAGCATTCGGTACAATTTTTAAAATTCTCAAAACATAACAGTTTTTTGTGAAATTTTTAGGAGTGAAATCTTCATGCTCTGCATCCCATTGTCGTTAAACTACAAAAAATCCTCCCCAAAAAAGCAGTGTTTTCCAGATTTAAAAGGTTTTTTGGAATGCCATTATCTGTGGAGAATGGCTTGTACAGTTTGCAGATCTATGCTTGAACAAAATGTATGTGCATAGTTTTGTTTAATTCATCTTTAATTTAAAATGTGCATAATTTTATTCAATTCACATTTAATTTAAAACTAAGTATTATTTTAGAATATGTTTTGGAAGTGTTTTTTTAAAATAAAAGCTCACAAAGTCAACGATATATTAATAAGTCAACGATATATTAATAATATAGGGAACTTACATAAAAGCCAACCTTCAAAGTAGGAAGCTTATATGCAACATAGGCTGGCATGATAACAAAAGTTTACAATGAGTCTGCAATAAGAATTGATGCCATACATCAAAAAAAAGGACAGTCCAAAATATGGAAAGACAATAAGTCTGATGAGATGAAAAGAAGAAGCACTTATATAATTTTTCCCCTTATTTTTCATTTATATAATTTTTCCTCTTATTTTTAGAAGGGGTATTTAATGCATCCACTTCAAATATGAATGGGGTAGGGGATAGTTTGTGGCTGAAGTGCCTAAACTCCACACAAAAGGGTATTCTGTACAATTTCTAAAATTCGAAAAAAAATAACAGATTTTGGTGAAATTTTTCAGAAGTGAAACCACAAAAAATCCCCCCAAAAAAGTGTTTTACAGATCTGAGAGGTTTTTTGAAATGCCATTATCTGTTGAGATTACCCTGTACAGTTTGCAGCTCTATGGTTGGACAAAATGTATGTGCATAATTTTATTTAATTCACCTTGAATTTAAAACTAAGTATTAGTTTAGAATATAGTTTGGAAAGATTTTTTTAGATAAAAGATGACAAAATCAAGGATATATTAATAATATAAGAAAACTTACATAAAGGCCAACCTTCAAAGTAGAAAGCTTATATGCAACATAGGCTGGCATGATAACCCCCAAAAAATATTACGTTCTAACCAGAAACGATTTTATACCAGTAATAAACCATCGAACAACAAAAAAAACTTTACAATGAGTCTGTAATAGGAATTGATGCCTTACATCAAAAAAGGACAGTCCAAAAAGTCTGATGAGATGAAAAGAAAGAAGCACTATACCCAGTGCTTGCAGAGAAGTGACATTACCAGTGGCATACCCACTAGAACTTGGAACATCAGCACTAGTGTTTGAAGCATCACCAATAGAATTAGGAGGATTCTCCAAAGCATGCTTCCTATGGGTTGTTCGAAAACCTTAAAAGCGTATTTAATGCTAAAAACTTGTCAAAAGCATCGTGCAAAGTTTTCTCCCTGAGGGCCGGTTGAAGTCGATTTAAGGCCTTCACCAAATCCTTGAATGTATCACATACAAGCCCAGAACGCATTTCACAGAGGAGGTCCTTGCACACAGAGTTGGTTGCTAATTCTGTCTTGTCAAGGAAGCCACCAATGGGGGACGAACCCATGTCCAAACTGTATGATTGCAGGCTACTCTCCAAGTCGGACGCATTGAAGAGACAAGGCTGCAAATAACTTTTCGCTAAAGTTGTAACCAATCCAACGTCTTCAAGTAAGTCCATACAGTTGGAAAGAAATAGTGATGCGACCTCAGAGAAGAGAGCATGGGGGTTGGCAAGAAGCCACTGGTGGCCAACAACATATCGAAGAGCAAACTCCACATCGTCAGATGGCATTACAAAGACTTGTCCCAGTTTTTCTCTGTCGTATTTTGCTGGATCACGTCTCTCCCAGAACCATTTTGGAAGTGATATTCTCCACTCAAAAGCCATATGAAAATCTACACTTCATATAAAACTAGGATTTAGACGTAAAAATGTGATCTAACAACAAGTTCATAACCATTGTAAATATTATAATGCAATGTTTGAATAAAAATATAGCAATCATATTTGTCTTTTAACAATTTAGTCAAGCATACATCTAAGATAAAAATCTACTTACAAAAGATTGTTTGCTTATGATAATAATAACAAACAAATTAGGAAACTGAAAATGTTTGAATACCCTTTTGTCAATATCACAATTCTGGTCCAAAACTGTCAGTGAGTGACTTAGAGACAATATCTAGAAATTCCCTCCCTCCTTGATAAGGCAGTTGAATCCAATACAGCTAGTTTTATAATAGATAAGAACCTTATGCAAAATTTGGCTCTTGGTTAAAGAATCTCCCTATACAAAACACAATCCTATATATATATTTTTTTTTGAAGAATCTGCTAAACTATCATCTTTTAACGGTTGTTAGTTTTCAAAAAGAGATTATTATAAAATCGGGCTTGCAATGAAAATATAATTAAGATCTCAATCACACATGCATTAGAGATCACTTGGTTTCAAACCCTACTCATTATTAATCTCTTTGACCAATACAGTGTCATTAATCTGATAAAAAACTATGTAAATTATTCTTCACCACCTAACTAGTGATCTGATATTTGCAACAATAGTTGAAATATATAGCTAACGCTCTATAGATATACGGTCCTATAACAAATTTATGAACATGCATTACAGTTCTTACTCATCAAAAGGAAGTTATTATAAAATCGATTTGAGAGTGAAGAGCTTAGGGTAATGAGATTGGTCTGTTTCGGGGTTTGAATGAACATATAAGATCTCAATCACACATGCATTAGACCTCAATTCGTTTCAAACCCAAAGGCCAAAACAATCGCTTATCAGGGTAACGAGATTGGTGTGTTTGGAGCTTGGAATGAAAAAATAAGATTCAATCACACCTGCATTGTAATCTGCTCACTTTGTTTCAAACGCAATGGCCAAAATAATGGAACTGTGATTGAAGATTTACCTGAAAATAGAAGAACCGTGCTCTTCTTCGAAACCGCCTTACAACTTGATGCTCTGGTTGTGCGTTGAGTCGTAGGAAACAAGTAAGTTTTGTTGGTAATAAATATATTTCAAAGGCATGAGTTCCCATCAAAATTTAGCGAAGGTGGTGCGTTTTGTTGTTATTGTCAACTACAAATCAACCAATCATGGGACATTAGATATACGCTTTGTTTTATGGGAACTAGTTTCCACCGTTTGCTCAGCTGGGTAAATTTTAATTTTTTATTTTTTCTAGATGGCATTCAATAATTTTTAACTACTTTTTTTTTTTTGAACTTCTAACTTATTTCTAATGTTTAATATTTTTTTAATAGAGTGTGTGGATAAAAAATTGTAATTCATTGTAATTTTTTATTCATAATAATCAATTTACAAGAGGTATGGCTATGTGTAAGATTGACTTGTGAAATTATGTATATCAGTTTGTTCTAATCCCTAACATAACTAGCTCTCAAATTTGCATTCCTAATCCATAACATGACTAAGGTTGATTCTATACTTATGGATCTAAAAGTTCACTATTAGAACTCAAACTTCAAATTTATTTGTTGCCAACTATTTTACTAGTCATTATGCTTTGACTTAGCACTTGTGGATTAATGTGATTGGTTATTGTATTTAAGGATAATTCCATTCTCATTTGATATCATATAGGGATCATCTAGGACATCATAGAGAAATATATTTGAGAAAAACAATAGTTTCATATTGAAGAATAAAAAGAATCAATACCATTTACATTAGAGCACCTCATCCTAGGACCATTGCATGTTTACTTGTTATCCTCAATAATTTTTATCAAAGCTATAAAGCTATTTCGTTAGGGCATGACCAAGGACAACATGACCCTTGTAATTTGGTATATTCCTTAAAGGTGTTTATGAACATTTCTTATCCTTAAAATAATTAAATACAACAAATTAAGGTTAATGAATTGCATTATCCTATTTCTTGCTAGTTTAGATATGTGTCCATCAATTCAAATCTAGGCTACTATCAAATCCATGATAATGGACGTGTGCTAGTACAAATAATATATAATTTGCAAAAAATGGAGATCTTTATTTGAGTTAACCCCAAAATCCACATATTTGGTAAATTGGATCTTAACATTTGACAAATCATGTCTCCATCAAATCTTTAGCTGAGTACATAATATTTAATTTAAATTTCTTTTTATTACCAAAAGAGCACCCATAACCCTTTCGTTTGCTGAACCTCCAAAATCAAAGGGCCTCCTCTCATCCACAAAGGAATGGAGGGAGAGCCTACAAGATTAAGGAGGTCATGTAATTAAAAGTAAATAAATTATTATAAAATTAGTGATGAAGAAATTTTAACTAATAAAATAGAAATAGATATTGATGAATACTTGATGACATGGGAGGGTTAGATCCTAGTTTGCAAAAGATGACTTGTCTTGTAGTTTTGATTAATTGCTGAAAATAGTAGTGTTCAATGATGAGGATTAAGATCAACAAAAAGTGTTGCAAATCAAAACTTTGAAGAAGTGTAAGAATAAGTTGAGTAAAATAGGAGCTTAGATGATAAAGAATTTATTCTCTCAAGAAATTTGTTCAAGATATTTCTTGCACATTTTGGGAAATGCCTTATTTGGTTAGTTTCTTGATTAAAATAAATCAATACTTCATAGATTATTTACATTTACTAGTCACAAAAGAATTCATATATGAGATGATGGAAAACAAATAAAAGATTCAAGCCTTTCAAGATGAGGAATTATTTTGAAGAGCTATAGGAGTAGTTGGAAAATTCAACATTTTCAAAAGGTGTTAAATTGAAGTATCATAAAGACCTTGATATCAACTATCTCATGCATGTGGTAGAATATTCCACTCACATATTCCCTTATTATAAGGAAGACTAGGTGTTCAATGTCCAAAATTATAACTTGAAATAAATCATTGATATTTTGTGAGGTCAAGTGGAACTGTTAATCATTTCTAGTTTCCTTCTTTTATCATCCTAATTTAATTTAGTTTAATAGTTTCATACCCACAATTTAAGGGCTCAAAAGATCTATTTATTTTGATTCAAATGATTAGTTAAAGGCTTATAAATCATTTTGTTGTAATAGACAAGCAATTTTTTTGAAATATTTAGCATGGATTTTTCTACTAGATATTGTACAACTTGAAAAATAATTAATACAAGGATTAAGTGTATCTCTAAATTATATTTTGATCATGGTAATGATATATTCTATTTTTATATTTCTATGTCAAACAAATGAGTGAAAGTTGTATGATCTAATGTGATTACATAGGCTTTTGTTTAAATTTGTGCATGTTTAATGGTGATTTGGTTTGATGAACTTCAAATATCTGATATTTATTTCTCATTTGATGATTGCATCAATGCTATGTTTAGTTGTGTACATGCTAATCAATGTGATTTTCTAGTATACGAGATTTCTCTTAATCATTCAAATTTGATTAATATGTTGGAATTGTCATTGACCATTTAATTTATGTCGTCTACTAGCTTTGAGGGTTTATGATTAGGACACTGATAGAAAAAATGTCTCATTTTCAATGTTTACAATTGTCCTTCAACCCTCATTCATAGGAGCACTTATTTTCAAACTTCACAAAACTATAAGAAAAAAAATTTATTTCTTCATTAATATAAAATCATTAGGGGCCATCAAAAAAAGAACTCCAATGCACCACATGCCAAACCAACACTGTTTATAGAAAGTCTACAACCTTTTATTTTAACAAAGATGAGTGAACGCATCACATGGAGGCCCTGTTTATAGAAAGTCTACAACCTTTTATTTTAACAAAGATGAGTGATGAGTAACCTGTTAAAAGCTTTATGTTTTGCAGAAGGCACCACATATTTTTTTCTTTAATAGGACACTTGGAAATTAAAAGCAATTACCTTAGACCTTAGCATTACGATCACAGTCTTAATGAAAATCAAACATAGTGGATTGTACGAGATTTGCGTGTCTGCGAGTTTTGTCTTTGTTTATTGTTTCACTTTAATGCTCAATGTTTTTTTAAGATGGGTATAGCTATTGATAAATATGAGTCTCGGATTTTATAAATTTCTAGTGTAAATATTTGGATTATTGATCATGTCAGGTATTCTTCTATTTTTTGAAATGGTATATGGCAAGGATTTAGTGAGCAAAATTCAAAAGTGCTTAGTTGTTACGAGAAATAATAGAAACATCCATCTTACAGTGGGCTTTAGTATATGCTTATTAATGGAAGATTTGAATGTTATTTTTTGTGTCTATTTGACCTTATGCATCTTTCTTACTTTCCAATAATGAAAAGTGTGTGATGTTTTGTACTCTACTTCTAGAGTGTTTTGTTTCCTATTAATTCTAAAAGAGGATTTAAAGTGTTATAAAAGATTTGAATTCGCATTTCACCTTAGTGTAACTAGGTAATGCTTAATTCTCCGTTCTCTTTCCATTTCCCTATGATATTTGAAGAGATAACTTTTAAAATACCATAGGTTTTTTTAAAATAAATCATAACTAGGTCGCACATCTATGAAACTTCTAGATTTCTCTCTTCAAGTGTAACCTTTAGAGTTCAATAGTTTTGTCGGCACACTCAATGGGACTTAGGATTATCATCATTGGAGATTTGGTATGTTCTTCAGCATATTCACCTTTACGGATGAAGAAACCACAAACACTTGAACACTCTTTAAGATCAAATCATTTGAGATACTCTACTGGTATGTAGCTTATTCTCAATCTTGAGTAGACTTTTTTCTCTTTTTTAAGACATCATTTTATTACCTTTCACTTTCCTTATGCTTCAACATGGAAAGATATTATGAACATTATAGTATTTCCCCTCCTTTCCAATAAAATACTTGGTCTATACCTTCTTGCCATAAATATCAGGTTGGTAATATTTATGATTTTTCTCCATATCCCTCTACTAAACAAGCTATGAGTAATTTCTAAGTGTTTTCTTCTTACCTGCCCTTGTGCAGCCTTTTTATGCTTGCCAACAAACCCAAGAGGCTTATTTTATCCCTTATTAGTATGCTCATCATCTCACCTAGCATCAAAATGTGATAAATTCTAGCAGTTTCAACACTAGAGAGATGATGTTAAACTTCCAAGAAGAGTTGAGGTTTCTTAAGGAAGAACAAGAATATCAATATCAACTTACCTATTAGTGTCAACTGCAGCAACAACAACAAGTGGAGGCTCAAAGAAAAACACAAGAGAAATTTCTTGTAATGCAATCTACTACTAGGGTAGAAGAGAAACTCCCGTGAAAGGATAAATTCACCCCTAAAACCCCTAAGCTTGAAATCCTAAGCTTCAAATAGGGGATTCCTTCTAATGAACTACCTAGGATTGACATCCCAATATTAAAGGCTCCCACTTTGATGTTCCATAAAACATCCCCCTCAAGGGACTATTTAATCTTAGGAAAATCAGATTCCTCAGTCTTGTTTGTAAAAAAACCTTTCTCCATCGGTTCCCTTTTGTTGATATTGTATCACTCTTTAAGAGTGGACTTGTTGATTGGAGATTTGATTGGTCACATGAACATATAGATGAAGAGGATTATCCTATGGGTTGTGAGTTTCCACATGCTCATAAGGATGAAGAGTTTATCATTTTGCAAGAGAAAAATGAATATGATCAATTGCAGCATCAAGATGCGGGTTATGTTAAAGGAAAAAGCAAATAAAATGATTCATGCCTTTTAATTGATGACCTTCCATTCTTCTTTGAAAATAGGGAAAATAACATTCTTATGCCCACTTCAATCATAATCTTTAAGTAGTGGGATGATGTTGTGGACATTGGTGAGAAACATATACATGAGGTTGGCCTCAAGGTTGAAGATGAAATTTTTTGCATGCACGAGGTTGCTTCCCAACGCATGCATCATATTGCAAGAAAAACCTACATCCTAAAAGGGGAAGCATGATATTTCTCCACATTGCCATAAATATTGTTTATGAAGTAAAGATAAATCATGATAAGGAAGAAAGAAAAGAGGAGTTGATGAGGCCCAATTCTATGATGAGTTAGAAGCCTTCTAGTTATCAATTGACATCAAACCATCATCTACTAAGATGGGGAATCATGAGTAGTGATAGCAAGAGGGCGCTTCTTATACCATCAAAAGAGTCATCAAAGCTAGTCCCTACTGGTCAACAAACAATAATGAAAGTGGAGCATAGTTATGAGTTTGCTACTAATTGGTAGCACTTTCAAGAGGATTCCTCATCAAGCATCTATCCCAATAGGAGATTTGGTATCCCCCATCCATGCTTATTCCTAAGCATGAAAAGAAGCACACAGAGAAGTAAGATTGTCATTAATTACACAATTCCTAAGCATGAAAAGATGGACATGGAGGAGTTGATGAGGCCCAATTCTATGATGAGTTAGAATCCTTCTAGTTATCAATTGACATCAAACCATCATCTACTAAGATGGGTAATCATGAGTAGTGATAGCAAAAGGGGCTTCCCATACCATCAGAAGAGTCATCAAAGCTAGTCCCTATTGGTCAACAAACAATAACAAAAGTGGAGCATAGTTATGAGTTTGCTACTAATTGGTAGCACTTTCAAGAGGATTCCTCATCAAGCATCTATCTCAATAGGAGACTTCGTCTCCCCTATCCATGCTTATTCCTAAGCATGAAAAGAAGCATATTGAAAATTTTTAATTGGGTTGCCCCAATTTTGTCAAAAATTCTTAATAGATGGAGGATGATTCTTATAGAAGAGGAGGGAGAGGTGATTTGGTGCATGACTAAAACAGGTATTTACTCGACCTAGTTGGGATATAAAATACAAAGAAAACAAGAGGAGATGATTGACTAGCCTCAAAGATTGTGTTAGCAAAAATGTGTTTATCCAAGGGTGGGTGCCTTTCTTTGGACTTCTATACATGGTAGGATCCTCATGGGTGAAAGGCTAAGCTAGTACAACATTATTGGCCAAAGTGCTTGCATACTTTGTCTCTCGGATGAGGAATTGACAATATTTATTCCTCCACTATTCCTTTGCCTCCCAAGTTTGGAATTGGCTCCTATCATCTTTGGGTTGATCCACAGAAAGGAATGATACATTGCTAGGTTTCATGAAAGGCTAGCCTACTTTAGGGACAAGTTCATTGTGGGGTGATATTTAGACTATAGATCCTTCAATGACCATATGGAAAATGTGGAAGGAAATAAACACATGAATTTATGCAATAGTTCATTAACAATGGACAAGATTATAGCCAAAATAGAGGATAATATCTTTGAAATTCCAAATACAAAGACTCATGGTAGAAGGGTGGATTATATTAAGAGATGTGGTGAGGATATACAAAATATTTCGATTGGTTTGAGGCTCGCTTCAATAATTAGTGTGCATGGTTATTCCAATCAACATAAGGTGTGTTGGGCTAAACTAGTAGAAGGAATATGGGAAATTTTGATGGATTAGCTAATGCCAATCTCTGTGTTGTAGGTATTGGGTGTATCTTTCAAAATTATGAGGGCAAGTGTACTGGGGCTCTATTTTGGTCAATAGGAACAACAACAAACAACGAGGCTGAGTTGGAGGCCCCGATGAGAGGATTACAACTCTGGGGCCTCCAACTCTACATTAATAAGAAGATCCTGGATGTGAATATTGAAGGGGATTCTCATATTGGTATAAATGGAGTCGCAAATGGCTCTTCTTCCAACTAGAAACTGAATAAATGGATTATTATAATCAAGCAATGTTTGTTAAAGTTGAATGATTATAAGATATCCTATATATAAAAAGAGAAAATAAGGCAACAAATTATTTGGCTAATTTAGGTGTGTTGGCCGATGAAAAAGATTCAGTTTTGGATTCCATAATGAGATGGCCAAAGTTAGAAAAAATAATATTTGATGATTGGTCTTTTCTAATTTAGCAAGAAGGTTTGGCATTGGATAAGAGATGATTAGACTTTCTTTTTCTTGATGGCATGATTTATGAGGCTTTTAAGAGTTTATGTGAATGTAAATATTATGAACAATACAAATGTCTTATTGTGAAGTATTTTCCTTTCTATCATCAATGGCTTAGGGAAGAATGAATGATAAGTCCTCACATGGTGCCACAGAAAGTCATTGGTTTTGTAAGATTGAATATCTTTATTGTGGTTAGCATCTTCTATCCATTGTGGTATCCCTCTGATCTCTCGGTAAAGTACGAAACTACTAGATTTGACAAGAATAAAAAAGATAAGATAATTATCAAAAGTATAACAAAATTATAGCAAAAGGGTGTTGTGAAAGCCAACACATGAAAATCCCTATATGCTAAGAGAGAGAGACTTAACTCAAACAAGTAGACATTGAAAGGAGCTAGAAAATTAATTACACAATACCCAAAGGTCCCTGTAATATGGACACATACTCTAGGACACACAAAATTATTCCAAAGTAATTTCCATTTTTAAGATACTCAAATACAATGTCTAAGTACAATTCACCTAATGAAAAATAGAAGAATATAGTGCAAAAAAACTCCCCCTAAACAACTCATATATAATTGCTCTGTCTCTTCTTGATTGAGTGTTCATTTGTACCTATTTTAATAATTCTTAGAGAGAATGAGCTCCCCTAACAATTTGCAACTACTCATGTAAGTGTCCATGCTTCCCTTTTAACCACAGAAACATGACAGAACTTAAACAAGCCAAAACAAAGCTCTTAAACCTTCAAGTCAATGTCCTCTCATGTGGATTTATTTGCTCTCATAGAAAAAACCGGTGCAGACAAGACCTTTATCATGCAAACAGCTCTAACAATATTCAATAAAAACACAATGAAACATGAACAAATAGTCAATCCACTGCATTAATTAGCAAAATAGTTACTAATAAGAAAAATCCATTGCATTAATTAGCAAAATAGTTACTAATAAGAAAAATTGTGTTATAATCTTCCTCAGTTCTGTCCTAGCTCACCCAAAAACCGCTGTATGTAACCACTAATACCAACTCACTAACAAAACCAGTGATCCAAAAATAGGACTGTCACATGAGGTAAACGGAGAGATGCCTTCCTAAATAGGGAGTGACGATTACAAACTAAAATAGGGATCTGCCAAAAATAAAAGGAGAGATGCTGGAGCTGACTCAGAAGAAGTTAAAACGAACATTAAATAATGGACAATGAATGATGGACAATGAATGAGAAGAAAGTTAAAACGGCAACAAAGAAAGAGGTAATACTCATGTCTGAGCCACTTGGAAAAAAAGCATTGTGGCCCCAAAAATATAATATAATATGTGGGTAATAACCACCTATAACTATGATCAAGCTGTAAGGCAAATCATCCACATTTAAATGGAATTAGCTTTCAACTACACAAGGATCGGAACATGTATCAAGTAAAGTTTGATGGATTAAAAACCCAACAAACTGTAGGTTTATACAAAATGTTTTCCTATTTTTGATGGTGCACTATGCTGCCTCTAATGTATACTGTTCTCTATTTTTCTAATTAAAAATAAAAACCTTCTTAACCAATGGACAAATGAATGATTGGTTTTCAATATATTGTAATCAACTCAAAATTTAAATTAAATATACTAGGGAAAAATTGCAAAAATAGATTTTATATTTATTTTGAATAGCCTCTTTGTATCTCAAAATCTATATATATTTGTTTTGAATAGCCTCTTTGTATCTCAAAACTATAAAAAGGGCTACAATGTTTTAGATATATGAAACAATAAAAAACAATTTATTTATTTATTTATTTTTTGATCAGTAAAAGGCTAGAGCCCGAAATTTTTATTAATAAAAATAAATTTTACATTTTACAAACTCTGTTCAATGCGGGCACAGGTAGGAAAGAACAGAGTCAAGAAAACCTCCGGTCTTGCCCGGGACTTTAAGTCCAGCAAACAACCAAAATCTGATACATTCTGAGTTACAGTAATATCCAGCCTTTAGCTTATGAGGCAAGCATTCAGCTTCCTCCTTACAAGATAAATGAGTTCAAGTAACACTGTATTACATCATTTTGCCTGACCCTTCGCTGTAGATCTCAAATATACAAATTCCAACTTTAACATATTAAATGGATCCTATCTGCTGTTAAGCCGCAACCCCTGGTGAAGACTATGCTATCACTCTATATTTTCCGATCTTTTACATCTGCAACCTGGGTTAGAAGAACTACCTGCCAACACCTGTTAGTATTAACCAAACCATTTGAAGTGCAGTTCCAAAGTTAGCACCATTTCCACTAATTTAGTTTGTTGCAGCCTTGTAAGCTCTTGTTATGGGATCTTTAAAATGCCTCTCCCAAACAAGAGATCACCCAGGCTACAGCAGTCTAAAGAGTGGGATCCAAGCCAGATGAACAAAATTACTCATGCTCCTTGGTTGACCATAGAAGACAACTCTTTTTAGAGATACATAATTAAACAAGATTCATATCTTATCAATAATTTATGAGATTTGAGCAAATATAAAGCATTTTTCTGCATGTATATAAGAATATACCTATTTATATACATGCAGAAAAATGCTTTATATTTTCTCAAGTCTCATAAATTATTGATAAGATATGAATCTTGTTTAATTATGTATCTCTAAAAAGAGTTGTCTTCTATGGTCAACCAGGGAGCAAATTATTTATTTTAACTCAGTTAATTAGATGGGAATAGATCTAAAATACTTTGTGCATTAAAGCAATTTCAAAGTCTACCATAAGACTGCAATATATTTTAAAAAGTTAAAATTGAATACTTGTACAATAACTCGTTTATATGGATCTTACCTGGGGTTTACAATCTGTAGGAAAAAATTAGATTGTGATCAGAGAATGTAAACAGCAGAAAGTACAAAGGAAATACCTTGACAATTTTCCATAGTAAATGTCTTTCCTTGCCTCATTGAAGCTTAATTTGTTCCTCATTTTGTTGGAGGTTGCCAATTTGTTTCATTCCATGCATTCTGAAATACCCTTTATTTTAAATTGATTTGAAATTAGTAAATATTAAAGAAAAAAGGGTCATTAAATTATAAAGGAATGAAGTGAATACAGTGCTTATGTTTGATCAAACAATATACTGTTTTAGAAACATAAAAACAAAGAACTGTTTCACAAATTAACTACAATGTGTCACAATTCAACTTACTCTGATGGCTGACCCATTTCCTCAGGTATTTCTGCCTGGTACTCGCTACCAATACACACATCTTTGTGCTCTGCAGACGTATTAGTAGAAAAAAAATACTCACAAGTATTTATGTCATTCTGACATGTTGGACAATACCAATCGTCAATGTCCTTTGGTTTCACCTTTTGTTTCAAAACAGTAACATGAAATGACTTTTTATACATATCATATATCAAAGTGTTTATTTCTGCCAAACAATTACATAGTTTACATTTTAGCTTCATGGTGCTATGGTGCTAAACACCAACAAACCATGGATGATTATAAATTGAAATATATAAATAAGAGGAAAATATTCTTAAATCATAGCTGAAGCTGAATCTCAATGACAAGGATGCCAATATAAGATTCAGGAGAAGACATAATAGAATATAACTTAATCTAAATAAGACAAGATTACATGAACATATTTTACTAGTTAATTGAAAAGATGCCCACTTTAAAAGATGGCAAGCATGTCAATATAGTTGAACTGTTGGAACAAGCATGCCAATACAATTGGAGTGTTGAAAGAGTCCTTGTCTAGTTGAGCAACCTGTTACAGCTTCAATTGGAGATGCCTTCATAACAGAATACCTTTTTAAACTGTTTCCACCAAGTTGCTGATGGTGATGAACAAAGATTTTGAATAGAGTGTTTTCTAAGATTCTTTTCAGTTAAGTTGCCATTTATTAATTTAACTAGCTAAACTTTATTGTTATTATTATAGTGCAATCAGCTCATACAGGCTTGTATACAACAATATACATTGTATTTGGTTGAGTTTCTTTCCAACTCTGATTAGTTAAGTTACTGTTGCAAAATTGAATCTCCAATTCCCACCCATTAACTTGCTGTTGTAAATTTGAATCGGCGGCTTTTATTGCTATTATAATAGTGAAATTATCTCTTGCTGCCAAATTTTGTAGAGAAAAATATTTTGTTTTAGTGCACTGAAAGTTGGACTTTGAAGGTTTTAGTAAAATATACATCACAATTATCAGATTTCTAACTTATTGAATTGTAATTTCTATTTCTTATAATTATTATAAAAAATTACTTCCACTTAAAATTTATAGATGAAAATAAAAATGTTATATTCCTAAGAAATTTTATAATAGCCCCCTCCAAAGATTTATAACCCTAATAGATTCCTTTCAGAATCAAAGACTCTTATAAAAATAAAAAATAAAAGAGAAATACCATGAACAACTTATAAACATAGCATCTAAGCTATGGACCCTTAAAATATTGTGTTTTATTATTTAAATTATGGATTAAGATTGAAGATATTAAAATTTATTAATTATCCTGATGAAAATACTAATAAAAAGATAATTATGGAAAGAGAACCATATCCAAAGTAATAGAGACAAGTTGTTATAGATTTATTCATAGGTTTAGTGATTCCACATTATTCGATAGTGTGTAGCCAAAGAACATTCATGTATATGTTATATTATGCATGCTTAATTACTATTTGATTTGATTTCATGCATGATTGAATATTTTATGTGCAATTGTGCTTTTATAACCTCCCCCACCCACACCCTCACCCCCCCTTTTTTATATCAAAAAAGAGCCAAGCCGAAAATTTTATAACTTAGTAAAAGAGATTACATATTGGAATAATTTTTTCCCTTATTTCTCATTTATATAATTTTTCCCCTTATTTTTAGAAGCGGTATTTAATGCACCCACTTCACATATGAATGGGGTGTGGGATAGTTTGTGGCGGACGTGGCTAAACTCCACACAAAACGGCATTCCTTACAGTTTTTAAAATTCCTAAAAAATAACAGATTTTTGTGAAATTTTCAAGAGTGAAATCTAATTATCTTAATCACATTGTTGTTAAACCAACAGTTTGCAGCTCTATGGTTGGACAAAATGCATTTGCATAGTTTTATTTAATTCACCTTGAATTTAAAACTAAGTATTATTTTAGAATATATTTTGGAAAGATTTTTTTAAATAAAAGCTGACAAAGTCAACAATATATTAATAATATACAGAAACTTACATAAAGGCCAACCTTCAAAGTACCAAGCTTATATGCAACATAGGCTGGCATGACAACAAAAGTTTACAATGAGTCTGTAATAAGAATTGATGCCATACATCAAAAAAGGACAGTCCAAAATATGGAAAGACAATAAGTGTGATGAGATGAAAAGAAGAAGCACTTATATAATTTTTCCCCTTATTTGTCATTTATATAATTTTTCCTCTTATTTTTAGAAGGGGTATTTAATGCATCCACTTCAAATATGAATGGGGTGTGGGATAGATCATAGTTTGCAGGGGAAGTGGCTAAACTCCACACAAAACGGCAAAATAATAGAATTTTGTGAAATTTTCAGGAGTGAAATCTAATGCTCTGCATCCCATTATTTGTGGAGATTAGCCTGTACAGTTTGCAGCTCTATGATTGGACAAAATGTATGTGCATAATTTTATTTAATTCACCTTGAATTTAAAACTAAGTATTATTTTACAATATATCTTAGAAAGATTTTTTTAAATAAAAGCTGACAAAGTCAACGATATATTAAATAATATAGGGAAACTTACATAAAGACCAACCTTAAAAGTATGAAGCTTATATGCAACATAGGCTGGCATGATAACCAAAAAAATATTACATTCTAACCAGAAACCATCGAACAACAACAAAACTTTACAATGAGTCTGTAATAGGAATTCATACCATGCATAAAAAAAGAAAAGAAAAAAGACAGTCCAAAATATGGAAGGACAATAAGTCTGATGAGATGAAAAGAAAGAAGCACTATACCCAGTGCTTGCAGAGAAGTGACATTACCAGTGGCATACCCACTAGAACTTGGAACATCAGCACTAGTGTTTGAAACATCACCAATAGAATTAGGAGGATCCTCCAAAGCCTGCTCCCTAAGGGTCGTTCGAAAACCTTAAAAGCGTATCCAATGCCAAAAACTTGTCAAAAGCATCGTCCAAAGTTTGGTCCCTGAGGGCCGGTTGAAGTCGATTTAAGGCCTTCATCGAATCCTTGAATGTATCACATACAAGCCCAGAACGCATTTCACAGAGGAGGTCCTTGCACGCAGAGTTGGTTGCTAATTCTGTCTTGTCAAGGAAGCCACCAATGGGGAACGAACCCATGTTCAAACTGTATGATTGCAGGCTATCAGACGCATTGAAGAAAAAAGGCTGCAAATAACTTTTCGCTAAAGTTGTAACCAATCCAACGTCTTCAAGTAAGTCCATAGAGTTGGAAAGAAATAGTGATGCGACCTCAGAGAAGAGAGCATGGGGGTTGGCAAGAAGCCACTGGTGGCCAACAATAGATCGAAGAGCAAACTCCACATCGGCAGATGGCATTACAAAGACTTTCCCCAGGTTTTCTCTGTCGTATTTTGCTGGATCACGTCTCTCCCAGAACCATTTTGGAAGTGATATTCTCCATTAAAAAGCCATATGAAAATCTACACTTCATATAAAAGTAGGATTTAGAGGTAAAAATGTGATATATCAACAAGTTCATAACCATTGTAAATATTGTAATGCAATGTTTGAATAAAAATATAGCAATCATATTTGTCTTTTAACAATTTAGTCAAGCATACATCTAAGATAAAAATCTACTTACAAAAGATTGTTTGCTTATGATAATTGAAAGGAAATACAAGAGCAAGGAAAGAAAAATAAAATCCAAGAAAGTTTATTGATGAAGTAAATGTTACCAAGAGAAATGCAAAAACCTTGGAGCAATCACCCAAATGTGAAGAAGGAGGCACAAGAACTTTTGAAAGGGGAAAAGCAAAGAAAAACCCCTTGTGATATTATGAATGAGGCAATGCCTAAAATGAGAGAGAGAGAGAGAGCAAGAAGCTCTTTACAATATTGTCATTAAGAAGAAATGAGAGAGGAGACATCTCTTAAATAGAGATGAGGAGAGGAGTTACAAAGTAACTCCCAAATCTATGAATGCCACCATTCATAAAATGTGTGTGCCATGTGTCCACATTTTCTTATGGAGGAAATCTAATATTCCTTAATAAAGGAAAATAAAAGAAATGACTTGTCCTCACACATGTACTAGAGGACAAATTACATGTAGGAATTCCAAAGGAATATCCTAAACTAAATACAAATAAACCTAAGCTAAGTAAAGATTAAATATTCTAACACCCCCCCTTAAGCTTTACTTGGAGAGTTTACATCAAACCCTTCAATGGGTTGCAATCCAAGATTTTTACAATGAAATTGGAACTTTTCTTTACAAAGTGGCTTGGTCAAAATATCTGCAACTTGGTCTTCGCCCTTGCAATAAAGGAGTGAAACTTGCTTGTCTTCAATTTGTTCTCTAATAAAGTGGTGTTGGAGAGAAATGTGTTTTGTCCTTGCATGGAAAACTGGATTTTTAGCCAAGGCAATGGCACTTTGGTTATCACAATACAATTGAGTTGGTTCGTGTTGAGGTAGACCCAAATCTTTAAGTAATCTTCTAAGCCACAAGACCTCTTTGGAAGCATTAGTGCATCCTTTGTACTCAGCTTCAGTGGATCCAAGAGAGGTAGATTGTTGCTTTTTACTATTCCAAGAAATTGCTCCTGATCCAACAAAAAAACAATAACCACAAGTAGATTTCCCATCATTGGGATCTCCACCTAGATCGGAATCAGTAAAACCTTTTAAAGTAAAATCAGAATTTACATCATAAAACAAACCTACATTAATAGTTCCTTTAATATATCTTAAAATTCTCTTAGCAACTTTAAAGTGTGTTTGTTGAGGTTTGGACATGAATCTTGAAACCAAACCAACGCTAGAAGCAATATCCGGCCTAGTAAGAGTTAAATAATTCAAACTTCCAACTAATTGTCTATACAAAGTAGGATCAACAAGAGGAGTTTGCATATCAAGCATTAACTTACTGCCTAATTCAATAGGAATTGAAACATGATGAGCATCATTCATTTTAAACTTATCTATGAGATCTTGAGCATATTTACTTTGAGATAAGAAAATTCCTTTAGAGGTTTGCCAAATTTGCATTCCTAAGAAATAATGTAAAAGACCTAAATCAGTCATTTGAAATTTTTGATTAAGTTGAAACTTAATATCAGAAATCAAAGTATTGGAACTTGAAGTAAGAATCAAATCATCTACATACAAGATAATAATGATAATATCATCTTCACTATGTTTTATATACAAGTTAGGATCATTTTTACTTCTAATAAAGCTTTGAGAAAGAAAGAATGCATTAATCTTTGAATACCACTCCCTAGGAGATTGCTTTAATCCATAAATTGATTTCTTTAATTTACAAACTAAGTGTGCATTACCTTCTTTAATAAAACCAGGAGGTTGAGACATATAAATTTCCTCATGTAAATCACCATTAAGAAAATCACTTTTAACATCCATTTGGTGAATAGGCCAATTCATTCTAGAAGCTAAAGCAAGCACAAGGTTAATTGTAGGCATTTTAGCAACAGGAGCAAAAGTTTCAGTATAATCTAAGCCTTCAATTTGAGAAAAACCTCTAGCAACTAATCTAGCTTTAAATTTACTAACTTGATTATTAGCATTCAATTTAGTTTTATAAAGCCACTTGCAAGAAACAAGATTTTTACCATGAGGCAAGGGAACTAAATCCCAAGTTTGGTTGGAAGTTAAAGTATCATATTCTTCCTTCATTGCTTTTTGCCAATGTGGTTGATTTTTAGCTTGATCAAATTTTTTAGAATCATTAGAATTCATAATAGTAGTCATTAAAGCATAATTACAATAATTAACTCTTCTAGCTTGAAGTCTATCCATTCTAGCTAAGTATTCATCACTATCTTAAATTAATGATCTAAACCATTTAGGTCTTCTTTTAGAAGTAATGGATTCATCACTAGAAGAAGAGTCATGAGGAGTAGAGTTATTATTATCATCATCACTATCACTAGAAGGAATAGAAAGAGATGCATTAGGAGTAGGGTTAAGAGAAGGAGGTTGGTCCTCCACAAGCACAACTTTGCTTTGAGCAAGTTCATCATCCTCTACTTTAGAACAATCATGAATGCCTTTTTCTGCAATACAAACATCTCTTGCAACTTTTACCTTGTTAGTAATAGGATTGTAAACTCTATAACCTTTAGTATTTTCATCATAACCAACAAAAATAAAAGGAGAAGATTTAGCATCTAATTTTTTTCTTTTCTTCTTAGGTTTGTGAACATAAGCTATGGAACCAAAAATTCTTAAATTCTGCAAATTAGGCTTTCTACCAGACCAAGCTTCTTCAGGAGTTTTATCCTTTAAGGCTTTGGTAGGTGTTCTATTAATAAAATAAGTTGCACAAGCCATAGCTTCAGCCCAAAACTTGTAATCCATATTTTTTGCATGCAATAAACATCTAGCCATTTCAACAATTGTCCTATGCTTCCGTTCTGCCACACCATTTTGTTGTGGTGTATAAGGAACGGTAAGCTCATGTTTAATTCCAAAAGATTTCAAATAAGCATTAAATGCATTATTGACATATTCTCTTCCATTGTCAATACGAAGAATCTTAATTTTAGAACCAGATTGCCTTTCTACAAACATATGAAATTCAGTAAACACATCAAGCACTTGATCCTTACTATGAAGGAAATATATCCATGTTCTCCTTGAAAAATCATCAACAAAGGTAAGAGCATACCTTGAACCTTGGATGGAGGGATTCTCCATGGGACCCAAGAGATCACTATGAACTAGATGCAATTTAGTATATGCCCTCCAAGATTGACCATGAGGAAAGGGTTCCATATGCATCTTACCACTCATGCAACCGTTGCAAACAATTTGAGAAGGAACAATACTAGGCAATCCATCAACCATATTTTCTTTTTGCATCAATGAAATATAATTAGAATTGAGATGGCCAAGTCTTTCATGCCATATACTAAAATCAACAGTAGTAAGCAAAGAATACTTTGGAGGAGCAAATTCATAGAACTTGAATAAGTTATCACTATCCATTTTAGCAATAGCAATAACATGATTAGTGTTTGGATCAATGATATAACATATGCCCCTATAAAAGTTAATCTTATAATCTTGACAAAGTTTAGGAACTGAAATCAAATTTGATTTTAATTCAGGAACATAAAGAACATCATGTAATTTCCCATTAGGAACATTCACATCACCAATAGCTTCAACTTTACAACTATGATTATTAGCTAATTGAACAGGAATATTAGAAGTATCGGGATGCAAAGATTCAAAACATTCTTTATGAGAAGTAACATGTTGAGATGCATCAGAATCAATAATCCACTCAAGTGGTTGAGAAACATTGTAAGTACATGTAAATGCATGACGAGATGAATTACCATTATTATTACCTTTCTTATAATGAGGTTTATGTTGATTATTTTGATTATTTTGATTCATGGGCTTTTTACCATTTTGTTTCTTAAAACAATTATTAGTAATATGTCCATCTTTCCCACAATATGTGCAATGGGGTCTTGTTTGAGAATTATTCCTTTGATTATTGTACGTATTATTATGATTATAATTATGAGAATTGTTATGATAGGATTTAGAATGAGATTGATAATTAGAAGATTTGTGATTATTATTATGATTATTATTATGATTATGATTATGATTATTATTATTGGATCTAAAATTATTATTATGATTTTGATTTTTAGACATAAAAGCATGTTCACTACTTTTAAGAGTACCAAATTGAATTAATTTAGCTTCCTTTTGACGCAATAAATTATGAAAAATATCATAAGTTAATTGAGTAGCTAAGCTAGGAATAGCAAGTTGAGCATGAATATTCATAATAAATTGTTGAAATTGACGAGGAAGACATTTTTTAAGAATAAGATGAATTAAACGTAAATCAGCTAAAGTAACTCCTAAACTAGTTAATTGACTATTAACAGAATCAAACTTTAATAAGAATTCATCCATAGTTTTAAAATCCGTATACCTTAGATCTTCAAGTTGATCTTGAAGCTGAATTTTTCGGGATTCATTTGAGCTATCATAAGTTGTTTTTAATATTAAACCAAGTGCTTCCTCATTTTGAGCCTTCCATCTATCTTGGTCGGCTTGAGGAGCAGTTGTAGCGGGCTCAAAGGTTTTATCAGTTGCAACATTCAAAAGATGCTTGAAACGAAAAATAAAAGAAATATGTGTTTTCCATGAATGATAATTAGAACTATTTAATTTAATTTCCGGAATTAATGTAGACATAGTTGCAAAAAAAAAAAAAAATAAATTAGAAAAAATACCCCTTTTGATTAAAATATGAAAAAATAATCTCTTTGATTAAAATCAAACCAAATTTCAAGAATAACAATTAACAAATAACAAATAACTAAATTAAATTTTTATATATTAAGAATCGTTATTTTTAAAATTTTAATAACAAAATAAATTTAAAAAACTTGAAATTTTGATTAAACAAACTAAATCTTTATTAATAATAAAGTAAAACAATTTTATATAAAAAAACTTTATTAAATACTTAATATTTAAAAGTTTTTCAAACTTTTCAATGTAAATTTCATAAAGTTCTTAAATATAGCTTTTGAAACATATGTAAACTTTATAAACTTTTGAATCGTATAAAAAGAATCTTAAGCTCTTTATAAAGTTTTCTTATAATATGAAAGTTCAGAACTTTTTAAACTTCTTTTAAACTAGAAGATATTTGCATGATATTTAAATATTAATAAAATGTAAGGATAGATAAACTATTGCAATCATAACAAGAGCATAGGCAAAATGACAGGGGATGAATTCAGTTTGCCAAAAATAGTTACAAAGATTACTATGCCAATTGATATAAAATGTAGCAAACAGCTGGCAGGAGAAAAACTTATAATAGAAAATAAAAGCCAAAGAAAATGAGTTAGAGGAGAATGATGCACACTAGCAGAGGTACACAGAGAGCACAGATAGAAAAAATGATTCGCAGCTGAGAGTGAGGCAATAAGAAATCAGAAATTCTCACCAAACTTTAACTTATCCTTGCAGATAAGAGTAACAAAAAAGAAGATAGGGGACACACAGGCAAGACATAAATTATAGTTCCAAATTGTATATTGTAATAAGTTTTATTTTAAGTCAAACAGAATTATTATGAAAGGAAATACAAAACAATATTAAACATCTGTTAACAAAAATCTGCAATACAAAATACTGGAATAAAAAACCATACAATACAAAAGATGTTAAACTCAGAATGATTTAGACAAAGCAAGCAGAAATTATAGAATATTAAACTTCTGGAATAAAAAAATGGCAATACACAAAACTAGAGAAAATAATATGAAAAACAGAGATAGTTATAATACAGAGATCAATATGAATTTTTTTAACAAAATCCTATAGACACAATAAATGTTAAAACCTGCAAACAAATCAGAGATGTAATGTAATAATAAATCAGATTTGGCGGCAAGCCGACCAAACAGATTAAGGAGGCTGAGTTTGGCGGTAAACCTTCCAAACTATTCACACTAAAAAAAACCAGAAACTTTGGCAGCAAGCCTTCCAAAGACACAAATTTAAACTAGAAAGAAGAAACTTTGGCGGCAAGCCTTCCAAAGCCCTTTTTTTTTTAATAAAAAAACTAGAATAGAAGATTAAACCTGCAGGCAAACTTGTTAACAAGTTTGAAAAAAAATTTAAAATCTGAAATAAAAAACCTGCACAGTAGAAAATATTAGAGAAAGAACTTCTTCTCCTCTCAAGAATGCCTCCAAGAAGGTGAACTCCACAGAATGGTAACCTTCATCAATGTCAACTTAAAACAAGGATTAGAAACCTGCTCTGATACCATGAAAGGAAATACAAGAGCAAGGAAAGAAAAATAAAATCCAAGAAAGTTTATTGATGAAGTAAATGTTACCAAGAGAAATGCAAAAACCTTGGAGCAATCACCCAAATGTGAAGAAGGAGGCACATGAACTTTTGAAAGGGGAAAAGCAAAGAAAAACCCCTTGTGATATTATGAATGAGGCAATGCCTAAAATGAGAGAGAGAGAGAGCAAGAAGCTCTTTACAATATTGTCATTAAGAAGAAATGAGAGAGGAGACATCTCTTAAATAGAGATGAGGAGAGGAGTTACAAAGTAACTCCCAAATCTATGAATGCCACCATTCATAAAATGTGTGTGCCATGTGTCCACATGCTCTTATGGAGGAAATCTAATATTCGTTAATAAAGGAAAATAAAAGAAATGACTTGTCCTCACACATGTACTAGAAGACAAATTACATATAGGAATTCCAAAGAAATATCCTAAACTAAATACAAATAAACCTAAGCTAAGTAAAAATTAAATATTCTAACAATAATAATAACAAACTTATTAGGAAACTGAAAATGTTTGAATTTTAATACCCTATTTTTTCAATATCACAATTCTGGTCCAAAACTGTCATTGAGTGACTTAGAGACAATATCTAGAAATTCCATCCCGCCTTGATAAGGCAGTTGAACCCAATACAGCTAGTTTTATAATAGATAAGAAGCTTATGCCAAATTTGGCTCTCGGTTAAAGAATCTCCCTATACAAAATACAATCCTATATATAACAGATGTATGAAGAATCTGCTAAACTATCATCTTTTAACAGTTGTTAGTTATCCAAAGGAAGTTACTATGGTAATGAAGAGATTATGGTAATGAGATTGATTTGTTTCGGCCGGGCTTGGAATGAAACATGCGTTAGAGATCACTTGGTCTCACCACCTAACTAGTGATCTTACTAAAGTTCAAATTTACGCTAACGCTCTATAGATATTGGTCTAATTCGGGGTTCAAATGAAAACATAAGATCTCAATCACACATGCATTATAATCTGCTCACTTTGTTTCAAAGCCAATGGCCAAAATAATGGAACTGTAAAACTGATATGATAGAAAGTGATTGAAGATTTACCTGAAAATAGCAGAACAAGTAACCGCCTTACAACTTGATGCTGTGGTTGCGCGTTGAGTCGTAGGAAACCAGTAAGTTTTGTTTGTAATAAATATATTCCAAAGGCATTAGTTCCCATAAAAATTTAGCGAAGATGGTGCGTTTTGCTGTTTATTGTCAACTCCAAATCAACCAATCATGAGATATGCTTTGTTTTATGGGAACTTGTTTCCACCGTTTGCTCAGCTGGGTAAATTTTAATTTTAATTTGTTTTTTTTTAAGATGGCATTCAATAATTTTTAACTACTTTTTTTTAACTTCTAACTTATTTCTAATGATTAATATTATTTTAATAGTGTGGATAAAAATTGTATATTCATTGTAATTTTTTTAATTTTTTAATTTTTTAATTTTGTCAAAAGTGGACGGAGCTACTAATATATATATTTATATTATTAAGCTAGTTCAAGAGCTCACTAGAGAAAGAACTAGCAAGAAAACCTTATATCCTTGCTCAATTACAATGTCATATGAAAATTGAAATCTTAACTTGAAAGCACAGCTAGACCATAGCTAGTTCTCAAATTTTCATTCTTAATCTTAATAGACCTTTACATTTGCAAGCACAGACTTGACTAAGGTTGATTCTATAGTTATGGATCTAAAAGTTCACTATTAGAACTCAATCTTCAAATTTATTTGTTGCCAAATATTTTACTAGCTATTATGCTTTGACTTAGCCCTTGTTGATTAATGTGATTGGTTATTGTATTTAAGGATAATTCCATTCTCATTTGAAATCATATAGAGATCATCTAGGACATCCTAGAGAATTATATTTGAGTAAAATAATAGTTTGATATTGGAGAATAAAAGGAATCATTACCATTTACATTAGAGAACCTCATCCTAGGACTATTGCATGTTTACTTGGTATCCTCAATAATTTTTATCAAAGCTATAAAGCTATTTTGTTAGGGTATGACCAAGGACAACATGACCTTGCAATTTGGTAGATTCCTCAAAGTTGTTTATGAACATTTCTTATACTTAAAATAATTATATACCACAAATTAAGGTTAGTGAATTGCATTATCCTACTTCTTTCTAGTTTAGATATGCGTGCATGAATTCAAATCCATGATAATGGAGGTGAGCTAGTACAAATAATAGATAATTTGCAAAAATTGGAGATCTTTATTTGAGTTAACCCCAAAATCCACATATTTGGTAAACTCAATCTTAACATTTGACAAATCATGTCTCCATCAAATCTTTAGCTAAGTACATAATATTTAATTTAAATTTCATTTTATTACCAAAACAACTCCCATAACCCTTTTGTTTGCCTTTCCAAGGGAAAAAACTATATGTGTGACCAAGTCTAAGGAGGTAGAAGCCATATGAAAATGACTAATGTTATTTTTAAATAATGGATTTAGCATGCCAAATGATGAATTTAGGTGATGGTCAAACTAGTTCACTACAAAGTCAAATTAGGTGCTAAGATGATTATAAAATTACATCTTGACTACATTTCTAAAGATCTATTTTTCTCCATTTTAGTCAAGGAGTACCTTCATGAGAATGAGTTGGTTTTTGGAGCATCAAGTACTTGTATGAATGTTTGTTAATGAATTATGATGATATGAAGCATCACAACAAAGAAGATAGACTTTGTGTGCACGATTGAGAACTTTGTATTTTGCTAATTCTAGCAAGTTTATAGATACACATAAGTAGTGGGGTAATATCCTTAGAAAAATCATATAATTCCACATAACATAATCATTTCCCCATTTTAGTTCATTAAGGATAGTGAATTATTTTTGGAAACAACCAAAGGGACTTGAAAAAATAAATACTCTCCACAAACCAACAAGATCTTAAAAGAGAAATATCATAAGCAATTGCCACTCATGTACAAATAGGTGCCTTGCATATAAAGGCAACCAAGAAGAGGTGAGAAGGTAGTAGTCAAACTCTGACTACCCCTCCAATTATGCAACAAGTGTAGGACTCTAGGAGTAGGACAAGTGTTGGGACACTCGGTAAGTCTACATGAGTTGAGACAAAAGTCTCTCTAACCTCCCATGAGGTGAGGGGATAATATCTCAATTCTCTAAGTGAGCTTAAACATAGTTGAATGAGACTTAATTAAGTAGGACAGAATAAAATTAGTTAAATGATACACCTTTTTACATTAACATGTTCCCTAAAGAAAAACTTCAGAAGTAAGCTTATCCCATAAAAGATGAGCCCCAACAACATGACTTGATAAGGTACTCATGTACAACTAAAAGTATCTCTCTCATACAAATACAAAGTGTTAAAACCTCATGGGAACAAAACTTCCCTCTAAAAGACAGAATGAGAAGGATAAAACCTCCTATAAAGATGTCCATGCGGAGATGAACATGATTATGAAGAACTCCTAAAGCATGCCAAGAAATATAGAATATGTTGAAAGATGAACTAGTGTATGTTGGATTTAACAAACGTTGAAAAGATGTAGATCATGGGATACAACTATGATCAAAGAACACAAATAACAAAGCATGAGTATCACATAGTACACTAATTACAACTATTTGATATTCAACATGGATGATTAAATAACACAAATAGTGAAGCACAAGTGACATGTAGTACAATACATAGAATTTTTTGGTGTTCATGAATCTTACAAAATATGAGAGATATAAATGAGTAGGTCTTTATAACTCCCTTGCAAATGTCTGAAGTCAATAAGGCTCCATGAGGTTCCTCTACTACTCCACTAAAACTAGAAAGAATTATCAACACAAATATCATGATTACCCCCTTAAAGTAGATGAGAAAGTGATCGTGGATCCATAACAGAATACCTAATTCAACTATTCCTCCAAGTTGCTTATAGTGATGAACAAGGATTTTCAATGGCAAAGATAAGATGGTTTAAATTTTGGCACCTAATGATAGTGTCTTCTATTATCAAAGTTCTATTTGAATCTCTTTGCTTTGACATTGATTGGTTCTCAAATTCACAAGCATATTGTATCTAGTTGAGAATGAAAAATATCATATATTTTCTTTCATGATGGAGTACAACCCTACGGTCTGGTAACGTGTTACTTTATATTTAGAGAGTAGAACAATTTTTAAGCTTCCTTCTCATTATGATTAGTTAAGTTGCTATTTATTAAATTTTTTAGCTTAAATTTGTTACAATTATTACAATGCAATCAACTCAAATAGGCTTTTATATAACAATTTTATTGTACTTTTCAGATTTGTCTATTGGGATTTTTCCTTACGAGCTTTCATTAGATTTAAGAATAATAATGAAACCCAACCCTCAAACAATGAAGTATACTATATGAGTTCTAGTTTTTTCTTCTTGTTTCTCCTCCACCTTGACAATATTTAAATGCAAACATTGCAAACCAAGAAATATTTTTTGTCACCTCTTAACCATTAAAAGTTTCCCTAAAATTTATCTTTCAATAAAGACTATCGAGTTTAGGTCATTGAGAATTCACTTTGAGGATTACAATTATGTCACTGAGTCTTGATCATTGATCAACAAAACATTCCTTGTAGAAAATCTAAAACTTGATTGCTTTCGAACTTCAAAATTTCACTTAATGAAGTTTTCTTTGTTCATAGAGTGAGAAAGGTGAAATTTTGATCTCCAATCCATGACTCTCATTATATATATTCAATCCTCAGTAAGTAATGTTGGTTCCCATTAACTAGCCATCCAAACATAAAGCATGTATGATATTTTTATCGACACATTATCCCTAAAATGTTCAATTTTGTGTAACCAACATTGGCCTTTTGGATGTTTTGTTGCAAAATATCATACAAGTCAATAGTCATTCTTCCCAAAACCTAACCCCTGATAACCTTGTTCTTGGTTAATCTTTAGACATTGGTGTTTGACATTTTCACCTAACAAGCAACTCATGCATTTAGAATATGGTATGGAGAATTCATCAAATTCATGAAAAAATGACTAACTATAAAGGCTTAGGATTATTACTTGTTGATTGATATGACTTAGAGGCTAAACCCAAATCTCGGTAGGTGAGTGAATGAATTCTTTAAATATTTTGATTGTGCCTAATGTATGTCTTGTGGTGTTTTTAGGTAAAATGCAAGAAGAGAAAGGCATGATGAAGTACCAATACAATGATTATCACCCCTCTTCTAAGATGTACTCATTATAGAATGATATTGGAGAGAATTGGGAAATGTAAACTTAGATGAATTTTTGGAAATACTTCACAAAGAGGAAGGGAAACAGTGGATTCCTCACTTATAAAATAAAGATTACTGGGAGTAGCTACTTTTCCAATTTCAGTGCAATCTTCTAAATTGGTTCTTACTTGTGCACAACACTACAACCTAAGGATAAAGAAAATAATTGCTCGACCTTTTGGAGAGGTAGTTCTAAACATTAATCCAAAGATGATTGAATTTTTTTTGGTATCCCTATTCACTCCAAATATATCTTGATCACAAGATACACCTACTTAAAAGAAGAAATATAACTTGATCACAAGATACACCTACTTAAAAGAAGAAATATAACTTGATCACAAGATACACCTACTGCTTCACTATCTCCTCATCATAGCTCCTCATCTTCTTCTCTTCCTTAGGAAACACCTTTTCTATTTCCATCTCCATCCCTATAAATACATCTTCCACCTTTTCCACCATAGTTATCTATTGCAATACCTTCACCTCCTTCTTCAAACCCTCCACCACATGTTCCAACTCCTGGACACCTTCTCTACCTAAGAAATATAGTTTCCTCTCTCCTCCCAATGAATGTGAAGAATTAGTATCTATTGAATAGGCTCCTCCAAAGATAAAAATATATGTTATGAGAGAAGAGAAAGTCGAAGGATGAATAAGTGTTGCAAAAATAGGAATAGAAACATCTTAAGGGTTCTCAAGAAAACATATAAACATAAAGAAGGTACCTCCCTCACATTAGTCTCGCACATAGAAAAAAAAGAACAACAACATTATACTCTAGAGAATTCAAATTTTCTTCTCTTTCTCCTTCCAAAGCATGAACACATTAAACTTTTAGCATGTCATTTTCCCTCAACCACACTGTGCAAGAATGAAAGAGGACATATCCAAGCTAAGGATGAGGATTTTATAATTTTTATCGAGGCATTTAGGCTGCTAATAGAAGAAGAAAAAGAGAAATAAGGCTATCAACTATGATAGTAGACCAAAGAGGACACAATTTGCATAATTGACAATCCTTACTATCAATGGGTTGTAGGTAGATATGTAGCCAGGGGATTACCAAATTTAAAAAGTATATTTGGGATTCCAAACAAGAGAAAAAGAGAAAATATCCTTGCAACAATATGTAATACTTATTTTATTTAACATGCAAAAAGATGAGAAAATAAAGTATTAGATTTTAACAAATAACTCACTTAATAGATTAATTATTTAGTTGGACCAATTGATTATATTCCTCCATATTCAGTTTTACAAGCAACTCTAAATAAGGATACTCAGCCTTTAAACTCAAAGGGCCTCATCTCATCGACAAAGGAATGGAGGGAGAGCCTACAAGATTAAGGAGGTCGTGTAATTTAAAATAAATAAATTATTATCACTTAATTAGTGACGAAGAAAGTTTAACTAATAAAATAAAAATAGAGATTAATGAATACTTGATGACATGAGAGGGTTAGATACTAGTTTGCAAAAGATGAAGTCTACTAGTTTTGATGAGTGCTGAAAATAGTAGTGTTGATGAGGATTAAGATAAGCCAAAAGAGTTGAAAATCAAAACTTTGAAGAAGTGTAAGAAGAAGATGAGTTACAAAATAGGAGCTTAGCTGAGCTGATAAAGCATTCATTATCTCTCAAGAAATTTGTTCAAGATATTTCTAGCACATTTTGGCAGATGCCTTATTTGGTTAGTTTCTTGATTAAAATAAATCAATAATTCATATATTATTTACATTTAATAGTCACAAAAGAATTCATGGATGAGATGATGGAAAACAAATAAAAGATTCAAGCCTTTCAAGATGATTTGAATTATTCTAAAGAGCTATAGGAGCAGTTGGATAATTCAGCATTTTCAAAAGGTGTTAAATTGAAGTGTGATAAAGGCCTTGATATCAACTATCTTATGCATTTTCATATTACAGGAAGACTAGGATTTCAATTTCCAAAATTCTAACTTGAAATAAGTCAAGTTGGCATTGATATTTTGTGAGCTCAAGTGGAATTGCTAATGATTTCAAGTTTAATTTTTTTTTATCATCCAAGCTTAATTTAGTTTAATAATTTTATACCCTAAATTTATGGGATCAAAAACTCTATTTATTTTGCTTCCAATTATTAGTTAAAGGGTTATAAATCATTTTGTTGTAATAGAAAAGCAATTTTTTTGCAATCCTTAGCATGGATTTTTCTACTAGACATTTTACTAGTTGAAAATTAATTAATACAAGGATTAAGTGTATCTCTAAATTATGTTTTGATCATGGTAATTATATTCTATTTTTATATTTCCATGTGAAACAAATGGGTGAAAGTTTTATGATTTGATGTGATTACATAGGCTTTTGTTTAAATTTGTGCATGTTTAAGGGTGATTTGATTTGATGAACTTTAAATATCTGATATTTATTTCTCCTTTGGTGATTGCATCAATGTTATGTTTAGTTGTGTAAATGCTAATCAATGTGGTGTTCTAGTATACGAGATTTCCTTTAATCATTCAGATCTAATTAATATATTGGAATTGTCATTGACCATTTAATGTATGTGGTTTTTCTTTCCTCTTAACCTAATTATTTTTTATTTCTTAAAATTTGAACAGTAAAATGCTTTAAAGAGTTACTAAAATAAAAATTAACACATTTAGATCTACCTAAGTTTTATAATATGAATGGATGAATTTAAGTGATTTGATCTATATCTTCTGTGATATAGAACAAATAATGTATAGAACTTAATTATCTAACATGGTCAACACCTAGATCAAAAGGATCCTTGGAGTGAGATCTATCACTTTTCAAGAGGAGTAGATGATCTTTGTTCACTCAAACATGGTAGTGCTAATCCTACTATCAACATACAACTTATTTTGAAACTTTTGCAACTTTTGGTAACACCCAAAATCAATTATTCATATGTTTTTTTAGCTAAAATTTATCAATTATAATAGTTAATTTAAGCTATCCCACCTCCCTATTTCAAAAATATGTGAAAGATTAATCCAAATCTTTCAGTCATTTCTTATCAAAATTAGCACTAATTTTTTGATAAAATATACTTGTGAAGTATTTGACTTATATGTTTTTGATTAAGTGAAAAGCAGGTTTTGAAGGGGCCCAAAAACCCTTTACAACAAATTATAAAATAGATAAAACATTAAAGGTCCAGCTAGATAGATCATAACAAGAAACAAAAACAGCTAGCAAAGACAAAAAGCCAACAAGAGCACCAAAAGTAACAAAAAGACAACACAAAAGCACCTAAGGGATAGCCAAGAGCACAAAACAATAGAACTAAGAAAAATTCTCAAGAAGCTCCACTGCTTCTTTCTCCATTCGGACCATTGAGGCAGCAAGACTCTTAAGATCATCCAGTTCCTTAGCTTGCTAAGCCATCTTCCTCATACTCGCCCGGGTCATTTTACCATGTCGAATAGCCACACCCTCAAGGCTCAAAACCTTATCCTCAAAAATATCTATCATGTTCTTTTCCTAGTGAATCTGTTCTAGTTTAGTAGTCTTCATGTTGAAGCTATCGATTGAGGCTTTCATATTTTTTTGCCTTTGTTCTCCAATTTTCTTCAAGGTATTCTCATGGCTAAGAACCCTCTTTTTCAGCTCATTGAACCTATCCTCCACAACCTTAAAGTGAGAGCTATAATCTGCAGTAATAGCATTCATGTCATTGATGGCTTTTGTCAATTCATTTAGATAATTAGGCAAGGAACTGAGATTACCTATCCCGATAGCTTCTAAAGTGTCTACTTTCTTGGAAGAGTATGCTTGTTTAGTCTTCAAACTTTCAATCTCTGAGTAGACCTATTCAATAATCTTATAAAACTCCATCACCCCATTCTTCATAGTATGAAGCATGGCAATAGGATAATTGCTACTATATTTGTTGAATTCTGGAAAGACAACATTATTCTCCAGGGTCTCCATATCGGCAATTGTGACTTTGTTATTAGGAGGTAGAGTCTCACATTCCACCACCTTCTTCCCTTCTTTCTCAACATCACAAGTCTATTTATTAGGATCCAAAGGAGTAGAATGGGTCTTTGAGGTACCATCCTCCTTCTCCAAGCTGATTTCAGTAATAACAGGACTACGCTTGGTTTTCTTCTTGGGTGGTGGGGTAGCATTTTCACTTTCAGTCTCTATACCATCATCATCCTCATCATCTTCTTCAAACTAGCTGTCCTACTTCTACACCTTACTCCTATTTCTTTTAACCCCTTTACCAGTAGTCTTTTTGCTCGACCCAAAAGCCATAGCTTTATCCTTCCCCTTTCTGGTTCCTTTAGCAGAGGTATCCCTGTCAAAATCATCTTCCAATTCCATATCTGACACCTCATCTTCACTGTTATCTGAGTTTTCAGACTCCTCTTCCAAGTTTGAAAGATCAATGGTAGAGTGCTCAACAAAGGAGGCCTTGACATGGTTGTATAAGAGCAACATCAACCCTTCATGCATGGGTGGATTGCTATCTAGGTTTGCCCTAAAATCCTTTATACTAGTGGTTAGGATACTATACATGTAGAAAGGAATTAACACCATATCTTTATGGAGGAAGTGATTCAAGAGCACAAAATGATATCCAATAACATGAGAGTATCTACCATCAAGAGTGACATATTGCATCACAACAAACAGAACCCATCTCCATACCTTTTTAATCACCTCCGGCGAGTAGTAGGTCTTGTTGGATTTCACTAGTTTTGCTTTCTTAGTCTTCCTTTGGGAATCACTTAATAGTAGCCACTGTGAGATCTCTATCCCTGTAGAATTTTATGCCCTCCATTTGCATCCCAATAACTTCAGCAATCATCCCTTCATCAATTTATACCTTTCTCTCGCCTATGGTGATTTTTCCCTCCTTCCAAATCTTCTTGAATAATCTGGTAATGGTAGGTCTTTTTCCTATAATTCGCTCCATATACCTTCTCATTTTAGCAGTCTTCAAGATAGCACATGATTTCGGCTTCTTCTTCCATTCATCACAGGTAAGCGGCTCAATCCTTTTCCTATTGCTTCCCATAGTATCAACGACATGATTTCTCACTCCCTTCACAATGCAGAACATGGAAAAAACAAAGACCAAAGTGAATAGCATAGAAACCCTCAAAAAATAAATGGGCACCCATAAAGCATGCATGGTCTTGTCCGTATTAAACACCATTTCGTCCTTCAAGTGCCACTCTTTCCTATTCATTATGGCAACTTTCATAGACTTATATGGTACCATAAATAAGTGCAATCAATTTAAATTGTAAAAAATATATCTATGCCAAGATAAGTAAGATTTAAGGTTGAAGAATTATAGTAGTGTTAAGTCCAATTAAGGAGCCTCAAAGATGAAGAAGAAATTTGAAACCCAAAACAAATCCATTCCAATTTATAGTGTGGAAGCCTGAGTAGCTCCTAAAGAAATGATGGATGTTAACAAATAGAAAATTATTCATGGAGTTTATATTTAAATATGAATTGTTGTTACTAAAAACCCTTACTAGAGTTATTTGTAGATGAAGGTCTACTAGCTTTAAGGGTTTGTGATTAGGACATTGATAGAAAAAATGTCTCATTTTCAGTGTTTAGAATTGTCCTTCAACCCTCGCTCATAAGAGCCCTTATTTTCCAACTTCACAAAGCATTGAGAAAAAAAATATTTTTTCATTAAGGTACGATCATTAGGGTCGTCGAAAAAGGAACTCCAATGCACTACATGTCAAATAAACACTATTTATAGCAAGTCTACAACCTTTTATTTTAACAAAGATGAGTGAGTGCGCCACATGGTGGCCCTGTGTAATATTGTTAAAAGCATTATAATGTTTTGCAGAAAGAACCATATTTTGGCACCACATGTTTTTTTCTTTAAGAGAACACTTAGGAAATTAAAATAAATTACCTTAGCATTACAATCATATTTTTAATGGAAATCAAACATAGTGGATTGTGCCAGATTTTCCTCTCTGCAAGTTTTATCTTTGTTTATTGTTTCATTTTGATGCTCTATGTTATTTGAAGATGGGTATAACTATTGATAAATATGAGTGTCGGATTTTATAATTTCTAGTGTTAATTTTTGGATTATGGACCATGTCAAGTACTCGTCTATTTTTTGCAATGGTATATGGCTAGGATTTATATTATGTCATTTGGTGAGAAAAATTCATAAGTAGTTAGTTGTTAGGAGAAATAATAGACATCCATGTTACATTGGGTCTTCGTAGATTCTTCTCTTGAGGGAAGATTTGAATGCTATTGTTTGTATCTATTTGACCTTATGCATCTTGTTTGATTTCCAACAATGAAGAGTTTGTGATATTATGCTCTGCTTCTAGAGTGTTTTGTTTTCTATTATTTTTAAAAGAGGATTTAAAGTGTTATAAGAGATTTGAATTCGCACTTCGCCTTAGTGTAATTGGGTAATGCTTAATTCTCTATCCTCTTTCTATTTTCCTATGATATTTTAAGAGCCAACTTTTAAAATACCAAAGGTTGTTTGAACATAAATCACAATTAGGTCCCACATCTATGAAATTTCTAGATTGCTCTCTTTAAGTGTAACCTTTAAGTTCAACAATTTTTTCGGACAATCTATGAAATGTTGAGGTGATGAAATGAAACCACGAGGAAAGGATTGATAAGGTGGAACAATCCATGGCTGAGATTAAGAAAAATCTCAAGAACCTGGTCGACATTAGTAGAGAAGCCATGAACAACAACATTGAGGGGCTTGAAAAGATTACTGCCATGGTTGCTGATTATAGATCCTATCACAGTGATCCAGTGAAAGATCTTGGAGGAGATGATATGGCTACTAGAGATAGCAAAACCACTGGACCCAGTTCGAGAACTAGGAGTAGAAGCAACAACAAGGGTACCTCCAGATTCATCATGGAGGAGCTTGAGGAAATGAATAGGATTTCCATCCAAAAGAACAAGGATCTCGTGCTCTCGCTTAACTGAGAGCTTTTTCTTTTGCTTTGGCTTGTTTGTCTGTGTTTCCTTTGTTTTTTTTTCTCATCTGGGTTGCTCCCCTATTTTGTTGTTGTTTCTTGCCGGTTTGGCTATTGTCTGACTGTTGTAAAACTTTAGGTTTCGGGTCCTTGTAAAACCCGTTTATCTTTATCAAAAACTTTAAAACAAATTAATATACAATTATTTAGTGAAATGTTAATTATCCTAATGCAACCATCATTATTCTACTAGTTATCACTCATTTATTTGTTCATGTTTAACATGTGTTTCCTATTTCCCATTGTTTATGCAATCATCCTTAGGAATACATAACAATAACATGACGGAAAAATAAATTAAAACCTAGCAACAATTTAAGATTTGTGGTTGCATGACTCATCAAAGATATTTTAAATCTATCAAGTTGAGATAAATTCAAACCTAAATGTTAGGACTCTCTTTCTTGATGTGGCATTCTTTTAGGGGATTATTTGAAAGATCATAAATAGTTGCAAATTCTAAGAAATGATGATACTTTAGTTGATGGTTTGTTGTTTGTGAGACAATATGTAAGGAAAGTTTCATGAAGATGGTTTCACATTCAATTGAGAATGCTTTATTATGTTCAATTATGAATGTTAATATATAAATTGGTCATTTCATGTAGATAGGTAAACGTATAATAGTGTCTTATCTTTTTTTTTTTTATCAAAGTAGGACACCAAAACAAGCATTTAATAAGCATAAATAATATATGAATTCTTTTATGTAATTTTAGTAACTTATTTTTTTATAGTTTACAATATTGTAAAGCAGTCTTACTTTGATAAAGCATAAATTTATTTGTAGAAAGGATAAAATTATAAAATTTCAAATATAAGTTTGCAACACCTATATCTAGTGCATAAATATTCTTAAATACGGGTGAAATTCAAATGACAAGCAATGACATATAGACCAATCACATGTAATGCTTTATGAAAAACTTACTAAATTGCTTTGTAAAATCTATCCACCTTATTTATAATATATAAAATTAGATATATTAACAATAATTTTAAACATAATAAATAAGAAAATTCCTCACATATTGCATCACACATACAATTATACATAACATGTACATGACAAAAATTATTATAGATACATCATGCATGAACTACTCATGGATTGCATTATACATACAACTATACTTAATGGCAACATAAGAGAAAATCATTGTACATGCAAGATACATGAGATGCTAGTAACTTACAACATAAAATGTTTGATTAATAATTTATAGAAAAGAAAGTTGGTTATGATAAAGATGAATACTATCAAAGTTTAGAATATTTCTACTAAGCAATTGAATTTCTATTTTTACTTCGTATTAGGAAATCATAACATGTAGATAGACATTAACAAGTGATTAAAGTTCTATATTCCAACAAATAAAAATTTGTAATTTTCTTGGTTAAATAAAGTTTACAATGTCTACTGCATATGACTTACTAAACTCTTAATTGTTTAAAATATAAATTTAATTTTGTTGCTCAAATTAATAAATAAAAATGAACGCAAATTACAATTATAGAAAAAGGTAACAATTTAAGATTTTTGTTATCAACAAAGCCATTTCTAGGGTCTTATCAACAAACCCATTCTATGGAATGCATTCTATTGGATGCCCGTGACCTGTTTCAAGGCTCCATATTTGAAGCAGACTTAAAAATTGCCAGCAAACGTTGGTGAGATTTCAGTCATTTTGTTTCTGCTTTAACCAAAGAATTTTCAAGGGAAGCATATGATAAACTAAAGCATTTGTTTCTACCTTAACCCTAACAAATTTTCTGTGTAATTGTCATATGATATGCTAAATTTCAAATATTAATTAACATTCAAATGTTGTGGTTTTCCTGCCAGCTTGTGCAAACTGCCCTGATAAAATAACAAAATCATAAGTAGTTGAGCAAAATGAAAACAACAATCACAAAAGGAAAGCCAAAATTAGCTAAACCTTATCTCCACGGTAAGAACAAAAAATAGCAAGGGAAATTATGGATGCTCCGCATCATCCTTCCCATCTTTGAAAGATTTTGAATCTCTTCGTCTGGAAGTGTTTGAATTGGAGAATTTCAGTACGTTACTTTTATAAAAAAAAATAATATTCATTTGACTTGGAAAAGGAAGTCACCGTGTTCTCTTCCATCAAATTCATCACAGTTTTTCTTATTTCATTTCCAACTTCTTGTTAGAAAGAACAAAGATCCTCCTCTGTCAATTTGTTCATTTGCCCTTTTCCCAGCCCCTTGAAGGCTTAGTAGTCCTCCTCCACTGAATACTTTCTCATTGTCTGCATTATGCCATGTAGTCATGCTTTCCATTTCATATTTTATGAGGAGGACTTCATTTCTCATCTCAGTGTAATGTGATTCATAAATCAAATCTGTTTGGATAGTATCCTTAATACCATAATTGAACATATATCTACTCTCTCCCTCTTTCATCCTTTTTCCCATAATTGAGTTCTTCTCTCTGTTCTGGCTTTATTTTTGATACATTTTCTATGGTGTATTATTTGTATTTCCAAGTACTATATAAGTATGTGCTCACACTTTGCCTTAAAAAAACAGAAACATTATCTCGATGAGTTTCCCTCATAGCTTGCAATTTTCCCTCTGGAATGATATGATTGTTATAGTTGTGTCTATACAATTACATGCATATTCAACTTTTCCTGCACAGTGAGCTCCTTTGACACCAACTGATACCTTGATGCTCTTTCAAATACTTTCTCACATCATCCTGGATGCCTTGACATCTATGACAACCTCTCCTTTGGCACCAACTGATACCTTGATGCTCTTTCAAATACTTTCTCACATCATCCTGGATGCCTTAACATCAATGACAACCCTTTCCCATCACACTTATGCAAACTTGACCAAACAAGATCCATACAAAGACTTCTCAAATTGATTATATATTATGAACATAATAAGTCCAAAATGCATAATTGAACGTGACGAAAGCACCATTTGTACACAACCAAATTAAGCAGCAACACCTCTAAACAATACTTATGCTCCATCTCCCTCCTCTCTCCCCCTCACTCTTTGCCTCTTTGCATTTGACAAAACTGGTCCATCCTTTATGCTGAAAGGATGTTCATAGCATGATTGAAGGCTATTTTGAAGGTGGTTGTATTCAGTTTTACAACTACGAATTGCATTTTCTGGAAACTTTATTTTTTAACCTTTTCAATATATCAGTTTTGTTCATATCCTACAATCTTCTGGAATAGGAAGACATTTCTTTTTGAGGGATCTCATTCCACTTTATTATGCCTCTTAAATGCTTCCATATTTCACATATCAGTTTGCTAGAGAAAACAGATTTAATATGTGGATAATAACCACCTGCAGATCATCCACATTTAAATGTGTGACTTTTCAACAAGACAAGGATCGAAACATGTATCAAGTTAAAATTTGATAGATTAGAAATCCAACAAACTGTGTAATTATACACAAAGGTTTCCTATATTTGATGATGTACCATGCTGCATCTAATCTATAACGTTTTCTATTTTTGTAATTAAAAATAAAAACCTTCTTGACCAACGTTCACACCAGTAAAATATTATAGTTGAGTAGAATTACACTCAAAGAAAGGGAAATGAAAAATGACAACGGAGATCTTGATTTTCCAAGAGGGGGAGTTCCAATATAGAGGGGAAGAGTTATATACTCACCCAACACATGCTCAGCTGATAGTATGAATGTCTAATTTGGTTTTATATCACATGGGTATACACAAAGCTCACAGACAAATGTTTTCAATTCAAAATCATATTTCAGCATATCTAAATTAAATGACAATTTAAGTAACTTAGTAACAACTGAAAAATTAAAAAAAATAAAGCCTCAATGACTACCATGTTTGATTGGATTTCAATTTACTGAAATCAATTTAAGGTATTAATTACTTCATAAGCATGCCCATAAACTTCAAAAGCACAACATGTTTAAAAAAATAAATAACAGTATAACGAATTAAAATTAAAGAATGTAAACAGCAGAAAGTCCAAAGGAAATACATTGGCCATTTTCCATAGCGAATGTCTTTCCTTGTCTTTTTACCATCTGGGCATATCTCCCCTTTCATGTAAATTATTCATTATGTTTGATCAAACAAAACACAGTTTTAGAAACATAAAAACAAAGAATTGTTTCACAAATTAACTACAATGTGTTACAATTCAACTTACTCCCCTTTCATGTAAATTATTCGTTATGTTTAATAAAAAACAACACTGTTTTAGAAACATAAAAACAAAGAATTGTTTCACAAATTAGCTACAATGTGTCACAATTCAACATACTCTGATGGCTGACCCATATCCTCGGGTACTTTTGCCTGGGACTCGCTACCAATGCACACATCTTTGTGCTCTGCAGGCGTATTAGCAGAAAAGCAATGGTCACAAGTTTTTATTTCATTCTGACATGTTGGACAATACCAACCATCAATGTCCTTTGGTTTCACCTTTTGTTTCAAAAATATTCTTAAATCATAGCTTAAGCTGAATCTCAATGACAAGGATACCAGTATAAGATACGGGAGAAGACATTATAGAATAAAACGTAATCTAAATAAGACAAGATAACAGGAACATATTTTACTAGTTAATTGAAATATACCCACTTTAAAAGGTGGCAAGCATGTCAATACAGTTGAACTGTTGGAACAAGCATGCCAATACAATTGGAGTGTTGGAAGAGTCCTTGTCCAGCTGAGCAACTTGTTACAGCTTCAATTGGAGATGCCTTCATAACAGAATACCTTTTTAAACTATTTCCTCCAGCTTGGAGATGGTGATGAACAAAGATTTTGAATGAGGATGATAAGATGGTGAATTAAATTCTAGCACCTAATCAACAAAGATTTTGAATAGAGTGTTTTCTAAGATTCCTTTCAGTTAAGTTGCCATTTATTAATTTAATTAGCTAAACCTTATTGTTATTATTATAGTGCAATCAGCTCATACAGGTTTGTATACAGCAATATACATTGTACTTGGTTGAGTTTCTTTCCAATTCTGATTAGTTATGTTACTGTTGCAAAATTGAATCTCCAATTCTCACCCATTAACTTTCTCTTGCAAATTTGATTCAGCTGATTTTACTACTATTATAATAGTGAAATTAGCTTCTGCTTGTTATATTGTGCTTTCTGCAAAGTTCTATACAGAATAATATTTTGTTTTAGTGCACTGAAAGTCAGTAGAAGAGTAAACTCTGGTGGTTATTGATTCCATACGACAGCTATGAGAACAATTTTTACATTTGATGAAGAAAGAGGTTTTAGAGCCTGTCACGGATAAATACCAGAGTCTATGAAGGATTTTTCAAGATATTTATAAAAGAAGATGTTGGACTTTTGAAAGTTTTATAAAAGAGGTTGTATGAACATGGTTTCATTTTAATCAGTGGAGTGGTTCATTATGTTTATTTTTATTCAGAATGTTAATGTATATAGCATATTTAAGAAATTTTATAGTAGCCCCCTCCAAAGATTTATAATCTTCGTAGATTCCTTTCGGTTCTAATTACTCTTATAAAAAAGTAGAGAATAAAAGAGAAAATAATATGAACAACTTATAAACATAGCATCTAGGCTATGGACTCTTAAAATAGTGTTTTATTATTTAAATTATGAATTAAGATTGAAGATATTAAAATTTATTAATTATGTTGATGGAAATACTAATAAAAAGATAATTATGAAAGGATAACTATATTTGAAGTAATAGATACAAGTTGTCATAGATTTATTCATAGGTTTTGTGATTGTACATTATTGGATAGTGTATTGCCAAAGAATATTCATGTAATTTTTCCCCTTATTTCTAGAAGGGGTAATTTATGCATCCACTTTATATATGGATGAGGTGTGGGATAGTTTGTGGCTGAAGTAGCTAATCTCCATGCTCTGCATCCCATTGTTGTTAAACTACAAAAAATCCTCCCCCAAAAAGCAGTGTTTTACAGATTTAAAAGGTTTTTTGGAATGCCATTATCTGTGGAGAATGGCTTGTACAGTTTGCAGATCTATGGTTGAACAAAATGTATGTCCATAGTTTTATTTAATTCGCCTTTAATTTAAAATGTGCATAATTTTATTCAATTCACATTTAATTTAAAACTAAGTATTATTTTAGAATATATTTTGGAAGTTTTTTAAAAAAAATAAAAGCTCACAAAGTCTACGATATATTAATAAGTCAACGATATATTAATAATATAGGGAACTTACATAAAAGCCACCCTTCAAAGTACGAAGCTTATATGCAACATAGGCTGGCATGATAACAAAAGTTTACAATGAGTCTGCAATAAGAATTGATGCCATACATCAAAAAAAGGACAGTCCAAAATATGGAAAGACAATAAGTCTGATGAGATGAAAAGAAGCACTTATATAATTTTTCCCCTTATTTTTCATTTATATAATTTTTCCTCTTATTTTTAGAAGGGGTAATTAATGCATCCACTTCAAATATGAATGGGGTACGGGATAGTTTGTGGCTGAAGTGCCTAAACTCCACACAAAAGGGCATTCTGTACAATTTCTAAAATTTGAAAAAAAATAACAGATTTTTGTGAAATTTTTCAGAAGTTAAAACACAAAAAATCCCCCCAAAAAAGTGTTTTACAGATCTGAGAGGTTTTTTGAAATGCCATTATCTGTTGAGATTACCCTGTACTGTTTGCAGCTCTATGGTTGGACAAAATGTATGTGCATAATTTTATTTAATTCACCTTGAATTTAAAACTAAGTATTAGTTTAGAATATAGTTTGGAAAGATTTTTTTAAATAAAAGCTGACAAAATCAATGATATATTAATAATATAAGAAAACTTACATAAAGGCCAACCTTCAAAGCAGAAAGCTTATATGCAACATAGGCTGACATGATAACCCAAAAATATTATGTTCTAACCAGAAATGGTTTTATACCAGTAATAAACCATCGAACAACAACAAAACTTTACAATGAGTCTGTGATAGGAATTGATGCCATACATCAAAAAAAAAAAAAAGGACAGTCCAAAAAGTCTGATGAGATGAAAAGAAAGAAGCACTATACCCAGTGCTTGCAGAGAAGTGACATTACCAGTGGCATACCCACTAGAACTTGGAACATCAGCACTAGTGTTTGAAGCATCACCAATAGAATTAGGAGGATTCTCCAAAGCATGCTCCCTATGGGTTGTTCGAAAACCTTAAAAGCGTATCCAATGCCAAAAACTTGTCAAAAGCATCGTGCAAAGTTTTCTCCCTGAGGGCCGGTTGAAGTCGATTTAAGGCCTTCACCAAATCCTTGAATGTATCACATACAAGCCCAGAACGCATTTCACCGAGGAGGTCCTTGCACGCAGAGTTGGTTGCTAATTCTGTCTTGTCAAGGAAGCCACCAATGGGGGACGAACCCATGTCCAAACTGTATGATTGCAGGCTACTCTCCAAGTCGGACGCATTGAAGAGACAAGGCTGCAAATAACTTTTCGCTAAAGTTGTAACCAATCCAACGTCTTCAAGTAAGTCCATACAGTTGGAAAGAAATAGTGATGCGACCTCAGAGAAGAGAGCATGGGGGTTGGCAAGAAGCCACTGGTGGCCAACAACATATCGAAGAGCAAACTCCACATCGTCAGATGGCATTACAAAGACTTGTGCCAGTTTTTCTCTGTCGTATTTTGCTGGATCACGTCTCTCCCAGAACCATTTTGGAAGTGATATTCTCCATTCAAAAGCCATATGAAAATCTACACTTCATATAAAACTAGGATTTAGACGTAAAAATGTGATCTAACAACAAGTTCATAACCATTGTAAATATTATAATGCAATGTTTGAATAAAAATATAGCAATCATATTTGTCTTTTAACAATTTAGTCAAGCATACATCTAAGATAAAAATCTACTTACAAAAGATTGTTTGCTTATGATAATAATAACAAACAAATTAGGAAACTGAAAATGTTTGAATACCCTTTTGTCAATATCACAATTCTGGTCCAAAACTGTCAGTGAGTGACTTAGAGACAATATCTAGAAATTCCCTCCCGCCTTGATAAGGCAGTTGAATCCAATACAGCTAGTTTTATAATAGATAAGAACCTTATGCAAAATTTGGCTCTTGGTTAAAGAATCTCCCTAGACAAAACACAATCCTCTATATAATTTTTTTTTGAAGAATCTGCTAAACTATCATCTTTTAACGGTTGTTAGTTTTCAAAAAGAGATTATTATAAAATCGGGCTTGCAATGAAAATGTAATTAAGATCTCAATCACACATGCATTAGAGATCACTTGGTTTCAAACCCTACTCATTATTAATCTCTTTGACCAATACAGTGTCATTAATCTGATAAAAAAGTATGTAAATTATCCTTCACCACCTAACTAGTGATCTGATATATGCAACAATAGTTGAAATATATAGCTAACGCTCTATAGATATACGGTCCTATAACAAATTTATGAACATGCATTACAGTTCTTAGTCATCAAAAGGAAGTTATTATAAAATCGATTTGAGAGTGAAGAGCTTAGGGTAATGAGATTGGTCTGTTTCGGGGTTTGAATGAACATATAAGATCTCAATCACACATGCATTAGACCTAAATTCGTTTCAAACCCAAAGGCCAAAACAATCGCTTATCAGGGTAACGAGATTGGTGTGTTTGGAGCTTGGAATGAAAAAATAAGATTCAATCACACCTGCATTATAATCTGCTCACTTTGTTTCAAACGCAATGGCCAAAATAATGGAACTGTGATTGAAGATTTACCTGAAAATAGAAGAACCGTGCTCTTCTTCGAAACCGCCTTACAACTTGATGCTCTGGTTGTGCGTTGAGTCGTAGGAAACAAGTAAGTTTTGTTGGTAATAAATATATTTCAAAGGCATGAGTTCCCATCAAAATTTAGCGAAGGTGGTGCGTTTTGTTGTTATTGTCAACTACAAATCAACCAATCATGGGACATTGGATATACGCTTTGTTTTATGGGAACTTGTTTCCACCGTTTGCTCAGCTGGGTAAATTTTAATTTTTTGTTTTTTCTAGATGGCATTCAATAATTTTTAACTAGTTTTTTTTTAACTTCTAACTTATTTCTAATGTTTAATATTTTTTTAATAGTGTGTGGGTAAAAAATTGTAATTCATTGTAATTTTTTATTCATAATAATCAATTTACAAGAGGTATGATTATGTGTAAGATTGACTTGTGAAATTATGTATATCAGTTTGTTCTAATCCCTAACATAACTAGCTCTCAAATTTGCATTCCTAATCCATAACATGACCAAGGTTGATTCTATATTTATGGATCTAAAAGTTCACTATTAGAACTCAAACTTGAAATTTATTTGTTGCCAACTATTTTACTAGTCATTATGCTTTGACTTAGCACTTGTGGATTAATGTGATTGGTTATTGTATTTAAGGATAATTCCATTCTCATTTGATATCATATAGGGATCATCTAGGACATCATAGAGAAATATATTTGAGAAAAACAATAGTTTCATATTGAAGAATAAAAAGAATCAATACCATTTACATTAGAGCACCTCATCCTATGACCATTGCATGTTTACTTGTTATCCTCAATAATTTTTATCAAAGCTATAAAGCTATTTTGTTAGGGCATGACCAAGGACAACATGACCCTTGTAATTTGGTATATTCCTTAAAGGTGTTTATGAAAATTTCTTATCCTTAAAATAATTAAATACCACAAATTAAGGTTAGTGAATTGCATTATCCTATTTCTTGCTAGTTTAGATATGTGTCCATCAATTCAAATCTAGGCTACTATCAAATCCATGATAATGGACGTGTGCTAGTACAAATAATATATAATTTGCAAAAAATGGAGATCTTTACTTGAGTTAACCCCAAAATCCACATATTTGGTAAATTGGATCTTAACATTTGACAAATCATGTCTCCATCAAATCTTTAGCTGAGTACATAATATTTAATTTAAATTTCTTTTTATTACCAAAAGAGCACCCATAACCCTTTCGTTTGCCCTTCCAATGGACAAAACTGTATGTGTGACCAAGTCTAAGGAGGTAGAAGCCATATGTAAATGACTAATGCTATTTTAAAATGATGGATTAGCATGCCAAATGATGAATTTAGGTGGTGGGAAAACTAGTTCACTACAAAGTCAAATTAGGTGTTCAAATGATTGTAAAATTAGATCTCGAGTACATTTCTAAAGATCTATTTTTCTCTATTTTAGTCAAGGAGTACCTTCATGAGAATGAGTTGGTTTTTGGAGCATCAAGTTCTTGTATGTAGGGTTGTTAATGAATTATCATTATATGAAGCATCACAACAAAGAAGGTAGACTTTGTGTGCAATCTTGAGAACTTTGTATTTTGCTAATTTTAGTAAGTTTATAGATATACATAAGTAGTGGGGTAAAATCCTTAGAAAAAATATAGAATTCCACATAAAATAATCATTTCCCCTTTTTAGTTCATTAAGGGTAGTGAATTGTTGTTGGAAACAACCAAAGGAACTTGAAAAAATAAATACTCTCCACAAACCAACAAGATCCTAAAATAGAAATATCATAAGCAATTGCCACTCATGTACAAATAGGTGTCTTGCATATAAAGGCAACCAAGAATAGGTGAGAAGGCAGGAGTCAAACACTAACTACCCCTCCAAGTATGCAATAAGTGCTGGACTCGAGAACCAGTGATGGGACACTTGGTAAAGATACATGAGTCAAGACAAAAGTCTCTCTGACCTCCCATAAGGTGAGGAGATAATTTCTCAATCCTCTAAGTGAGCACTTAGTTGAATGAGACTTAATTAAGTAGGCTAAAAGAAAATTAGTTAAATGATTCACCTTTTCACATTAACATGCTCCCTAAAACAAAAATTAGGAAGTAAGATAATCACATTAAAGATGAGTCCCAACAACATGGCTTGATAAGGTACTCATGTACAAATAAAGATATCTATCTCATACAAATAGAAAGTGATAAAACCTTGTGGGAACAGAACTTCCCTATAAAAGAGAGAATGAGAAGGATACAACCTCCTATAAAGATGTCCATGTCCATGCAGAGAGGAACATGATTATGAAGAACTTCTAAAGCATGTCAAGAAATATGAACTATGTTCAAAGATGAACTAGTGTATGCTAGATTTAACGAACGTTGAAAAGATGTAGATCATGGGATAAAACTATGATCCAAGAACAAAAATAGAAAAGCATGAGTATCACATAGTACACTACTTATAACCATTTGATATTCAATATGGATGATTAAAGAACACAAGTAACGAAGCACAAGTGACATGTAGTATACTACTTAGAATTATCTGGTGTTCATGAATCTCACAAAATGATCGATTGCTAGAAACCCATATGAGAGATTTAAATGAGTCTAGGTCTTTATGACCCCCTTGAGAATGTGTGAAGTCAATAAGGCTCCATGAGGTTCCTCCACTACTCCACTAAAAATAGAAAGAATCATCAACACAAATGTCATCACTCCCCCCTTAAAGTAGATGAGGAAGTGATGATGGCTCCATAACAAAATACCTACTTCAACTATTCCTCCAAGTTGCAGATAGTGATGAACAATAATTTTTAAAGCCAATGATAAGATGGTTAAAATTATGGCACCTAATGATAGTGCTTATATTATCAAAGTTCTATTTTAATTTCTTTGTTTTGACATTGTTTGGTTCTCAAACTTCCCAAGCATATTGTAACTAGTTGAGAATGAAAGATATCATATATTTTCTTTCATGATGAAATACAACCATAAGGAATGGTAATATGATACTTTATATTAAGAGAGTAGAATATTTTTTAGGCTTCCTTCTTATTATTATTATTTTTTTGATAGGTAATAGGCCAAAACCGCAATATTATGCATTATTATTATTATGTTTGATTAGATTGACCCATGACCTTTCCCATTATGGAAGGCCAAGAGTCACAGCTTAGAATTCCACTTTAGATGTCCCTATTGGGAATTGAACTTGGGTCTCCACAGTGAGAACCCAGTGTTTTAACTAGTTAAGCTCAACCCCTTGGACTCCTTCTTATTATTATTGATTAAGTTGCTATTTATTAATTTAATTAGCTAAAATTTATTACAGTTATTACAACACAATTAGCTCATATAGGATTTTATATACAATCTATATTGTACTTTTGAGATTTGTCTATTGTGATTTTTCCTTAGGTGCTTTTATTAGGTTTATGAATCACATTGCACCTCAATCCTCAATCAATGAATTATTCTATATGGGTTCTAGTTTTTTCCCGATTCATCGGGCTTCACTTGCTGGTCCGTCACCTTAATAATATTTAAATACAACCATTGCAAAACAAGAAATTCTTTTTGTCACCTCTTAACCACTAAAATTTTCCCTCAAATTTATCTTTCAATAAAGAATGTCAGGTTTAAGTCATTGAGAATTTACTTTGAGGATTACAATTATGTCATTGAGTCCTAATAAGTGATCACCAAAATATTCCTTTGTAGAAAATCTAAAACTTGATTGCTTTCAATCTTCAAAGTTTCACTTTATGAAGTTTTCTTTGTTCACAAAGAGAGAAAGGTGAATTTTTTATCCCTAATCCTTGACTCTCATTATGTATGTTCAATCCTTAGTAAGTAGTGTTGGTTCCCATTGACTAGCTATCCAAACATAAACCATGTATTCAATCTTCAAAGTTTCACTTTATGAAGTTTTCTTTGTTCACAAAGAGAAAAAAGGTGAATTTATGTTCCCAAATCCTTGACTCTCATTATGTATATTCAATCCTTAGTAAGTAGTGTTGGTTCCCATTGACTAGCTATCCAGACATAAACCATGTATGATATTTTTATTGACAGATGATCCCTGAAATGTTCGATTTTGTGTATCCAACATTGTCCTTTTGGATATTTGATTGCAAAATCTCATAGAAGTCAATACTCATTCTTCCCAGAACCTCACCCCTGATAACCTTGTTCTTGGTTATTCTTTAGACCTTGTTGTTTGAAATTTTCACCTAATAAGTAACTCATGCCTTTAGAATATGGTATGGAGAATCACTTAGATACAATCATCAAAATCATGAAAAAATGATCAATTATAAAGTCTTAGGATTATTACATGTTGATTGATATGAGTTAGAGGCTAAACCCAAATCTTGATAGGTGAGTGAATGGATTATTTAAATATTTTGATTGTGCCTAATATATGTCTTGTGGTGTTTTTAGGTACAATGCAAGAAGATAAAGGCAATATGAAGTACCAATACAACGAATATCACCCCTCTTCTAAGATGTACTCATTGTAGAATGATATTGGAGACATAGACTTGGGAAATGTCAACTTAGATAAATTTTTGGAAAGACTTCACAAAGAGGAAGGGAAACAATGAACTCCTCACTTATTAAATAAAGAGTAGTATGAAAGTAGCCACTTTTCCAATTTTAGTGCAATATTCTAAATTGGTTCTTACTTGGGCACAACACTAAAAGCTAAGGAGAAAGAAAATAATTGTCTGGCCTTTTGGAGAGGTAGTTCTGAACATTAATCCAAAGATGATTGAAAAGGGTTTTGGTATCCATATTCACTCCAAATATGCAAAAATTTACCTAAAAGAAGGCTTAAATTACTACAAGGAAAAGAAAAGGATTGCCCTCAATTTCATTAACAAGAACCTTATCCACACCCCTAAGAAGGTGGTGATGAAAATGGCTAAGGTATCACAAAACAATAAATTTTTGATAAATTTTAGGGACCAAATTATCATATTCAATATAGTATATAGTAAGCAGCATGTAAGGTACATTAATCCTTTGATGTACTTCTACATATTGAACATCACTAAGAACAAGAACAATATTGATTAGGGAACCATCATTAGTGATGACCTACATGATCAATTTATTGATGTGTTAAAGAGTTCTATATTTTATGACTTCCGACTTGGTCTACTTGATAGCTTATTAATTTTGTTTTACTGGACTTAGAAGAGCTGGTTCTTTGCTCAATCTATAAGTGTCAAGGTTTTCCATCACTATTCCCAACTAATCTTGGCAAAGAGCTATATGTACTATTGTTTGGTAGATGATGTTTTGGCCTATTCCATCATTAGATAGTTAGAGAATTATTTGTATAAACTATTCTTCATGGAAGCTACTAGAAAGTCAAGGAACTGGTAGAAATTGCATATCAAATTCAAAACCTTCTCCTCATTAGATTCATAGTTTACTTCAAAGTACTTTATAAGCTACCAAGGTACCCAAATTATAGGTTGGTTTTATTTGAGCTATGTACAAAGGTAACAAAAGTACATAAAATAGTCGTAAGAAAGAATAGAACTATCTTTCTATTTCTCATCAAAATTGGTGACTATTCCTATGCCAACATGCAAAATAAAAAAATAATAGAGATATAGATGATACCTCTATCAATAGATTTATATGGGACACCAAGATAAAATTTGATACCATTGGCAAGATTAGCCTAGTTGTAAGGGCTTTATACAAACATGAGTTAGAATTGGAGTACCATTGGACAAATTGTGTAAATGAGTACTTGTATGGAATACTACATTTTGAAGGTTGATCTCATTGAATCATTAAAAATTGTGAAGTCCCCAAGGTTTCAAAATATGCAAAGAGGTCACATCTAACATAGATAACTCTCAAGGATTGTTCAATGTCCCTATTTATAATGTTGATTACTTTATCCTTGAGGACCTAACCCTAGAAGCTAGATAAAATCAAGAGATAACATAATCCAAAATATGGATATCATCTCCCTTCAATATGCTATAATTTCCAAAGCCAAAGGTCCAAGAGCCAGAAAATTAAAAGGTCCAAAAATTTTCAAAACATAAAACAAGATAATCCTCAAATACAATTATGACTAAGGCTAAAAAAAAAAAATTCCAGATGCAATAGAGGCCTCAAAAAAGAGAGAGAGAAAATTACTAAAATCTCATAAGAATAATAAGTCCTACTTAAAAGAATAATTATAACTTAATTGCAAGATAGACCTAATCCTTCACCATCTCCTCATAATAGATCCTCATCTTCTTCTCTTCTTTAGGAATCACCTTTTCCATTTCCATCTATATCCCTAAAATACATCTTCCACCTTCTCCACCATAGTTCTCTACTGCAATACCTTCACCTCCTCATTATCCACGTCCTCCTTCAAACCCTCCACCACATTCTCCTACTCCTCCACCTTCTCCACCACCTACTTATCCACCTAAGGAATATAGTTTTCCTTCTCCTCCCAAATAATATGAAGTATTAGCTATTGATTAGGGTCCTCCAAAGATAAAAATAGATGCTATGATAGAAGAGAAAGTAGAATGATGAATAAGTGTTGTGAAAATAGGAGGAGAAACATCTTGAGCATTCTCAAGAAAACATAAATGTAAAGGAGGTACCTCCCTCACATCATTATCCCTCATAGAAACAACAACAACAACAACATTATACTCTAGAGAATTAAAAAAAAATCCTCTCTCTCCTTCCAAAGCATGAACACATGAAACTTTTAGCATGTCATTTCCGCTCGACCACACTATACAATAATGAAAGAGGACATATCCAAGCTAAGGAGAAGGATTTTAGAATTTTTATTGACGAATTTAGGATCCTAATGCAAGAAGGAAGAGAGGAATAAGACTATCAACTATGATAGTAGACCAAAGAGGAAACAATTTGCATGATTGACAATCCTTATTATCAATGGGCTATAGGTAGATAGCTAGGGGATTACCAAATTAAAAAAGTATATTTGGGAATCCAAATGAGAGAAAAAAGATAAAATATCCTTGCAACAATATGTAATACTTATTTTCATCAACATGAACAAAAAGATGATAAATAAAGGAAGAGATTTAAAAAATAATTCACTTAATAGATTAATTATTTAGTTGGACCAATTGATTGTGTTCCTCCATATTCAGTTTTACAAGAAACTCTAAATAAGGATGATCAACCTCCAAATCAAAGGGCCTCATCTCATCCAAAAAGGAATGGAGGGAGAGCCTACAAGATTAAGGATGTAATGTAATTAAAAATAAATAAATTATTATCACTTAAGTAGTGATGAAGAAAGTTTAACTAATAAAATAGAAATAGAGATTGATGAATACTTGATGACATGGGAGGGTTAGATCCTCATTTGCATAAGATGAAGTCTACTATTTTTGATGAGTTGATGAAAATAGTAGTGTTCAATGATGAGGATTAAGATAAGAAAAAAGAGTTGAAAATATAAAATTGAAGAAGTGTAAGAATAAGCTGAGTAAAATAGGAGCTTAGCTAATAAAGCATTCATTATCTCTCAAGAAATTTGTTCAAGATATTTCTTGCTTATTTTGGAAGATGCCTTATTTGGTTAGTTTCTTGATTAAAATAAATTTATAATTCATAGATCATTTACATTTACTAGTCACAAAATAATTCATAGATGAGATTATGGAAAACAAATAAAAGATTGAAGCCTTTCAAGATGAGTTGAATTATTTTGAAGAGCTAGAGGAACATTTGGAAAATTCAACATTTTCAAAAGGTGTTAAATTGAAGTATCATAAAGGCCTTGATATAAACTATCTTATGCATGTGGTAAAATATTTCACTCACATGTTCCCTTATTGCAAGGAAGAATGGGTGTTCAATGTCCAAAATTCTAACTCGAAATAAATCAAGTTAGCATTGATATTTTGTGAGGTCAAGTGGAATTCTTAATCATTTCTAGTTTCCTTTTTTATCATCCTAATTTAATTTAGTTTAATAATTTCCTACCCATAATTTATGGGATCAAAACCCCTATTTATTTTTCTTCCAATGATTAGTTAAAGGGTAATAAATCATTTTGTTGTAATAGACAAGCAATTTTCTTATAATCTTTAGCGTAGATTTTTCTACTAGACATTGTAAAAGTTGAAAAATAATTGATACAAGGATTAAGTGTATATCTATAAATTATGTTTTGATCATAGTAATGATATTCTATTTTTATATTTCTATGTCAAATAAATGGGTGAAAGTTGTATGATTTGATGTGATTACCTAGGTTTTTGTTTAAATTTTTGCATGTTTAATGGTGATTTGATTTGATGAACTTCAAATATCTGATATTTATTTCTCCCTTGATGATTGCATCAATGCTATGTTTAGTTGTGTAAATGCTAATTAATGTGGTTTTCTAGTATGAGATTTCCCATAATCATTCAGATGCGATTAATATGTTGGAATTGTCATTGACCATTTAATTTATGTTATTTTTCTTTCCTCTTAACCTATTTATTTTTTATTTTTTAAGCTCTTAACAATAAAATGCTTTAAAGATTTACTAAAAGAAAAATTAACACATTTAGATCTACCTAAGTTTTATAATATGAATGGATTAATTTAAGTGAGTTTATCTATATCTTTCATGATTTTATAATTGTGGGAGTTGAAATTGATTGTATCAAAATATATCCAAGCTTACATGAAGTTGATAACCAACAAAGGCCCCTTGTATAACAAATAATGTAGAACAATTAATTATCTAACTTGGTCAATACCTGAATCAAAAGGAGCCTTGGAGTGATATCTATCACTTTTCAAGAGGAGTGGATGATCTTTGTTCACTCAAACATGGTAGTGCTAATCCCACCATCAACATACAACTTATTTTGAAATTTTTGCAACTTTTGGTAACACCAAAAATCAATGATTCATATGTTTTCTTAGCTCAACTTTATCAATTATAGTAGTTAATTTAAGTTATCCCACCTCCCTATTTCAATAATATGTGAAAGATTAATCCAAGTCTTTCAATCATTTCTTGTGAAAATTAGCACTAATTTCTTGATAAAATATACTTGAGAAGTACTTGACTTATATGTTACCATAAATAAGTGTAGTCAATTTAAATTATAAAAAATATATCTATTGCCATGATAAATATGATTTATAAAAGGTTGAAGAATTATACTAGTGTTAAGTCCAATTAAAGAGCCTCGAAGATGAAGAAGAAAGTTGAAACCCTAAACCAATCCATTCCAATTTATAGTGAGGAAGCCTAAGTAACTCCTAAACAAGTGATAGATGTTAACTGATGGAAAATTATTCATGGAGATTATAGTTAAAACTTAACTATCGTTACTAAAAACCTTAACTAGAGTTATTGGTAGATGAAGATATACTAGCTTTGAGGGTTTATCATTATGATATTTATAGAAAAAATGTCTCATTTTTCAGTGTCTAGAATTGTCCTTCAACCCTTGTTTGTAGGAGCACTTATTTTCCAACTTCACAAAGCTATGTGAAAAAAGTTATTTCTTCATTAAGATAAGATCATCAGGGTTGTCGAAAAAGGAACTCCAATACTTTTTTCATTAAGATAAGATCATCAGGGTCATCGAAAAAGGAACTGCAATGCATCACATGTCAAAGCAACACTATTTATAGCAAGTCTACAACCCTTTTATTTTAAGAAAGATGAATGAGCACATCACATGGTGGCCCTGCATGGTACTCTGAAAACCGTAGACCTTAGCATTATGATCACATTCTTAATGGAAATAAAACATAGTAGATTGTGCCAAATTTGCCTCTCTGCAAGTTTTATCTTTGTTTATTGTTTCACTTTGATGATCTATGTTATTTGAAGTTGGGTATATCTATTGATAAATATGAGTCTTGTATTTTATAATTTCTAGTGTAATTTTTTGGACTATGGGCCATGTCAAGTACTCTTCTATTTTTTGCAATGGTATATGGCTAGGATTTATATTATGTCATTTGGTGAGCAAAATTCATAAGTGGTTATTGTTAGGAGAAATAATAGAAATATCCAAAATTTAGTCCAGGCCTTAGTACATGATTATTAAGGGAAGATTTGAATGCTATTCTTTGTGTCTATTTGACCTTATGCATCTTGTTTGCTTTCCAACAATGAAGAGTTTGTGATATTTTGTGCTCTACTTCTAAAGTGTCTTGTTTCCTATTATTTCTCTTTAAGAGGATTTAAAGTGTTATAAAAGATTTGAATTTGTACTTCACCTTAGTGTTATTGTGTAATTCTTAACTCTCTTCTCTTTCCATTTCCCTTTGATTTTTGAAGAGCCAAGTTTTAAAATACCAGAGGTTGTTTGAACATAAATCACAATTAGGTCTCACATCTATGAAACTTCTAGATTGCTCTCTTTAAGCATAACCTTTAGAGTAACATTTTTGTCGACACACTCAGTGCGACTTAGGATTTTCATCAGTGGCGATTTGGTATGTTCTTCAACATATTCACACTTAAGGATAAAGAGACCACAAAAACTTGAAAACTCTTTAAGATCAAATCATTTGAGTGACTCCAATAGTATGTACCTTATTCTCAATCCTGAGTAGACCTTTTTCTCTTGTTTAAGACCTCATTTTCTTACCTTTCACTTTCCTTATGCTTCAACATGGAAAGATATTATGAACATTATAGTATTTTCCCTCATCCTTTCCAATAAAATACTTGGTTTATACCTTCCTACCATAAATATCAGGCTGGTAATAATGTTGAATTTGCTCCATATCCCTCTACTAAACAAGCAATGAGTAATTTATAAATGTTTTCTTCTTACCTACCCTTGTGCAGCCTTTTTGGTAGCCTTCTTATGCTTACCAATGAACCCATTAGTCTTATTTTATCCCCTATTAGTATTCATCATCTCACCTAGCATCAAAATTTGATAAATTCTAGAAGTGTCAGCACTAGAGAGATGTTGTTAAACTTCCAAGAAAAGTTGTGGTCTCTTAAGGAAGAACAAGATTATCAATATCAACTTACTTATTGGTATCAACTTCAACAACAACAAGTAAAGTCTCAAAGAAAACAACAAGAGAAATTTCTTGTAATGTAATCTACTACTAGGATAGAAGAGAACCTCATGTGAAAGGATAAATTAGCCCCTAAAACCCTTAAGGTTGAAATCCTAAGCTTCAAATAGGGAATTCCTTCTAATGAATTGCCTAGGTTTGACATACCAAGATTCAAAGGCTCCTACCCTGATGCTCCATAAAAACATTCCTCTCAAGGGACTATTTCAGCTTAGGAAAATTAGATTCCTCAGTCTTATTTGTAAAAAATATTTCTCCATTGGTTTCCTTGACTTATACTATATCACTCTTTAAAAGTGGACTTGTTGATTGGAAGTTTGATTGGTCACATGAACATAAAGATGAAGAGGAGTATCCTATGGGTTGTGAGTTTCCATATGCTCATAAGGATGAAGAGTTTCTCCTTTTGCAAGAGAAAAATGAATATGATCAATTGCAACATCAAGATGAAAGTCATGTTAAAGGAAAAAGAAAATAAAATGATTCATGTCTTTTAATTGATGACCTTCCATTCTTCTTTGAGAATAGGGAAAAGAATATGCCTATGCCCACTTCATCGAGAGTCTTTAAGTAGTGGGATGATGTCGTGGAGATTGGTGAGAAACATATACATGAGGTTGGCCTTAAGGTTGAAGATGAGAATTTTTGCATGCATGACGTTGCTTCCTAGCCCATGCATCATATTGCAAGACAAACTACATCCCAAAAGGGGAAGCATGAAATTTCTCTACATTGTCATAAAGATTGTTATGAAGTAAAGATAATTCATGAGAAGGAAGAAAGCAAAGAGGAGTTGATGAGGCCCAATTGTAGGATGAGTTAGAAGCCTTCTACTTATCAATTGACGTCAAACCATCATTTGCTAAGATGGGGGTTCCCATACCATCAAAAGAGTCATGAAATCTAGTCCCTATTGTTCAACAAACCATAACGAAAGTCGAGCATAGTTATGAGTTTGCTACTAATTGGTAGCACTTTCAAGAGGATTCCTCATCAAGCATCTATCTCAATAGGAGATTTGGTCGCCCCTAGCCATGCTTATTCATAAGCATCAAAAGATGCACAAAGAGAAGTAAGATTGTCATTAATTACACAATTCATCAGTAATTGCATAATTCCAATGGAGGGAAACTAACATTTCAAATTATGGAAGACAGTTTCATTGCTCAAAATTTCAAATTGGGTTGGCCCAATTTTTTCATAAATTCTTAATAGATGGAGGATGATTCTTAGAGAAGAGGAGGTCGAGGTGATTTGGTGCATTACTAAAATAGGTATTTACTCGACCTAGTTGGGATATAAAAATACAAAGAAAAGAAGAGGGGAGGATTTACAAGCCTACAGGATTGTGTTGGCCAAAATGTGTTTATCCAAGAGCGGGTGCTTTTCTTTGGACTGTTATGCATGGTAGGATCCTCACAAGTGAAAGGCTAAGGAAGTACAACATTATTGGACCAACTGCTTGCATACTTTGTCGCTCAGACGAGGAATTGGCAAGATTTATTCCTCCATTATTCCTTTGACTCTGAATTTTGGGATTGACTCCTGTCTTCTTTAGGTTGGTCCATGAAAAAGAATGATACACTGCTATGTTTCATGAAAGGTTGGCCTACTTTAGGGAGAAGTTCATTGTGGGTTGATATTTGGACAATTTCTCCTTCTATGACCATATGGCAAGTCTAAAAGGAAAGAAACGCATGAATTTCTGCAATAGTTCATTTACAGTGGACAAGATTATAGCCAAAATAGAGGTTAGTGTCTCTTAAATTGCAAATATGAAGGCTCATGGTAGAAGGGTAGATTATATTAAGAGATATGATGAGGATATACTGAAGATTTGGATTGGTTTAAGGCTCCCTACATGAATTAGTGTGGGTGGTCATTCAAATCAATAAGAGGCTCGTTGAGCTAAACTAGTAGGAGGAAGATGGAAAATTACAATTGAGTAGGTAATGGCAATCTTGGTGTTGTAAGTATTGGGTGTATCATTCAAAATTATGAGGGAAAGTGTACTGGGGCTCTATTTTGGTCAATAGGAACAACAAAAAACAATGAGGCTAAGTTGGAGCCCCTAGTGAGGCGATTACAACTTTGCATCAATAAGAAGATCCTCGATATGAATATTGAAGGGGATTCTCAGATTGCTATAAATGGAGTCACAAATGGCTCTTCTTTCAACTGGAAACTGAATAAATAGATTACTATAATCAACCAATGTTTGTTAAATTTCAATGATTATAAAAGCTCCTATATATACCAAGAGAAAATAAGGTAGCCAATTATTTAGCTAATTTAGGTGTGTTGGCCGATGAAAAAGGTTTAGTTTTGGATTCCATAATGGGAAGGCCAAAGTTAGAAAAAATGTTATTTGATGATTGGTCTTTTCTGATTCAGGATGAAGGTTTGGAATTGGATAAGAGATGTTTGAAATTTCTTTTCTTGGTAGCATGATTTATGAGGCTTTTAAGAGTTGATGTGGATGTAAAGATTATGAACAATACAAATGTCTTATTGTGAAGTATTTTTCTTTCTATCGTCAATAGCTTAGGGAAGAAAGAATGGTAAGTCCTCACATGGTACCATAGAAAGTCATTGATTTTGTAATATTGAATATCATTATTGTGGTTAGCATCTGCTATCCATGGTGCTATCCTTCTGATCGAATAAGCAATTCGGTCTTGATAATGTACGAAACTGCTAGAATTGACAAGAATAAAAAAGATAAGATGGAAATTTTATGAGTTAATCCTCATTTGCAGTCAAAGGTACAGGGAACTAGGTTAGGTTATATCAGATGGTAGGATGAATGGTGGGAATTATCCTATCATTCAAAATGTGTGCAGTTTGTCTAGGTAGGCTTCAATAGACAAAAATCTACTTGGCATTTGCACACATACAAGAATATAAGGAAATCACATGCATTTGAATGACTATTAGTTCCAAAATAATTTCTAACAAAAGAGGTTTTTGGGGATAAATATTTGGAAACAAACCTCGATTTTTGATATTAGGATTGATTAAATTATTATTGAGATTTTTTTCTGCTGAAAGGAAACTTTGGAGGCTATATAACAATGACTTTTTGCAAAATTTTTGCGAACAAAGATCATGGAATCTTTCAGTATCAAATGCTTATGTGCCATTATGGATAATCTCAGGGAGACCTCACAGAACCATATTTATCGACTTCTTGTCAAAGGGAGTGAGGCAGAGAAAATGACAGTGATAAAAATATTAGGGACTTACTTTTGGGCAAGTGGGCATGTTCATGATGATATTATTTATCATAAATTATTTCCCCCTATTGTGAACATCTTGGGCTACGCTATTAACACCAATGGGATAATACATCATATAGTTAAAGAGAAGAGTGTTGTGGGTGTCAAAAAGGTATTGGAAATTCTGGAGATTGTGCCCCACAGAAAGATTATGCTAGGTTTCTTCGATCTAAATGCACAAGGTATGAAGATCAAGATGGCCAAAGATTGGAAACTTTTCAAAGTTGGGGTAGGCCAAAAATACAACTTGGAAGATTTTGAGGCCTTCATGAATGAGAACAATGTTTTTTTCCTAGAGAAAATTGTAGATAGACCAAAAGTGCTTGGGGAAGGGATTGGGTATCTATATCATTGATTCCCCTCTCTATTTTAACTATGTACTTATTTTCTGGTTTTTAATGTAATGGGAATTGCCCCCTTATGACAATACTTATCTAAAAGGAATTTTAAAAATAAAGGACATCAACAATTTACAAATTATGTTAACATTGATCGATGGGTTTATAGAGATATTCATAAATTCATTCCATGTGGTAAAAGGGAAATGATTAAGTTGGCACTTAAACGTCAACCATTAATGTTTTGTACTATAATGTATTTTAATATTTATATGAGTATTTTTGCATGTTTCCATTTTTAAAACATATTTTTTAATGCAATTGTGTTAAATCCATGTTTTCTAGGTGTACATTTAGATTATCTTTGATTGAGACAAAAATTTCAATACAATAATTTTAAGGGTGAAGAAATCTAAAAAGGAACCACTACCATATAATCAAAATATAATCGTATCAGAAGAGCAAACAGGATTTGTCCAGGAGTGTTCCATCTTAGACAGGGTGATTATTGCTCAAGAGGCCATACATACTTTACAAAATACAAAGAGAGAAGGCATGCTATTGAAATTGGACATTTCTAAGGTTTATGACATTGTGGAATGGCACTTTCTATGTAGGATTATGCAAGCATTTGGCTTCAATGTCCAGTAGATTAATTGGATTTTTGAATGTATCTCAACACTAAGATTTTCAGTCCTTATCAATGGGAGGTCAGAAGGCTTTTTCTCTATATCTAGGGGGATCAAACAAGGAGATCCACTCTCTCCCTTTCTATTCATTATAATGGAAAAGGCCTTTGGTAGAGCTATCAAGAACTTACACACTCATAAGACTATAGAAGGCATCAAGATCACAACTAATTTTGTGGTTACCCACTAACAATTTGCAGATGATAGTCCCTTGTTTGGAGAAGCAAAACTAAGTGAAGCAACACATTTTAAAGCTCTGATTCTTTCCTATGGTAAAGCTTCAGGAGAAATTATCAATAAGGATAAATTTAAAATCCTTTTCTTCTCCACTCCCCAATCTATAGAAAAAAAGATTTTAAAGATTCTAGACTATAAGAAGGGTAACCTTTCTTCCATCTACTTGGGAATCCCAATAGATAGAGGTCTAAGGAATTCTAAACTCTGGGATCCACTCAAGTTCAAAATGGATCAGATTATTAACTCATGGAAAGGAAAATGGATGTCATGGGTAAGACAATTGGTCATGCTTCAAGCGGTCATCTCTGCTCTTCCAATTTATCTCTTGTCTTTACTGACCTTGAATGCAAGGATGAACTCCTTATTCAGAAAATGAGAAACTTCCTTTATCAAAACATGGAGGAAAAGAAGAAAATAACCTTAATATCTTGGGAAATAATATGTAAGCATAAGTCTTTAGGAGGTTTGGGCATCCGGGATCAACAACTTCAAAATCAGGCTTTGGGAGCTAAACTAGCATGGAAAATTTTAAAGGACCCTAAAGCTAGATGGGTTAGACTAATGCAGTCTAAGTACATTGGGGAGGAAGGTTCCATGAATTTCATGAGAATTAGAAATCTACTAAAAGGACAAAGGATATGAAATTTTATCCTTAGGTGCATACACTTAGTGGCAGACTTTGTCTCTTGGTATGTCCATGATGGCTCAAAATATTTATTCTGGGAAGATTCCTAGGGTGGTTATCCTAGTATTGATAATCAAATATCTATTCAGACAATAAAAGCATGGATAAAACAAAATTGGGGTATCCACATTAAGGATTATATTGAAATCTCCAAGGAGGATCCAACACTTTGATGGGGTTGGAAGAAACTAGATAATCTCCCTTTCCCTCCAAATGAACTTGACCAACTCCAACTGATCTTAAAGGATAGACAATTGGTAATTAGAAATTGAAATGACTCAATAGTGTGGACCCCTTCCAAATTGGATGAATATAAAGTAAATGAAGGCTATAATCTTCTTGCTAATCAAATCCCTATCTACGAAGACATAATTCCTCAAAATCTTTTCTGGAGTAATAAAGTCATCCCAAAAGAAGGCATTTTCGCATGGCTAGCAACCAAAAAAAAATCTAATAGAAGAGAAATTCAGGTAAATGGGATTTGAAGGTCCCTGTAGGTGCATCTTATGCAAAGTAGAGGAGGATTCATTGGATCATCTTCTTATAATATGCCCCTTCTCAATGAAATGTTGGAGATGGTTGTGTGCAAAACCTAGGTGGATCACGACCCTTCCTAATGATATTGTTTCTCTTTTCCAACGCTCACCAATTAGACCAAAAGATGGTCTCCTAAGCCCATTATGGGAAATCTCTCCTTGTTGCCTCATATGGGAAATCTAGAAAGAACGTAACAAGAGACTCTTTGAAAATAATGCAAGGAATATAGAGTCAGTCCTCAATTCCATTGAAAGTTCGATTGTGGAAAACATTAATTGTGAACTAGCTCTTACTCCCAATTCTAGAAAAGAGTTTATGGATTGGGATGGTAGAATTAGGTTCAGGTGGAATGGTTTGAAAATTCCCCCTTTTATAGGAAAAAAGAATTATGATAGAGTAAATGCCATATGGTCCCCTCCAAAAGCAGGTTGGCTTAAAATAAATTTTGACGGTTCATCAAAAGGTAATCCAGGTGCTTCTAGAATTGGATGCATAATAAGAGACCACAAAGGAGATACCAAAGGAAAACTATCCATCCCCATACCCCCGGAAACAATAACATAGAAAAATTTAAAGCCCTCCTAATGGGTCTTGACGAAATTTTAAGAAGAGGAATTAAAAATTTGGAAATGCAAGGGTACTCTATGATCCTTATCAATGATATTAGGTAAACAAGTACCCCCAATTAGAGCCTACAAGCATTGCTAGAGAAAATCTTGACAACATTGGCACTATTTGATAATTATACCTTTAGACACATTTACAGGGTAGCAAACACTGAAGTAGATGCCCTATCCAAAGCAACGGTGGAAGAACTAGCTCAAAATTGGTGGGTGGATGATCTAAGGATTATAAAGAAGTTTTGAAAGTTTCAGAATGACAGGAAGCAGTTGATGAAGGCAGTGCTCTGTTTTAGAAAGAAATCAACAACAATTTCAAGGGAATTAGTGGGAACATAAGATTTGGTAAAAATGGGCTTCTTGATATTCATTACATTGTCAATGTAGTAAACAGGGCAATCAGAGTTGTGGGATCATGGATGAAGGATGAATTCAAATTGAATGAAGCAGAGATTGTGTGGCCAATTGAATCCTCAATACCACCTACTAGTTTCAGAAAGTTTATAGTGGGAGTACCATCAAATGTCGTGTTTACTACTTTTATAAATATTTCAAAGTCAAACAAACATCAAAATTTGAGGGATCCAACTTAGATATATTTAAGAGAGCTGTGGAAAATCTCCATTATCATTTTGACTATCAATTTCAGATTTCTGACAACAACAAAGAAAATATAGACTATAGTGACCTCGTTGACCTGGTTCCAAATAAGACATTCGATGTAGTTGTGTCTGATGTCATAATACTCTCAAGCTGTAGTGCGATGGTAGATTTCACACAGCCATATACTGATACATGACTTGTAACCATGGTGCCTATTAAGAGGATAAATTCTTCTCATTGGGCCTTTATGAAACCGTTACATTATCCATGTGGTTGACTGCAGAGACATTTGGTTTTCTTACCGCTTTTCTTATTCAGCTATCGGATCAGGACAAGAAGATGCTTTCATAGGAGAGCCTACCAAGCAAATAGAGATGTATCACTATTTATTACGGAATGGCAAAGTTCTTTTACTTGATATTGAACACAAGTCTTGAAAACCTCCATAAGTATTGGAGAGGAAACTAAATCCTTCAGAACAAGAGGATAGGGAGCATTCTATCTTATCCGATCTGGCATTTTCTAGTGGGGACAAATTCAGGGCGATATGGACTGGCACCTTGATGCATGAGTAAGGATTTGACAGGCAAATATGTCTGCCTAGTCAGATTTAGTTAAAATATGTGATTGCATGATAACTGGGATGATTAAGCCCAAGGCAAGACCAAAGGTTTTCTTGTCCCTTCTTTCCTACAGATGCCGACACGAATGGTCTCATGTAAATTCTATTTTATAAATAATATTTTTTTTGACTTTGGCCATTTATCGACAAAAAAAAAAAGAATCGTCCTTGTATTAAGAATGCATATTTTTAGATATTATAAGAATAAGATATTAATTTTAAAATAAACTAATATACAAGAATATACAATTATTCAGTGAAATGTTAATTATCCTAATCCAATCATCATTATTCTACTAGTTATCACTCATTTATTTGTTTACATTTAACATGTGTTTCCTATTTCTCATTGTTTATGCAATCATCCTTAGGCATACATAACAATAAAATGACCGAAAAATAAATCAAAACCTAGCAACAATTTAAGGTTTATGGTTGCATTACTCGTCAAAGATATTTTAAACTATCAAGTTTGTGATGGAGATAAATTCAAACCTAAATGTCAGGACTCTCTTTCTTGATGTGGTATTCTTTTAGGGGATTATTTGAAACATCATAAATAGTTACAAATTTTATGAAATACAGATACGTTAGTTTATGGTTTGTTGTTTGTGAGAAAAGATTAAGGAAAGTTTCATAAGGATGGTTTTACATTCAATTGAGAATTCTTTATTATGTTCACTTATGAATGTTAATATATAAATTGATCATTTCATACACCATGCATGAACTACTCATGGATTGTATTATACATACAACTATACTTAATGATAACATAAGATAAAATCATTGTAGATGCAAGATGCATGAAATGCTAGTAACTTACAAAAGGTATTTCATGTCAGAAACTTACAACATAAAATGCTTGATTAATTATTTATAGAAAAGAAAGTTGGTTATGACAAAGATGAATCCTATCAAAGTTTAGAATATTTTTACTAAGAAACATATGATATGTCATTATTTATTTTACAAAACCTACTGCATAAAACTTGCTAAATTCTTAATTGTTTAAAATGTATATTTAATTTAGTTACCTTGAAATTAATAAATAAAAAATGAACGCAAATTACAATTATAGAAAAGGTTTAACAATTTAAGGTTTTTGTTATCAACAAAGCCATTTCTAGGGTCTTATCAACAAACCCATTCTAGAGAATGCATTCCATTGGATGCCCGTGACTTGTTTCAACGCTCCATATTTGAAGAAGACTTAAAAATTGCCAGCAAAAGTTGGTGAGATTTTAGTCATTTTGTTTCTGCTTTAACCAAAGAATTCTCAAGGGAAGCATATGATCAACTGAAGCATTTGTTTCTACTTCAACCATAACAAATTTTATGTGTAATTTCCATATGATATACGAAATTTCAAATATTAATGAACTTTCAAATATTGTGGTTGTCCTGCTAGCTTGTACAAACTGCCCTGATAAAATTTGGCAGAAAATAGGTTGTCATGCAGCTCTTGTTTGTTTTCTCATGTGTTATATTTACGAACACTTAAATAAATTGGACACCAGGTTTTTCCAATTCAAAATGTCGATAACTACCCGTTAGACCACTACACAAAACCCAAATGGACTAAGCCAAACAATAGTTACAAAATCATAAGTAGTTGAGCAAAATAAAAATAACAATCACAAAAGGAAAGCCAAAATTAGCTAAAACTTATCTCCACAGTAAGAACAAACAATAGCAAGGGAAATTATGGATGTGCCGCATCGTCCTTCCCATCTTTGAAATATTTTGAATCTCTTCTTTTGGAAGAGTTTGAATTGGAGAATTTCAATAGATTACTATTATAAAAAAAATATTCTTTTGACTTGCAAAAGGAAGTCAGGGTGTTCTCTCCGATCCTCCTCTGCAATTTGTTCATTTGCCCTTTTCCCAGCCCCTTGAAGGCTTAGTAGTCCTCCTCCACTAAAAATCATCATTGATCTGTGAATCATTCCTACCAGATCCTATAAAACTTGTACATAAATCATTGAAAATTAAATAAAGTTAAGGGAATAAAAATCTTACTGATCTTGTACTCTTTTTTCATCACTAATGGGATTCTCTTATTATTCTTTTACTTGTTTTCGACAAATTTAAATCTTTTTTACATATGAAGCTCCCAAATATCTCTATCTCTATCCTTTTCATTGCAATCTTCCAACTCTTCTCTTCTTGCATTGTAATCTTTAATGCCTTCCCCTTCTCTAGAGTAACACAACTCAACAACTCCATCAAAGTCATCTATCTCTTTATCTCCATCTCATTCATCTATATGTGCTCTCTATATCTTTTGGAGGACCATTAATATTTTTTCCAGCACTACAATAGATTTAATGTTTCCTTGTTCTAACAATTCCACCCCTTTGAGAATTCTTAATTAAATCGCTTTCCTCTCTGAAAATGGCTTTTTCAAGGTGAGTACCATTCTTTTTACTTTCTCATAAGTCTTCAACAACTTTGTTGTCAAATTATTTTTCCTTGATTTCTTATTGTTGCATAACTCGCATTTCTTTAATAGGCACCATATCTTTTCCAACTCAATCTCTAATTTTTGCAAATATTTTTATTAGCTCTTTATTAACTTCTGTGTTTGTCTTTATCTTATCTAACTAGAACTATAGAACATAACAAAACATAGGATGGGAAAAAACATTGTAACACAACCATTCCTTTTTTTTTAATCACTAAAGGCAGAGCCAAATTTATATATTCATTTTTAGAAAAGTTACAACTTAAAGATCTAGAGTTGCAAAAAATCCAAGAGCCTAAGATAGATATTTCGAACCAATCCCTGAATATATAGTGAGGGAATCTAGCTTCATTGCCCACATTTTCTGGATTGAGGATGAAAGCAAGTTTATCTTGAAATGCATTAAACCCTATACAGTTTCTTCATCAATTCAAAAAATCTTTAGAGTTTATAGAAACGATATTCAAAATCTTCACATACCATAGAGAACATCTATATTATTTTAAAGAAAAAACTTAAAAACCAATAGCCAACTAGAAGCTTAGCAACATCTTCAGAGGAAACCACTAGCAAACAAAACATATCTATTTAAAGATCTTCTTATGGCTCAGCAACGGGAATTGGGGTTCTGCCTCTACCATGTCCTTTGCTCGGAGGCCGTCCTCGGCCCTGACTTGAACCGCGACCCAAGCCTCTCCTGCCCCATTTAGCATGGGGTGTCTCTTCTTCTTCTTATTCTTCTTTTTCTTTTGGAGGCAAAACTCCATTCAACCTAGCAAATTCAAGGAGTTCTTCCTCCCTATCCAAATCTTCTAGATTCTCTCCAAGGAAGCGCAATTTGAGAAATCTGAGCCCCATTCTTGTGAATGATCTATGTTTGTCTAGGTCCTTACCTTTAAGGTCGAGTAGAAAGGGATAGTATTTGATGAGTTCCCCGAGAAAATTGAACAGTATTCTTTCACTCAATCGAGGAGCTCCTAAATCATGGCGCACCTTGTTAAGGATCTCTTGCAATTCCAACAGGATTTCATTTGGGAATAGCCTCTTTGTGAGGATCCAGACAACTTGCCTAGCTTACTTCGAGTCCAAAAGGGAGGCAACAAATCTAGATGAAATGCTTGTATTGTCATGAGGGTATTCCTCCCTGCAAAAAAACTAGATGAAATTCCCTATATTATCACAAGGGTAGTCCAAAAGGGAGGCAACAAATCTAGATAAACTTTACCGCCAGAATGATTGTTGGTTCAGGATATAGCAGTAGCCGCTTCAATCTTAAATCTATAATTTTTTGAATGAAACTTGCCAGGTGGAAGCCGAAAGAGAGATGAGATTGTCTACACCAAAGCATGAAATTGGCCTTGGATAAATGCTCATTATGAACCCATACGACTCCTCTCCAGACATGGCTACCAGATTCTTTGATGCCTTGGTGGTTGTTGAGGATCTAGAGAAGGGTATGAAGAAGATTAATCTTTATTGAGAGCACTTGCAAATAAAGAAAAGTTGATAGCTTGCATAGAAAGTGTAGCAAAGGCTAGGCGACACTTTTTTTAACGCGCATTAATGGGAAATTCCTTGCATTAAATTAGCCTACAAAGGTGGCAAAGGATATTTGTTCCTAATCATGCCAAATCTCCTTGTAGCTGAAATGATGTCTTATCTTGTGGATAACGCATGCCTCGGGCTTGAAATGGTGGCTACCACCGGCTGGCTTTTCGAGAGGCAAATAAGCTAATGCTATTTTAACAAGTGAAAGTTAAATAATGTCACTGCTAGCATGTCTACTCATCTCTTGGAGATGGAGAAAAGTTTAAATTCAAAAAATAGTCATTCCCCAAACTTAAGTGCCATTGATTAGGTTTGAAATTATAGAAAGGAACGGATCTGTTGGACCTTTTAGATTGATTTGAGAACCATACCATGCACAAATCTAACCAGAAGGAATTATTGTTGCATAATTAAACCCTGCAATAGTTAGCCTTGCTGGTTAGCGCCCTGTTTCCACGAGTGAATAGAAATGCCTTCTACTGCAACTTTTGAGAGGGCATCTGCCTCTATGTTCACTTCTTTGAAAATATGCTTAGCCTCAAATTTCTCTAGCTTCACCAAGTTTTCTAATATGCTATCAAGAATTGCTTGTAGCCGCCAGTTTGGAGTATTTTGCATTTTGATTGCATTGATAGCTATCTCTAAATCTCCCTCGACTATGATGTTTCTTAATCCATGATTGATGCAATCCAATAATCCTAATAGTAAAGCTTTAAATTATGCTATATTATTGGTATTTCGTGGCATCAGGCTTAGCCATTTTCCTAATTATTGACCCTAAGTGGTCTCTGATCACATATCTTATGCCTGAAGGGACTGGGTTGCCTTTGGAAGCTCCATCAAAATTCAATTTTAACCATTCGTGCTTAGGAGGGGTCCAAAGAGCTTCCTTTTTAGACTTAGATTTTTTCCCAAAAGAGGAAGGAATCTTAATTCCCTACCAGTTTTTTGTTATACTTTCATCCCGAGAAGAGAAAATTTTGGACGAGTCTATTGAGAAAGCTAATTTATAGTTTACTGTCTCAACAATTGACATTTCAATTGAGTTTAGGACTAATTCAAACCTTCTAGCTTTATTATCAAAGAGCCTTAGATTCCTTTCTTTCCAAATTTCCCAGACAAGGCAAAATGGGGAAACTTCCTTAATCTGGCTCAAAGTGCTTTCCTTCAAAGGAAGAGGCCAGCATTGGAAAAGATAAATTATGTCATTAGGTAGAGCTGAAATCCACCGCAGCTTTGCACAAATCCATCGCCAGCATTTTGAGGAAAAGGATCAATTCAAAAGAAGGTGATCGATTGTCTTTGCATAGGCTTTGCAGATGATGCATCTAGAGGGCCCTCTGTAGCCCATTTTAGTAAGATTTTCTGTCATTAGAATTATTGTTTGGAAAGATAGCCATGCAAAAAACCCCGCTTTTGGAATAATCTTACTACTCCAAAAAATCCTAACTAGAATGTCCTGTTCATCTTGATTTGAGGTGTTGACTAAAACTCTATATAACCATCTTTAGTATTATATTGACTTGTTTTGGAGGAAACCCAAATTAGAGTATCTTTCCCTCTTTTAGGGTTAATGTTTCTTACTTTTATCAGATCTAAAAGTTGTTCTAGTTCATCCACTGGAATAGGCAATCCATCCTTAAACTTCCAACTCCATCCTTGCATATTAGAGGCCCTTTCCAACGCTATATAGTCACTGGCTCGAGATCCCCAGTGTTTCTTAAGCTATTACTTTGTTGTTGGGATGTTGAGAGAATTTGCAATGCTAGGATATCCTCCCCATGAGTCATCCTAAAAGAGGCTAGAGGTTCCATCATGAATATCCAAAGACAAGGAATCTAAAACCAAATTTCTACAAGAGACAATGAATTTCCAAGTTCTAGATCCCTTCAAATGAATGTTTCCTCTAAGAAGATTTTGGGCGTCTTGGTCTAAGAGATATATTGTTGCCAACATCCTAACCTATGTTGCGTTAGGATTTTTTTTTAAACTTCCAAGCTAGTTTAGCCCCAAGGGCTTTGTTTTGCAATTTAAGATCTTTAATTCTTAAAACTCCCATTGATTTAGGTTTGATAATTTTATCCCATGCAATTAAGGCAATTTTATGCTTTTCTTTAGTGTTTTGCCAAAAAAAATTTCTCATCTTCTTGATGATGTAGGAATTTGCACTAGTTGTTAAAGACAAAATGGATAATAAGTAAATAGGTAGGGCCAAAATCACTGCTTGGAGCATAACTAGTCTACCTACCCATGATAGCCACTTCCCCTTCCAAGAGTTTGTGCTCTGATCCATCTTTAGCTTTAAAGGATCCCAAAGTTTATTGTTCCTTAGTCCTCTATCAATTAGAATACCCAGATGTATACATGGAAGTGTTCTTTTTCTGCAGTTGATGATTCTTAGGATCTTAGCTTGTATGAGATTAGGAGTGGAAGAAAAGAAAACTTTTGATTTTTCTTTATTAGTTATTTTCCTAAGGCCTTTCCAAAGGATTCTAGTAGCAATTTTAATTGGGTTGCTTCCTTGACTTTTGTTGCACCCAACATAATATTGTCATCATCAAATTGCTAGTGTGTGACAACAAAGTTTGTGGTTACTTTGACTCCTTCTACAAGGTTGTTAGATTGTCTTGATTTAATTTCCCTCCCTAAAGCTTCCCCCATAATGCAGAGAAATGGAGATATGGGATCTCCTTGCCTTATGCCCCTTGAAGAAGAAAAGAAACCTGTTGGCTTTCCATTTCTCAAAATAGAAAATTTGGGTGTAGAAATACATTCATAGACCCACTTGATCCATTGTTTGGCAAAACTAAAAGCTTGCATAATTTTGCAAAGGAATTGCCAATCTACATTATCATAAGCTTTTGAGATATCCAACTTAATTATCATACTTGGTCTATTCGTGCTTTGAAGAGTGTGGATGGCTTCTTGTGCCACAATGACCCCATCAAGAATTGAATGGCCAAGAACAAATCTAGTTTGCTCATTTGATATAATGTAGTCCATGAGAGGCTTCATTTTGTTTGTCATGACTTTTGAAAGGATTTTGTACACTATAGTGCATAGAGAGATAGGTCTGAAATCCCCTAGGTTAGATGCTTTATCCTATTTTGGACTGAGAACAATAAACGTGTTATTGATTTCTCTGAGAAATTTACCCAACCTTCTTGCACATTCTAAGGCTTTTGTAAGTTCTTGACCTAATATGTGACAGTGTTTCTTAAAAAAGTTAGTAAGAAAGCCATCCGGACCAAGAGCCTTTCCAGAGGGAAGCTGGTTGAGAGCTTGAGATACTTCTTCCAGAGAGAATTTCTCATTTAATTTTTTATTTTGTTCATCTGTTATGATCTTTGGGATCAAAATCAAGAACTTTTCCTATTCTATCAGGTGAGAGCCTTCAACATTGTTTAGAAGATTAGAGTAATATGTTATGATTTCTCTCTTAATCTCTTCAGGATCCTCTATAGTTTGATTCTGATTCGACTCCAATTTACAAATCCAGTTCATACTCCTACGAATCTTTGTCACGTTGTGGAAGAACTTCGTATTTTTATCTCCCATTCTGAGCCAATTCTCTCTGGACTTCTGCTTCCAAAAGATTTCTTCTTTGGAAAGGATATCCTCATATTCCATGAGCAGGTTCTTTTCTTGTTCAAAAGATTCTTGATCCATTCCCTCAGAGATGATCTTATTATTTAAAATTGCCACCTCCTCTTCTAAGGATTTTTTGGATGAAAAAATGTTTTTAAAATGCTGAACATTCCATTGTAATAGTTTTTGTTTTACTAGTTTTAACTTTGAAATGAAGCAATAGCGTTTTGATCCTTCAAATCGTTCTTCCTTCCACCTGTCTTCTATCATAGTTAGAAAATTTGGATCTTTCATCCACATATTCTCAAATCTAAAGGGAGATCTAGGGGAATCAAGGGTTCCTTGGAGCGACAACATAATGGGAAAGTGGCCTGAACCTGAGTAGGCTAGAACTGAACAGTCGAAGACAAAAGGAAAGGATCTAAGATCGCCCTACCAAAAGAATCTATCAATTTTTTATGAAATATTGCTAAAGCGTTTTCTCCTATTTGTCCATGTGAAGGAATCTCCTAAGTCAATTTCTAATAACCCATTCCTGCCTATCCAATCATTGAAATCTTGTTGAGATCTACCTAATCGGATGATGCCTCCTCTCAAGTCTAAAGCATACCTGATAGCATTGAAACCGCCTTCTATAATGAGCTGTTTATCAGCCAATTGCAATATGATCCCATCTAGGGATAGCCAGAGAAGTCACCTTTTATGAGGAGACGTTGGTCCATAAGTATTAATGACAAAGAAAGATTTGCGACCCTTCTTAAGAGGGGAGGAACCAAAATCAGGTTTCTCCTTTCCCTCTTGATTTCCTTTTTTCCTTGAACTGAGAATACATTACTGCTAGGGGAGAATCTAGAACTAAATCTAAATCTTCATCATCAGTCATGTATTCCAGAAAGAGTTTCTGGGAGTTTTGATCCATTGTCATATCGAGACCTTGTGGAATCAATGGAGGAGACAACAAGAGTGGATAAGGGATCTCCACCAAAAGATTGAAGTGATGCTTTGAAGATAAAGGCTCTGTAGGAGGGGAAATCTCTCCTTCAGAGAGACGAGGGTTATCTTCCACCTCCATGTTTGCTTTAATATCATTGACTATAATATCCTCCTCCTATAAGATATTAGCTAGATGCATAGGTTTGCCTTTTCTTGACTCTATAAGTGCTGGAGCACCCCTAAATCGCTTAAGCCTGAGTTTATTCTTTTTTTTTAAGGCCTTTATGGGATTTTGAGAGAAAATATTGAAGGCACCTCTACTTAGAGAAGGGTTTTTCTTTTGACCAAACAGGCTCCTTGCAGTTTTCTTAGGTTGAATCTCAACAATCAGAGACAAGATGAGAGTGGGACAACTTGAAGGAAGGAGGGGGGAAGACAGAGATCTCGTACCTGAAAGAGACTGAAACAGATTTCCTAACTTGTCATCTGAGCACCGAGAGGATCTTGGAGTATGAGGATGGTGGGAGACTACAGGAACAGGAGCGAGAGTTGGAGAAGCCAAGCCCCTATTATCCATTGCAGAGTAGTATCCTTAGTTGCAAGAGCAACATCTAAAATAGGTGGATCTGTTAGATTCACCAATCTTTTGTCCTCCCTAAGTGGATCAAAGCCATCATTACTTGAATCTGTTTTTGCTTGGAGTGGATTTAATGCTCCTCTTATTGCTGCCAACGAACAGTTTTTAACGATTTGGTTTCAAAGAATGCATTTCCCAGGAATTTCCTTTCCCAGTCTCCGCACTTCTGCTTCCATCTACCCATTTATGATATTATCTCTATTTCACTATAAAAACCTAGTTTTAGTTCGATCTCAACATAGATGTTGGCCACATCCCCTTTAAGACATTCAGGAATTCCTCCTCGATTTCCACTAAAGATTCTAATGCATCACCTATCTTCAAAAGAGCCTTCGAAAACCAAAAATCTAATGGAAGACCAACTAGAGAAAGCCATACTGGAGATTTTTGAAATCTGTGATTCACCGCATCAAAGCCTGGTTTCCAGTCCAGGAAATGAAAAGTCGAGCCTTGAAAGAATAGTGGGTTACCATTGACGATTGCATTTTTCAACGTAAAGTCCGCACACTCTAAGAAGAAAAAGCCATTCTACAAAGGTCTGACTGAGATCATTCCTAGAAAAGAAGAAGTCCATCAGGACATGATCTCTTTGATATTCCCTCTGCAGCCACACCATTGCGCAAAAAAACATTTTCCTTAAAGCGAGCAATTGTAGGATTTAGGGAATCCGAAGGTAGCAAAAAAATCTTACTCCCCATGCTTTTTCTATTCCATCTTTGAGGATTATGATCAAAGGGAGGGATTTGTCAAGGGGGACAGGGATTTTTGATGCCCAAAGCCCTCTGATCTTTATAGCTAGACAAAACTCTCGAAGCCAAAAAGTGGGTTTGGAAAGTCTGAGGGTGACTCTGTTTTTGAAATAAGGAAGCCTGATTAGATGGAGCAAAGCTTGATTTCCTTGAATGAAGAGGGATGCTATTAGGACCTGTTGCTACTTTCCTAGCCCAAGAATCTAAGCTAGGGAACTTGGAAAGCGCAATATTCATGTGATTATTATTACAGGCTCGCCGAGAGACATCAGAGCAATGATGAGAGAATGAACTTGGTCATTATAGTCGCGAAGAAGAGCCAGCCCAGAAATGACTCTGATTACTCTGATTGCTTTGCAGCCCCTGGACTATTTGCGGCCTCTGGAAGCGCACGTTTCTCTGGGTTTTCGGAAATCTCTGACAACTTCTAGAGTTTCTTTGATAAATCGGATTACTCTAGATCCACTGGTTTGAACGTTGAAAGGCATCTAGACGCACTCCATTCCCAACCATTTTTTCAGGTGGATTACTACCTTTTGCATGTTTTTCCACACAGTAATTCTTTTTTAATCAGATTTTATCTTTGTTTAATTCAGAATTTATTTATACGTATTTTAATAATGCTTCCGCAGTCTAGGCTCCCTAAGATATTTGCAATTACCCATGCTTCCTCATTTAATCAAAGAAACATAATGGAACTTTAGCAAGCCAAAACGGCCAACGTTCTCACATGTGAATATATTTGCTCTGATATCGAAACTGATGCAGCCTAAACCAAGGCGTGCTATAGATTAATCTATAGCAATCAAAACGAATAAGCTAGAACAGAAATGACTAGAGCACAATCAGATGTTGGAATTCTTGAACAAAGTAAATATAATTTTATTATTTCTTTAAAACATTGAGAAAAAATACAGCACAAAAATGAGAGAAAAACATCTCCAGAATCATCCTAATCTCAGTCTTTGGTTCCATGCCTCCAATCTTCTCACCACCTTCCCCTATTCCCAAAAACTTCTCCTAAAAGTAGCTCACCGGTCATGTCGATAACTACCCGTCAGACCGCTACACAAAACCAAAATGGACCAAGCCAAAACTAAGGTTACCAAATCATAAGTAGCTGAGCAAAACGAAAACAACAACCACAAAGGAAAGCCAAAATTAGCTGAACCTTATCTGCACGGTCAGAACCCAAAATAGCAAGGGAAATTATGGATGCTTTATCATTTGGGTAATCATACTTGGGCCATCAATATATCCCTTTATCAATAGAACTTGGGTGTTACACCTATCGCTGTCTACAAGTTTGAGTTTATCTCAATTTCTGTAGGATTTGTAAGGAACTACTTATTAGATATCTCCCAATTAGAATTCAAAAATGTATGACATACCCACATATTGTTGGAAGTGGAGACACTATGAGAGGGGGGGGTGAATCAGAGTGTAATAATTTTAACAAGAACTCCTTCTAAACTTGGCAAGTTTGTTTAACAAAAACACAGATGAATGTAAGTTGAAAAACTAAACAAATGAGACTTAACATCTTGATATAACACTGTTAACGAAGCAAGAATTACACAATAAGAGCAAATGAAAAACTTGATTCATGTTTTTCAGAAAACAAAATGTTTTTGATTCTTTTACAAAAACATAAAACAGTTAAATGAGTATTGCAAAGATTACATCACATAAATTCGAACAAAACTGAGTATGAAATAAAAGGAGCAAAAATCATGTAGTATCAGAGCATAAACCAGTAAGACAAACTGAGACAAGACAGGGCACATAACACCATGATTTTCATGAGTGGAAAACCCTCCTGGGGTAGAAAAACCACTCGGTAAGATTCCTTATATTATTTCAAAGAGCACCAACTCAGTACACAAAATTTAGAAGCCACAAAGCCTCAAGGAGCACCAACCCCTCTTTCTTATCCAATAGAAACATTCCAACTCAAGCTACCATCACTGGTAATTTTATGATTACTTTTAGTTCTGTAGTCACAAAACCATCAGTGATTGGAGCGAGTATATTTTACCAATCTGTATAAATGATTCTTTCTAAATGATTTTTGCAACAATATTCTTCATGTCTTTGTAACACAGATAGAGAATAATAACATTCTTTTAAAGAAATTAAACACTATCAGAGAGAAAACTCAATCTCTGAATCAACAAAAATAATTTCAACCACTATAGCCTCATGTACTCTGCAACAAAACAGAGTAATACTCTAGAACCCTCGACTATCCAAAATCTCTAATAATCTTTTGTTATACACAGAGCACTTTGTTTTCTTTTTCAACAAACTCTTTGTTTTTTCCCTTATTCACACTCCTCTCATGTATTTCAACATGTTCTGTTTTTAAACTGTTCTCTTTCCCCCAAAAAAACTTCTTCAAGAATAACCCTCGTATAGGGTTACCAAACTCTTACTGGAATATGCAAACTGAAAAAAATAACCGATTAACTGTGCAACGAAAAGAGAAGCTGAGAGATAATGTCATTGACTCTGTATTGATCTAAATAAACTAAAGATGCTTGAATTTCCAAATTTGAAAACCAAAAAATAAGGATAAATCTGTTTCATTATTTCCATTTTTCATGACTGAAACCCCAAATTCGAAATACCAGAATCTTTATGTGCAGTTGAACAAGAATATTACCTGTAATACGCAACCTCATTGATAACTGAAACAGAAACTAACCAGAAAAAAACATTGAGCTCATTGTTTAGTCCACCCTTGCATCATCCTTCCCAACAAAACAAACTAACTCGAGCTCCTTTGCTACAGCGGCTGCATCTCTCATGGCGGCTAGGGTTAGTGACGGACTTCAACCGAACAATAAACTTGTTCAAACAAACGAAACAAAGAGATGCTCCAAAGACTTTTTAATTTATGTCGGTCACATAAAATATTCCAAGAATATGTTGCTAGTCCATAAGAGCATTAATCACAATATTAACCAAAGTTACCATTCATTTAAATGCCAAGTCAGCTTTATTCAATGTATCTGTGTCACCAACCTGGCCCGTGAGAAAGACTTTTATAATAGAATATAACCACATGCTTAATGAACACAATTCCTCCCTTTTTATTTTCTTGTCATCGATGACAAAAATATCAAGGAGCAACAAACTCCCCCTTTGTCCTTGATGGCAAAAAAATTAAAAAGAAAAAAAAACTTAAACCATCATGGCCATGAAATATGTTGTCAACTGAAGGGACCAAAAACAATGTAAAGAATGCCACTGTCAATAAATACAACATATACAATCAACACTGAAACTTGTCATATGCACACCTGTAAGAAATACAAGATCCTCTGAACCTGTAATATGCAATTCTGTAAAAGGAATGAATACTGTCAGAATAATGAACTCCCAATCTGATCTGTATCAAACAAGAATACCAAACTATAATACCAGTCACTCCCATTCTGATCTGTATCAAACAAGAATACCAAACTGTAATACCAGTCACTCCCATTCTGATCTGTATCAAACACGAATACCAAACTATAATACCAAAATAAAATGCCAATGCCACTGTAATATCAAAATGAAATGCCACTTGCCAATGTAGTATCAAAAATGAAATGCCAATGCCTGAAATGCCAATGCCAATGCCTGAAATGCCAATGCCTGAAATGCAATGCCAATGCTTGAAATGCCAATGCCTGAAATGTAATATAATGTCACTTTCTCCCCCTTTTTTTTTTCTTTTTTTTTTTAAACACAAGGACAAAAAAGAAAGTAAATCAACAGAGCAACACTCCCCCTCAAATCATGCATTAGGTGAAGACAAGAGCCGATTGAGAAAGCACTCACAATCTATCCCTTAACCGTTCAAAGACTTCTTTAGACAAAGCTTTTGTAAAAATATCCGCTACTTGTGCCTGGGAAGGTACATATAAAACTTGAAATTCATTAGCCAACACTAGTTCTCGGAGAAACAGTAATTTAATAGCAACATGTTTAGTGCAAGAGTGCATCACAGGATTCTTTGAAAGACTGATGGCACTAGTATTATCACAGAAGATGGAGATGGGCTTGTCAACTATAATACCCATATCAGCAAGTTGATGAGACATCCTGATTAATTGCGTACAACAAGTTGTTGCTGCAATATATTCAGATTCTGCAGTTGATAAAGTGACACATTCTTGCTTTTTGTTGTGCCAGGCAACAAGGCGATCTCCTAAGAAGAAAGCTGCACCACTGGTGCTTTTTCTATCATCTATACAGCCAGCCCAGTCAACATCCGTAAAACCAACAAGATTAAAATCATTATTTCACGAATACCACAAGCCAAAGTCTAAAGTACCTTGAATATACTTGAATATCCTTTTTATAGAAATCAAATGAGATTGTTTGGGGGCAGACTGAAAACGTGAAACCAAACAAACTGCATGCATCAAATCAGGCCTAGATGCAGTCAAATACAGTAGGCTGCCAACCATTGATCTATACTCAGATTGATTTACCTCAGGTGAGTCATCTGACTTGGTCAATTTACAACCAGTCTCCATTGGAGTACTAACAGGTTTGCAATCTGTCATATTGAACTTTTTAAGCATCTCTTTTGCATATTTGGTTTGTGAGAGAAAAATGCCTTGTTCAAGCTGCATTACTTGAAGCCCAAGAAAGAAGGTTAATTCACCCAACATGGACATTTCAAATTCAGATTCCATGAGTTTTGAAAACTTTTTGGATACGGCATCATTATGACAGCCAAATATAATATCATCCACATAAACTTCAACAACTAAAGTATCACTACCTTCAACTTTGACATACAAGTTACTGTCAACACCACCTCTAGTATATCCGTTTGTTGTAAGATGGGCATCTAACCTGGAGTACCAAGCTCTTGGAGCTTGTTTAAGGCCATAAAGAGCCTTTTTCAACTTGTATACATAATCAGGTTTATCTGCAAAGACAAACCCTTCTGGTTGTTCCATATATACCTCTTCATCAAGATAACCATTAAGGAATGCTGTTTTAACATCCATTTGATACACTTTAAAGTTTTTATAACATGAGTATGCCAGAAATATTCGTATTGACTCTAGCCTAGCAACAGGTGCAAATGTTTCACCAAAATCTACACCTTCTTGCTGTGCATAGCCTTTACACACAAAGCGTGCTTTATTCCTAACAACTTTACCAGATTCATCAAGTTTATTTCTAAAAATCCATTTACCCCCTATAACATTTTTATCATCTGGTCTAGGCACAAGTTCCCAGGTTTTATTCTTTTCTATTTGACTGATTTCATCTTGCATAGCATGCAGCCAACAATCATCAACAAGAGCTTCAGAAACAGACTTAGGTTCAAAATCAGTTACCAGACAGTAATGCTCAGCCATTTGAGCTTGTTTACCAGTTTTTGCTCTTCTCCTAGTCAAGATTCCAGCATCCATTTCACCAATAATCTGACTTTGAGGATGTCTTTTAGTAATGATTCTAGAGGGTGTATGTAAAGGAATTTCAGTTTTAGGACTTGGTGGAGGACTCTTTTCATTTGTAATTTCTACTTCAGCGGATTTAGGAACTTGTTCCAGTCTTATTGAAATATCCTCTTCAACATCCTGCATACCATCACTTAGAAGAAATTGCTCATCGAATCTTACATTAATAGTTTCAACAATCTTGTTCAATCTATTATTGAAACATCTATAAGCTTTGCTATGAGTAGAGTATCCAGGAAAGATACCCTCATCAGTCTTAGCATCAAAACTACCTAGATTTTCTTCATCTCTTTTTATATAACATTTGCAACCAAAAATTTTGAAGTATTTTATTGATGCAGCTTTACCATACCAAAGTTCATAAGGAGTAAAAGTGGATTTTACCCTGATTTGCACATGATTCAAAATCTAAACTACTGTGTGAACAACTTCTTTCCAATATTTGTCAGGCAAATTTGCTTCATTCAGCATTGTGCGAGCCATCTCTTTGACTGTTCTATTTTTTCTTTCAACCACCCCGTTCTGTTGAGGTGTTCAGGTAGCAGCATATTGTCTTTTAATGCCATGTTTCTCACAATAATCTATAAACTCTTGTGATGTAAACTCACCACCTTTGTCTGATCTTAAACATTTGAGCTTTAAATCAGTTTCACGTTCAACCATTTTCCTGAAAATTTTAAATCTGACAAATGCTTCGGATTTATGTTTGAGAAAAGTAACCCATATCATTCTTGTATAATCATCCACAAAAAGCATGAAGTATTTTTCACCGTTGATGGATTGTGTCCTAGTTGGACCACATAAATCTATGTGAACAAGTTGTAACGGTCTAATAGAAGAGTGTTCTTTAGATTTAAAAGTTGTTTTTGTTTGTTTACCTTTAAGACACTCTTTGCACACAGAGTTTTCTGGTTTACTCAAGATGGGTAAGCCTCTAACATTCTGATTCTTGCTGATTCGAACTAGATTATCAAAGTTCACATGTCCCAAACGTTTGTGCCACAACCAATTTTCCTCAACTTGACCCATAAGACACATGCCTTCGTTGATTTCATAGTTTGTGGAGTTAAGCAGGTTGTAAACATTGCCAATTGTTCTCAAACTAGCAGCTACAATTTTACCAGACTTAGTTTTTATAGTACAACTATGAGAAGTGAAGGACACATTATAACCACTATCACAAATCTGACTAACACTTAGTAGCTTGTGTTTCAATCCTTCAACAAAATACACATCATGTATTGGAGTATCATCATTCAGTAATAATGTACCCTTACCTCTGACGAAAGCTCCTGAATTATCACCAAATCTTACAAAACCTCCATCAAAGTCTTCAAAATGAATAAATCTATTTTTGTCTCCTGTCATATGGTGTGAACAACCACTGTCCAACACCCACAGTGACTTCTTACTTGAAAAGAATGCAGATTGCACTATCATAGACTGTTCAATACTAGGGACAAACTTTGGTTTCCATACCTTATGAATATTTGCCTTTGATTTGCATTGAGAAGAATTATGTCCAAAGGTGTTATACTTAATGCACTTCACAGTGTTTGGAAAGCCATAGGTTTGATTGTATCCAATCATAGAAGTTCTATGTTGTAAAAATCTGCAAGTGTTAACCTTATGGCCAAACTTGTTGCAGTAAAAACAGTAACCATGAAAGAATCCAAACCTAAAAGCTGTCATTCTGTTGTAAGCCTAAAATTGGTTTCTATTTGTAGGTTTAGTAATCTGTTTTGATGATTTAGCACTCTCAAAACCTACACCTGTCATATTCTTGCATAGTTTCTGATTGTTTAAAATTTCATTTAAATGCAAGGTACTTTCGTACTGCTCAATCTGCTTATGCAAAGAATTAGTTTGCTGTTCCAAAGTGTTAACTTTCAATTCACTATCAGCAAGTAAAACTTTTAAATCTTCAACTGTTTGCTTTGAATCTTTTAATTCAATTTGCAAAATTTGAATTTCACTTTCATGAGAAACTACAAGCTTCTTTAGTCTTTTGATTTCCTTAAGAGCACAAAGCAATTCTCCTTCAAGATCAATTTCACCTTGATCTAAGTCATCAGATTTATCTTCTGATATGTTCATTATACCTTTCTTTGAGGAAGTTTCTATTTCAGCCATAAACAAAGTTTCATCACCTTCACAAGGTGAGTCATCTGAATCATTTTCAGAATCTTCTTTTATATAAAGACTCTTCTTTTTCTAAAACAGATTGAATTTCTTTTTAGAGTTCCATTTTTTCTTTCTGAAAACTTTTTCTGATTTTTCTTCTTCACTGTTTTGATCACTCAGGGGACATTGAGCAGCAAAGTGTCCAGCTTTACCGCAATTAAAGCATTTGAAGGGTAGTTTTCCCTTGTATTTTTTTTTTAACTTTCTAACTAGCAGAGCTTCTATAGCATCTGAAAGTTTAGACTCACTATCTGGTTCCTCTTTCTTTTCTACTTTAAAAGCAGTTTCTTTAGAATTAGAAGAATTACTACCAATCCTCATTTCATAAGCTGTAAGTATACTTTGAAGGCTGTCAAGAGACATAGTAGAAAAACTTTTCTTTTCCTCTAAAGTGGACACCTTAGTTTCATATTTAGGAAGTAACGTTCTAATAACTTTTCTGACAACATCTTTTTCATCAACATTTTCACCAAGACCCCTTCTTGAATTCACAACTTCATCAATTCTAAGAAAATAATTTGCAATAGTCTCATCTTCTTTCATTCTCAATGACTCAAACTGATTCTTGAGTGTGAGAATTTTAGATTCCTTGACCTTTGCATCACCTTGATAAATGGTTTCTAGCTTACTCCATATTTCATTAGCAGATGCACAATGCATAACTTTAACAAACACATCCTTGGTGAGACCACATAACAGAGCATGCTTAGCTCTAGCATTTAACTCATATTGAGTTTTAGCATCAGGATCTGAAGGAATGGAAGTAGGAACAACATATTTTGTAGTAACAATGTTCCACACATTTACATCAACAGAGATCAAGTATGTTTCCATCCTGATCTTCCAAAACACATAATCTGTGCCATCAAAAAGAGGAGCTCTTGATAGAGATGCACCTTCTTGAGAATGAGCCATAAAAAAAAACTTCCAAATGACCAGGAACAATCCCTAGGACAGACCTATATGAGGGACCCAATGCTCTGATACCACTTGTTGGAAGTGGAGACACTCTGAGAGGGGGGGGGGTGAATCAGAGTGTAATAATTTTAACAAGAACTCCTTCTAAACTTGGCAAGTTTGTTTAACAAAAACACAGATGAATGTAAGTTGAAAAACTAAACAAATGAGACTTAACATCTTGATATAACACTGTTAACGAAGCAAGAATTACACAATAAGAGCAAATGAAAAACTTGATTCATGTTTTTCAGAAAACAAAATGTTTTTGATTCTTTTACAAAAACATAAAACAGTTAAATGAGTATTGCAAAGATTACATCACATAAATTCGAACAAAACTGAGTATGAAATAAAAGGAGCAAAAATCATGTAGTATCAGAGCATAAACCAGTAAGACAAACTGAGACAAGACAGGGCACATAACACCATGATTTTCATGAGTGGAAAACCCTCCTGGGGTAGAAAAACCACTCGGTAAGATTCCTTATATTATTTCAAAGAGCACCAACTCAGTACACAAAATTTAGAAGCCACAAAGCCTCAAGGAGCACCAACCCCTCTTTCTTATCCAATAGAAACATTCCAACTCAAGCTACAGTCACTGGTAATTTTATGATTGCTTTTAGTTCTGCAGTCACAAAACCATCAGTGATTGGAGCGAGTATATTTTACCAATCTGTATAAATGATTCTTTCTAAATGATTTTTGCAACAATATTCTTCATGTCTTTGTAACACAGATAGAGAATAATAACATTCTTTTAAAGAAATTAAACACTATCAGAGAGAAAACTCAATCTCTGAATCAACAAAAATAATTTCAACCACTATAGCCTCATGTAATTTGCAACAAAACAGAGTAATACTCTAGAACCCTCGACTATCCAAAATCTCTGATAATCTTTTGTTATACACAGAGCACTTTGTTTTCTTTTTCAACAAACTCTTTGTTTTTTCCCTTATTCACACTCCTCTCATGTATTTCAACATGTTCTTTTTTTAAACTGTTCTCTTTCCCCAAAAAAAAGTCTTCAAGAATAACCCTCGTATAGGGTTACCAAACTCTTACTGGAATTTGCAAACTGAAAAAAATAACCGATTAACTGTGCAACGAAAAGAGAAGCTGAGAGATAATGTCATTGACTCTGTATTGATCTAAATAAACTAAAGATGCTTGAATTTCCAAATTTGAAAACCAAAAAATAAGGCTAAATCTGTTTCATTATTTCCATTTTTCATGACTGAAACCCCAGATTCGAAATACCAGAATCTTTATGTGCAGTTGAACAAGAATATTACCTGTAATACGCAACCTCATTGATAACTGAAACAGAAACTAACCAGAAAAAAACATTGAGCTCATTGTTTAGTCCACCCTTGCATCATCCTTCCCAACAAAACAAACTAACTCGAGCTCCTTTGCTACAGTGGCTGCATCTCTCATGGCGGCTAGGGTTAGTGACGGACTTCAACCGAACAATAAACTTGTTCAAACAAACGAAACAAAGAGATGCTCCAAAGACTTTTTAATTTATCTCGGTCACATAAAATATTCCAAGAATATGCTGCTAGTCCGTAAGAGCATTAATCACAATATTAACCAAAGTTACCATTCATTTAAATGCCAAGTCAGCTTTATTCAATGTATCCGTGTCACCAACCTGGCCCGTGAGAAAGACTTTTATAATAGAATATAACCACATGCTTAATGAACACAATTCCTCCCTTTTTATTTTCTTGTCATCGAGGACAAAAATATCAAAGAGCAACACATACATGCCAAAATGATAAGCAACCAGCCACACACTATAGATAATAGAATCCTTTTACTTACGATTTCAAAGCAAAAAATATGTTGTCATGGATTCATATGGCAAAAGTACAAATTTGTATTCTAGTAAATTAACTTGTTATATCAGTTAGCAATGCATACCTACACAAGTCATAAGCTGATTTCTGAGATGTCTCAGTGGAATGTATTCAAAGTAGACTCTGAACAAATGTCAGGTTAATATTGAAATCTATGAGAAAAATAAAAGAGATTAGAAGTGATGGCTGATGCAGATATTTCTCTGACTCTAATCTGCAAATTTGTAAACTCAACCTTTGAATAAGAACAAGCACACTAGACTGAAAAAGAATTCAGTCAGATGAAATATACAACTCTTAATAAATATCCATTGAAAACCAAAACAGCTACAACAGATCTCCTTTAAAATATAAAAACATAATGTTATATATTCTAACTCAAAATACTCTATTGCTCAAAATATTTTAGTTTGGTTAGCTAGAGTTATCTTCTCCCATCGTAGAGTTCTACTCATAGTGTAATGTTTTAACTGAGGCTGCAACCTCTATAAGAACTGCCTAACTGTAATGTTTAGTATAGCCTGCAAGATGTAAGTTTTTATTGTGTTTGTATCATAAGATTTCTTATTTTATGTTTATTCTCTGCTGTAGCAACATTATCTGTTTTAAAAATTTACATAACTATCATATTTCGCTGTGAAAAGTTTAAAAATCACGATAGCCAAAAACTCATAATATATTCAATTTTAATTAATGTATGGGCATGCAATTACACATACAGCCTCCAACAGACAATATAACAGCAATCAGTAGGACTAATGAAATAATTGCAAATATTTTCCTAGGATATTTGTCAATCTAGAAAAAATATTTTGGTGGAAATGCAGCTAATCTTCTATAGTTGGAGGATATTTATAAGAGTGGGTCTTGATTCATGGGAGATAGTGATCTCTACGTTAATAAATAGTCTTAGAGCTTCAATGCTTTGATACAATCACATGTAGCAGCAGTATAGGCCATTTATAACATTTTACTTTGTTTGTAGAATTAAATAATTCATTTTGTAAGTGTAATATCCGTCCCTTAATTATTATATATTTTATTGTTTAACAGAAAGTACTAATTTAATTGGTCAAGTGTCTTTCATATAATTTAGAATTGTCAACTTCATCATTTTTTCAACTCTATGCTACCATTTTAATACTCACATTATAATATGGTGAGTTCCTAGAGTTGAGGTAACCCCTATAGCTAGACCTAATCCTAATCCTTAAGTTTGTATTTTTTATGAATGTACCTACCTATCCTGTTTGGAAATCAAAAGATCTATAGTTCATACCCAACAATATAGTTCATACAACAATCCTCCAACTTTATATGAAATTTTATTCCCACTCACAACTATTTAGAAAGATTTTGTTTTCAATTTATCCAATTATAATAGAATGATAGCAAACATGTTGCAATCAAATATTAGTTTTATGCCAATTATTAATGCACAACACACACAAAACCCCCATAGGAGCTATATCATTTCATCTATGTTGATACAGTGATTGGCTTAAGAATCATCTTTACACAATGCAGCTAGCTCCCACCTTTGTTGCATTGATGCAATCCACAGTTGGGTACGTTTAGCAAGCAGTCTATCAATGTAGCCTTGCCCATAGATGTAGTCCACATATAGACAACAAGCCCAAGAGAAATTGATAACATTTAATTTAGAAAACACCAAACTGTTGCTTCAAGCTAGAGTGAGCAAATACAAAAACATTCTTCATCTATCCAAATCATTATTACAAAACAAAGAATTTGTACATATTTAACAACAAAAAAAAAAAATATATATTACTGACTTCAATTTTGAAACTAGATAACACTCCAAATTTCTTATGCATTACTAGTAAGCCATAGCCTACCTATCAGCTTAACACTACTAAATCATATGCTACAAAAATAGAAAATTAACTACAACTACTCCATCACTCACCACTCCCAGTTTTATTTTAACCCTCCTATAGACTAACCATCATTTCCTTTCATAATTTCCTCATGACAGCTCTCTCCTCTAATTTCATATGCTCTATCTCAATTTATATTGTATTTGACCAGCTATCTTTTCTTATCTAGTTCTTATCTAGTACTATTAAGGTAGGAGTAATTTCCACGGACAAACAAGATGGATTCACCTTTGTAACCTCAATTTATATTGTATTTGACCAGCTATCTTTTCTTATCTAGTACTATTAAGGTAAGAGTAATTTCCACGGACAAACAAGATGGATTCACCTTTGTAACAACCCATATTAAAAATTGATATATATCAAAGGAAAAGTAAATACTAGGACTTGAACAAACTTTCACATCCTCAAGCTCATTCACTATCCTTATTGCTCTTATCTTTATGGTAGAGTTAATTACTTCTATAACTACCAAATGGAGATCTTTGTAACTATCGAATGTTCTTGCATCAAATTCATAGGGTAGGAAGTTTGTAAGCAAGCTCCAAATTATTCAATCAATTGTTTCAAAAGATTTTCTCATTAACGAGGGTGCAAACTTTAACATTATATTTAGAAAGAATGGTGCCTCTATCCAAACAATGAGACTTAACGAGGGTGCACCCTTCAAGTGTACTCCCAATCACAATTAAGAGAAATGCAATTGGGAACAAATCTGAACATATAAACTATGGTAGAGGGATTTGAGGCTTTGATTTAGTTAGAACCTCCATCTACTCCATTGAATTCCCCTATTACAAAAATTAACAGAAAAGTGTAAAAACTGGGTCATTATTTATCTCTCTATTTCAGCATTGATAGAGAGGATGCTGACAAAGGTAGTAGTAGTGTCCAATTTTACACCTGTAAGTTCACAACCCTTTTCAATTGTTGGTGTAAATAGTGATAGTTGACCTCTTTCTAAGATGACCTATTCACATTAGCTTAAGTTTACCTAGATGTGATTTAGAGATTTGGGTCACTCCATCTGATTGAAACATCTGTACCCACTTAATAAAACACCTCTTCCATACACCTGTGACACTTGCACCCTATATAATTGCCAAGATGCTTCATAAGTGTCACATACATTTAGGGGTAATTAGTAATCATTCTCTACATTCTAATTTCTCTTTCTTTTTTATATAAACAAGCCTACATTGTACATTTTATTCACACTTTATTCAATCACTTTTGTATTGTATTGTTATTTTTAGTTTCATAAATTGAGTGTATATTTGCTTGACTTATGTGACTTATTGATGCTAATATTCAAATTAAACAAACATGATATCATAGCCAATCTAATTTTGATTACTGGTTCAGTATTTACGAGTTCAATTTTTGAAATATATAGATGCATACAATTTTGTTTGGTTATTGTGCCATATTGGCTGAGCACAATCTGTGATGTGTACTCTGGTGTAATATCTATCTCTGTTTAGAGATGATTTCTGTTAAAAAAGAAGCAGAAGGTCATCTTCCATTGCCATTGCTTCTGGTGGCATTGATATTCCAGCACCCTGTGTGATCTCATAGCACCCAGCATCTTATTACTAATTACAATACCTCCACTCAACATAGCATTGCAGTCTACCATTCATCCTTGGCACCACGTTAACTCTTTTTCTCTGTTTTGTTGCTTGAGTATTGGATAAGTTCTTTCCGTTTGGAAATCTGTGCAGACCCTTCATACATATTTGCATTTGCTTGGCACTTTTTACATTTGCCGAAAGCCACACTCCAGCCGCCTCCCAGCAGCAACAATCTTGGCAACAGTTGATATTTTTTTGAATACAAATGTGCATTGCCCCATTGGCAGTAGTTGATGGTCTTTTTGAAGCAAGGCATTTCGCTTGAGAAAAGAGGCCACAATTCCTGACAACCAGCTCACGTCTCCTCAAAGACTAGCAGAAACTTCACCATTTAATACGCATAAGGCTCTTTCCTTCCACATGGCTCCCAATAACAATTTGAAACAGTGTCAGAAACTTCTTCATTTAATGTTGAATCAATCCCTATTGTGGAGGAGCGTTTGAAGTGGTGGATGCTAGTCAAACTTCAGCGATTACAGTTATATCATCAATTAATCTTTGTGGAAAGTTGTTGTTAGGATGAAGAAACGAATTTAAAACAGCAGATAAACAGAATTAAATACACGTACAACACAGACAAATTAAGCACACAGATTTATTGTGGTTCAGCAATTGCCTACATCCACATTGAAGCAGGGGAATCATAGATTAATCACCAATCTGGTATACACATATACACAGCTGGAAGCAGCTCCAGAATTAACCTCTAAAAATGAATTACAATCAGCTCTCAAAGAGCTTGCAAGGAGAATATGAATAGCCAAGAGTTTTGGCGGCAAAAATGAAGGAGTCCATTGGACTTCACTTCCAACAATCTCCCACTGAAGGCCAACGAACTGCTGCAACAAGTAGATTCCCCCACTCAGTCCTGCTATCAATTATTGGAAAGGCCAAGAGAAACTCGGCAGAAATCGAACTTCTCCCACTTAACCACTTTATTGAGCACATCAGCTGGATTCATGTCGGTATGAATTTTATCTACATGAAATTTGCCTTCTTCGACCATATGGCGAACATAATGACTGCGAACATCAACATGTTTTGACCATGGCTGAGATGTCTGATGTTTAGTCATAAAAATGGCACTGCTATTATCACAAAACAAAGCAAAACTTGATTGCTTCAAACCCAACTCGCTCAACAAGAGTTGCAACCATACCATCTCTTTTGCTCCCTCAGAAAGAGCTATGTATTCAGCTTCCGTGGTTGATTGAGCAATTGTATGCTGCAATTTTGAAGCCCAACTAATCTCTGCCCCAACAAATGTGAAAGCATAACCAGAAGTAGACTTTCTTTTGTCTAAGTCACTGGCAAAATCAGAATCAGTAAACCCTTGCAAAACTGCCTTGTCCTTTCCAAACCATAAACAAAAATCAGAAGTACCTTTGAGATACCTCAAGATATACTTAACCGCCTCCCAATGTGATTTGCCCGGATTAGCCATAAATTTGCTCACCAAACCCACGGCATGAGCAATATCCAGTCGAGTAGACACCATTGCATACATGAGATTTCCAACTGCAGATTTGTATGGAATTTTATCCATAAACTCCTTATCTTCTTGTGTTTTTGGACACAATTGAGAAGACAACTAAAAATGAGAGGCTAAGGGTATGCAAACAGACTTAGTATCCGCCATACCAAATTTGTCCAAAACTTTTTTAATGTAGTCTTGTTGAGATAGTTTGAGTTCTCTCTTTTTGCTATCCTGAAAAATAGTCATTCCTAGAATCTTCTTTGCTGCCCCTAAATCTTTCATGGCAAATTCCTTTGCTAGATGAGTTTTAAGTTCACTCACAATGCTCATGCTTGTGCCGGCCACTAACATATCATCCACATAAAGGAGAAGAATGACAAATTCGTCATTAGGAAGCTTCTTGTAATAGATACAAGGATCAGACTCGCTGCAAGTAAACTTGCGATCAATCATGAACTTGTCAAATTTAAGATACCACTATCAGGGGGCTTGCTTAAGCCCATACAAACTGCGTTCCAGTCTGCAATAAAGTTGTTCCTACCCCTTTTTAATGAACCCTTCCGGCTGATGCATAAATAGTTCCTCATCAAGATCGCTATGGAGAAATGTCGTCTTCACATCCAGTTGTTCAAGTTCAAAATCCCAGGCTACAACTAAGCCCAATACTGCTTGGATTGTAGTCATTTTAACTACTGGTGAGAAAATTTCTTTGAAGTCGAGATCTTGCTACTGAGCATATCCCTTTACAACCAGTCTTGCTCGAAATCTTTTGTAACCATCAGCTTCGTCTTTTAGTTTATACACCCATTTATTTCTTAATGCCTTTCTGTCAGGCGGAAGTGGCACCAAATCTCATATCTGATTTCTCACTAGTGTGTCTATTTCTTCGCACATTGCAATGTGCCAGTTATCACGGTCTGCAATTTGACAAGCTTTTTTGTATGTTGCAAGCTCTGTTTGATCAAAAATGAGCAAAGAAGGTTTGGCTTCTTCACAAAACAGTAAATCATAATCGGAGAACTTTGCAGGAGGTCGCCTCTGTCTGGTTGATTTCCTCAATTGACTCTCTATTTTAGTAGTAGAGTTATTCAATTTTTGTTATCCCTATTGATGCAAACTCATATCTCTCCCATTTTTAATTGGCTTGGTAGTTTTATTGACTTGTGGATTTTTGTCCACATTGGATGCAGACAAATCGTAGGAAAGTGGACCTGTAGAAGCATCGTTCTCTTCTTGCAATGACTGTTTGTGCAGGGAGCTGGGTCTGCGGGAGGGGGCTGCCACATCACCATCAACAGTTTGGATGCGCGATGGTGGCAGAGAGCCCGTAACTGCAGGTGAGTGCAGGGGATGGGGCGGTGGAGAGGCCGTGGCATGAGAGTAGGCGGGGAGCTCATGGGAGAGAGCCTACAAAGAGGGGAAGGAAGTTGCGGGCGGGTCAAGGGAAGCCTGCAGCGTTGGCAGGCCATGCGAGGAGTGAGGGGAGGCATGTGCTTGGAGAGGCTTCCATGGAGGTGGGTGTGCGGACTACTCAGCATGTCGTGAGGGAATGAAGATAGAGTTTGCAGGATACGGTGGATTTGTAGACCATCGTGGAGTGTGCCCAGCCAAATGAGAATAGTGTGAGCCAAAATGCTCACCGTAAGAATGCTCTTCCGAGTTTCCTGCAACATGAGTGCTATTTAGGGGAGGATATGCTCTGTTTGATAGACTCCCAATTTCAGAATTGAACGAAGACCATTCATTATTGGCACTTACTTCTTCATTCTGAGTCTGAGAATTATATTCAATTGAGGTAGACGTCATAGGAGCTCCCACTGAATGAGAGACCGAAGGCAGAGCACTGGTAGTCGAATTCTGAAACAAACACATAGGGAAAAATACTGTCTCTGATTTATTTGAAACTTGTAGTGCGGGAAAGGAGGCATCCCTGCTGCAAACAATCTTTTTGTGAAATTGATCCCACAATCTCAAACCAAATTGCTCTTCTCCATACCCCACAAAAATACATTTCAGCGACTTTGGATCCAATTCCGTTCGCTTTTCCTTGGGTATATGCGAGAAGTCTTCGCATCCAAACATATGAAGATGCGAGTATGAAATCCTTTTCCCTTGCCATTCCTCTTCTAGAATACCAAAATCCAATTTAGATAATGGACTTCGGTTGATTAAATACACTGTTGTGTTACATGCTTCTGCCCAAAATTCTTTGCCGAAACCTGCATTAGACAACATACATTGTGCCTTTTCAAGAATTGTTCTATTCATCCTCTCGGTTGCACCGTTTTCTTGAGGAGTGAAAGGAACAACCTTGATTCTTATAATCCAATTATCAGCACAAAAATCATCAAATTCATTTGAACAAAATTCCCCACCATTATTGGTTTGTAAGCATTTAATCTTATGCCCAATTTGATTTTCAGCTAAAGCCTTGAAAATTTTAAATTTTGAAAATACTTGAGATTTCCTAGAAAGCATGTAAATCCATACTTTTCATGTACAATCATCAAGAAAGGTTACAAAATAGTTAGCTCCTCCAACGGAGGTTACTTCAGTAGGCCCAAAAACATCCAAGTATACAAGCTCCAACGGTGTTGTCTTTGTGTCACGTCCACCTTTCAAAAAACTGACTCTCTTTTGTTTGCCATAAAGACAATGTTCACAAAAGGCTAAGTCAACAAGCTTGAGGCCCGGTAGTTGATTTCTTGTATGCATAACATGGAGTCCTTTCTTGCAAATATGGCCAAGTCTTTGATGCCAAAGATCCACTTTGTTGTCCTCAATTACCATTGCAGCTCCCACTTCACTATGAGTCTTAAATATGTATAAACTTCCCACTTTATTACCATTTGCAATCAGCATGCTACCATGTGTTAATTTCCATGTATCCGGGAGAAAATTAACATTAAGACCTTGACCAAAGAGTTGTCCAACGGATATCAAATTCCGCTTCAATTTTGGGACATGGTGAACATCTTTGAGAAGCCATGTTTTACCACCTTCTAATGGCAACAATACATCCCCTTTGCCTGTAATTTCACAAGCTTTGTTATCTCCTAAGAAAACATTGCCAAAATGACCTTCATGGTAGTTAATGAATGCTTCAAGACATGAGGTAGCATGATAGGAGGCACCGGAATCAAGCACCCATGAATCTGAAGTAGTGTCAGTTGTTGAAAGGATTAATACACTATCATCTTTATCATAAACTGTATTTGCTTCGCTGTCCCGCACCCTCTCTTGTGCCCTTTTGAATTTTCTACAATCCTTCTTCACATGACCAGCTTTGCCACAAAACCAACATTCACCATTTATGTTTCTAGACTTCGATCTCTTTGCTGATTTTGAACGTCTATGGTAATTATTTCTGCCTCTATTATGACTTCTACCTCTATTATCAGTGCTGACTACCGTTAAGGCTTCACCGGATGAAGGTTCATCATTCTTTCTTCTCAAATCCTCGCTGAGAAGAGTAGCTACTACATCATTAAAAACTAGCTTATTTTTAACAGATATAGATGTGCTAGCTACTGTTACAACACCATCCTAGCTGCTTGGTAAAGAACATAATAACCGAATAGCCTTGCTTTCATCATCTTGTGCCATCCCCACCAAAGTCGCTTGACTAATCAATGTATTGAATTCATTGATGTGGTTTTCCATAGCACAACCTTCCTTCATTTTTGAGTTTGTACAAGCGCTTCATAATAAAAACTTTATTTGCAGTCGATGCCATTTCATACATGGTTGTGAGTCTATCCCATACATCTTTTGTTTTTGCATCACCCGTGACATTGAAGAGAACATTATTGGACAACGGGAGAAAAATTGTCGGTCTCGCCTTTTTGTCCAATTTTTCCCATTCTTCATCAGCCATCCTAGCTGGTTTCTTTGCTTTCCCTTCAAGCGCAAGTGAAAGGTCTTGCTTTATCAGCAAAGACTCCATCTGTACCTTCCATAACCCGAAGCTATGACCGGAGAACTTCTCTATCTTCGATTCTTCCATCATTATGGAATTTTAAACACCAAAATCTAAACAGTGATCTAACCTCTCTTTGATACCAATTGTTAGGATGAAGAAATGAATTTAAAACAGCAGATAAACAGAATTAAATACACACACAACACAAACAAATTAAACACATAGATTTATCGTGGTTCAGCAATTGCCTACATCCACATTGAAGCAGGGAAATCATAGATTAATCACCAATCTGGTATACACATATACACAGCTGGAAGCAACTCCAGAATTAACCTCTACAAATGAAATACAATCAGCTCTTAAAGAGCTTGCAAGGAGAATATGAATATCCAAGAGTTTTGGCCGCAAAAAGGAAGGAGTCCATTGGACTTCACTTCCAACAGTTGTAACACATGTTACATATTCAGATTTTATTTTTTTCATGTAAATGCTAAAATTTGTTTCAACTTTAGATTCTGCAACATTTTAAGTTGATCATTAATGGTTTATTTGCAAATACTAAAAGGGGAAGATCTTCATTTTGTCATAATTTTCATCTGCAAAGGCAACATTTGACAAACTTAAGAGTGTCATTGTCAAGCTTATTCGGAGACAATTCCAAGGAGTGGTTGCAGGCATAGTTTGGATCTCACCTTAGAACATTTTAAAATCATTTAGTGCAAATGCATTTAAGAAGAAGAGGTCATTTAGTGAGAAATTGGTTGTAAATAACTTTTAAATAGTAGCTTGAAATTGAGCATAGCAAAAGTTCATATTTTGACATTTCCTATGCAATGGACCTTAATGCACTGTAAAAATCATTAAGTTATGAAGTGTCAAAATCTAGGGGGTCACCAAATATTGTATAAAGGGGCCCGGGTGTCTTGAGTTGTGCCATTATATACTTTTGTGAGTTCTATTATTGAAAACTTTCATATTTTTCTTTCAGCACATTGATTTTGCAAAAAATCCCACTAAGCATAGAGCTCAACAAAACCATTAAGCCTTTAACACCCTTCAACTATAATGAATTGAAATTGGTCATTTGTCTTATCTTGAAGAATCAAGGATTATAGATGGTAACTATGGATACAAAAAAAGAGCCCAAAGCAGCAAAAGTTAAATGAAAAGATTAAATAAATATGATCAAGCCTTTGACTTACTATGTCTAAATCTATCTTTTAAATTTCTATTGCATGAAGAAGCCTTGAAAACATCCAATAAAGTTTTGCTAGCCCTTCAACAAATTTTTGGGAATGTTGATGAATTAAGAAGTCATGGGTTAGAAAATGCACTCTTAACTTTAAGTCCAAGAGACTTTGACACTTTGGAGGACTATTTCATAAAATTCAAATCATTAAGGTTGCAACTTAAATAATGTGGCATATAAAAGAAATATATAGGATCAACTCATCCTTTCTAAATATAAAAGAAATATGATCAACCCATCCTTTCTATATTTTTTCAAGACTAAGTCTTGACAATTTTGTTTTTATATCCACTTTTTATTCCACTAAGAAATCTCTTGGAGCCACATGGAAAATACCAACTTAGGATAATTTCATTGTAGACTTAATAAGGGAACAACATAAATGAATCATAATAGGCACTTTGAAGAGTACAAAACTTCAAGCCCTCATTGCCAGAAAAGAGAAAGATAAGGATTTAAACAAAAGGTAGAAACAAAAATATCAATAGACTAAGGAAAGTAAGGAAGACAAGACATCCTCCAAAAAAATTGACACTTTTCCAAACCAAGGGAAAATTAAGAAAAAAAAGTTAAATGTGCCTTTTTCAAAAAACTAGGACAAAATGAGAACATTTGTATGCACAAAAGAATTCATCACCTAGCACATCTTCTTGAGAAACATGAGACATCAAAATCTAACCATCAAGTTCAGAATCTTCAAAGGTATTGGATAAAAAGAGTCATTCACTTTGAGCTTTCATTATGGATTGTTCATCTCCATTACCATCTATTGCATCAAAATTGAGAGACATTTCACCAAGAGAATCCACAAATTCTTCACAACAAAGAAGACCATGGAGAATTTGAGCATCATCTTATGGGGGACTACATAGTCTCTCTTTTATCTCTCCTATGGGTGTATCATTTCATGCATATTTTACATCATCTCTTTTTTTTAGGGTAATCTTTTTCCATGGGTTTTTCTACCTTTCTCCACTTTATGGGAAGACTTTCATTGTACATAGGTACCTAACATGGCTAGTAGCTAGGAACCATCATCATCACCTATGTATACATTACACACTAAGTCGCACTTAAGGGTGGTGTTGCTTTAAATAGCACTTCATTTCATAAGTAGTTAATAGTTCACCACTTCCTAGGATGACCTATTCACATTAGATTAAGTTTACTTAGTGTTTATTTAGAGATTTATCTCACCTCATGTGGTTGAGACATGTGTACTCATTTAGCGAGACACTCTTGCATACACCTATGACACTCACCTATACATGTTAAGGTTTTTTGTAAGTGTTGCACATATTTATAGGTGGTTAGTAATCATTCTCCACCTTCTCATTCTCTTTCTTTAAGAAATCCTATATTGTACATTTTACCCACATATCAATTCAGTCATTTTTGTAATGCATTGATAGTTTTAGCTTCATAGATTGAGTGTAAATTTTCTTTACTTATGTGACTCATTAATGCTAGTATTCAAATCATGCATCTTGGAAAAACTAACATCAATATCCTACAATCTTGGTATTCCCCCTTTCAAGAATATTCTTTTCTCATATACTTTATAGATGTCTATACTCTTAACTTTCCTCCCTCCTATAATGCCAAGTGGCATTCTCACCTCCTCCTACAACAAGGGATGTGACACATAGCTAGCTATCTTGGGGTCTCAATTTATAGCTTTTATATATCTATTTCTTAGGGTCTAATTCATTTTTTCAAAACCTATTATTACTACTTGTCAAGTGGTTTCTTTTAATCAAATTTTATAAATTTGGAAATTTTTAATAAGGTTTAATGGTTTCATATTAAATGTATACCATCAATATGGATTTTTACTTAATGCACTCCTTTATTTTTCTATTTGAAAGTTGATTTTTTTAAATATAGGTCAATATTTATACTATTTGGTACACATTTATTTATTATTCCTTGCAATGTACAAAATTCTAATGCATAAGAGGTTAACCTTCACAATGAAGTGTACTTCATATATTCCGATCACTTTAATCAATCTCTACCTAAAATCAATGGACACAATCAAGTGACTCTCTACATGAGTATACAACACATATCACCAATGTCTTGTGAAATAAATATAAATAAAAATCCAATTAAAATGAATTATTTAAACATCAAGTTATACAAATACAAGCCTCTAAGTTCTTGTTAAGCTAATATTTACATGGATTCATGTGATATTCCAATTACAATGCAAGCTCACTTCCAAACTCATTGCTTGCTAATTTAAAAGAGCCATGCATAACAATCTTCTCTACCATTTTCTCCTTCAATATGTTCAAATCCATAAATTTAGGTATTTGAATCTAACTTACTTTAAATCACTATCAACAATCTTTCATTCTAAATGCGGCTTTACATGGTGGAGATATACATCAAATAGCTTTTTGATCTTCTAGATATATTATCAATTATTGAGGTCATTCCAACCTACTCATTTGAGTATATTTCCAACTCAATTTTTAGGACATACTAACCTATTCTAACCTACATCCCCAACTTCTTTTTATTTTAAACACATATTAATTCATGCTTATACCATGATAAGGATTCTTGGTAATTTTAAACAATGAAAGTCACCACATGGCAAGATGTAAACACAAATCCAACAAATTACGTAATGGGAAAGAGTAATAACTAGATATTTCAATTTTCTATTATGCACTTTGATTTTCCTTTACAATTAATCCTAGGCCATACTATGGGTCCCATCATTTTCTCCAATCCACTACCACCTATGATAAATAGAAATCATCTTATAGTATTTGTTGCATCTCTGACAAGGGAGAAATTATTAAAAAAACACAATAATTGTGACCATATTACATAAGTACACAATAATTGACTCACACGTGCATAGTGTTCATCTGGAAACAAGAAGTAAATGCAACACCATTCAATGTGCCTTCCAATACCTAATTTACTCACTTACCCTTTTAGTGCATATCAACTAGAAAACAATTTTGATGTATCCCATGCTACATTGTGGGTCACATCCTTTTCCTTGATTCTTTGTACTAGCTATGATGATGAGAAAGATTTCCATACTACTTTTCATCATTATTAGATAAGGTGTTAGCATAACAACACACATAACCTAAGGATAATTATATTATTTTCAACGCCCATCAATAATATAATTCATAATACAACCATGTAAGTTACAAAATCACAATCTATTTTATAGTCTAATTATAGAGCTAAGACTACTTCTTCTAATATCAAAAATTGAAATAACAATCAAAACTATGAAACCATACCTCAAGAAATACCACACATGAGACACATTTGTTTTGATACACCAATTCCAATACTAAATTATTATACTGGAAGACTTTGGTATCCATCACCTAAATGCTACTAATGAAAGCCTATCTAAGCCTTATAAAATTAGCTAGCTCTTAGCATCTATCACCTATGTACTACTTGTGAAATTTAACTAACCATATGATATCGTTGAATACTTCTTATTAAAAATTACACTACCTTACTCCTATCATGTTGTCGCAATAAAAATATTATATGTAAGCGAGTTTTAGGTTTAAATTATGGTAATCATCTTAGGATGAGTGGGACAAGATATGTTAATAGGAAATTGTCTTCTACATATTCCTTCCTAGATTTGTTTTCTCATCCCTAGTTGTCATACATAGAAGTTAGCTCCTATATTGAGCTCAATTTACGATTGTGACAATAGACAATATAATATTTATCTAAAATGTGCCATCAAAAGGGTTTACAACCTTAGGCTAGTAAATCTAGTCATATCACTGCAAGAGATACATTAAACAATACAATGGTCTTATAGATATTGGTATCAAAACCCAATCTTTAACTAACACATTGAGAACCCATGAGCGACTTGTAATATCCTTGACTAGGAATGTTTAAAATTTAAATTTGATGCTCCATTCAAGAGAAATGATTATATACTATTACAAATCAAGTCTATCCTAATAGGTAATAAGATTAATAGAATATGCAAAAAATGAATTGTGAACCCTAAAAAATGAATAGAAATTTGCAATAACTATTTATTCCCCTCATCATCATGAAATATCACACTTACATTCAATTCGTTTGCCAAAAATAATAAGAATGTTATTATTATCAAATGTAACAAAATGGTGCTATATAAGCCATCACTAAATGATAATCCCTAGGTGCTAGGGGAGAGCTACCTAAATCAAACAAATAGGAAATTACAAGATCTTCTTAAAAAACAAACCAATGATGCTCTTACACAATCCCTGTGTGGAATTTTTTAATATTGGATATGTTTTCATCCACTATCTTTGTTTGGGGATCAAGGGGATTTTTTCCTCTAATATCCAGTAGAAAATGAACAAGATTTGTGTCATAAGGATTAATGTTATAAAAATTGATAAGATGTCATTGATATTAGACTTAGGTTTAAATAAGAAATTGAGTGCTCACTTTCCCTCCAAAATATAAATGTAAATATTATTTTTTCTCTTCAAGAAGCTCCACACATACATTCATGGCCAAAAGAACTTAAAGAAATAAATATTAATTATATAATACCCAAAGGTCCTTAGAAATGAACACATACTATAGGACAACAAATTATTACAAAGTCGTTTCTTTAATTTTTTTCTCAAACTTATGAGAAATGGGAAATAGGCTTAAGAAACATCCAATAACATTGCATAGAAAAAGATGACATGAAAATCCTCCATCCTTGATATTGCTTTCCCTCAAAAAATTCAAATTTGGATTTTTTTGGATATTGAATAGTTGTCTGATGTTTAGTCATAAAAATTGCACTGTTGTTATCACAAACAAAGCAAAATCTGATTGCTTCAAACCCAACTCACTGAACAAGAGTTGCAATCATACTATCTCTTTTGCTCCCTCAGAAAGAGCTATGTATTCTGCTTCCGCGGTTGATTGAGCAATTGTATGTTGCAATTTTGAGGCCCAACTAATTGCTACCCTAGCAAATGTGAAAGCATAACCAGAAGTAGACTTTCTTTTGTCTAAGTCACTGGCAAAATCAGAATCAGTAAACCCTTGCAAAACTGCCTTGTCCTTTCCAAACCATAAACAAAAATCAAAAGTACCTTTGAGATACCTCAAGATATACTTAACTGCCTCCCAATGTGATTTTCCTGGATTAGCCATAAATCTGCTCACCAATCCCACGGCATGAGCAATGTTCGGTCGAGTAGACACCATAGCATACATGAGGCTTCCAACTACAGATTTGTATGGAATTTTATCCACAAACTCCTTATCTTCTTGTGTTTTAGGACACAATTGAGAAAACAACTAAAAATGAGAGGATAAAGGTACACAAACCAACTTAGCATTCACCATACCAAATCTGTCCAAGACTTTTTTAATGTAGTTTTGCTCAGATAGTTTGAGTTCTCTCTTCTATCTTGAAAAATAGTCATTCCTAGGATCTTCTTTGCTGCCCCTAAATCTTTCATGGCAAATTACTTTGCTAAATGAGTCTTAAGTTCACTCACAATCCTCATGCTTGTGCCGGCCACTAGCATAACATCCACATAATGGAGAAGAATGACAAATTCACCACTAGGAAGCTTCTTGTAATAGATACAAGGATCAGACTTGCAGAGAGTATACTTGTGATCAATCATGAATTTGTCAAATTTAGGATACCACTGTCGGGGGGCTTTCTTAAGCCAATACAAACTGTGTTTCAATTTGCAATAAAGGTATTCCTGCCCCTTTTTAATGAACCCTTCTGGCTGATGCATAAATAGTTCCTCATCAAGATCACCATGGACAAAAGTCGTCTTCACATTGAGCTATTCAAGTTCAAGATCCCAGGCTGAAACTAAGCCCAATACTACTCGGATGGTAGTTATTTTAACTACTGGCGAGAAAATTTCTTTGAAGTCGAGGTCTTGCTACTGAGTGCTATTGAGCATATCCCTTTACAACCAGTCTTGCTCGAAATCTTTTGTGACCATTGGCTTCATCTTTTAGTTTATACACCCATTTATTTCTTAATTTCTTTTTGTCAGGCGGAAGTGGCACCAAATCCCATGTCTGATTTCTCACTACTGCATCCATTTCTTTGCACATTGCAACATGTCAGTTATCATGGTCTGCATTTTTACAAGCCTCTTTGTATGTTGTAGGCTCGGTTTGATCAAAGATGAGCAAAGAAGGTTCAACAAATTTTGCAAGAGGTCGCCTCTGTTTGGTTGATTTTCTCAATTGACTCTCTGCTGGAGTAGTAGAGTCATTCAACTTTTGAGATCCCTATTTATGCAAACTCGTATCTCTCCCATTGTCTCTGTTTATGTTCCTTGAATTGACTCTGTTTTTGAGTCTGGTAATGTCTCTATCTATGGGATAATCAAAAACTTGTGGATTTTTATCCACGTGAGTTGCACATAGATCATAGGAGGATGTAGCCGCAGAATTAATTGCCACGACCTGCCTTTGGCGAGTGTGTAGAGGACGGGGTGCCAAGGCAACATCTCCTACGACCTGGGATTGTTGGGAGTGTAGGGAGTGGGGAGGCGTGTTGGCATCCTCCACGGTCTACGCTGGAGGAAGACTCCATGGTGGGACTGCGGAGGTGGAGTCTGTGGGGACCCCATGGAGTGGATTGCAGGGAGCCCGCGGGAGTGGGGAGAAGACTGCGGGAGACTCACAGGGAAGACCACATGGGGTGTGTGTGGAGGTTGCGGGTAGCTCACGGGAGAGGGGACAAGGAGCCTGCGGAGGAGTGGAGGAAGCTGCGGGCAGGTCACGTGAGGAGTGAGGTTAGGCACAAGCTTGCGGAGGCTGCCGTGAGGAGTGTAGATCACAATGTGCAGAGTGCGGTGGAGGTGCAGAGCACTGTGGAAGTTTCCCAACCAAATAATGTGAGCCAACATCACCATGATAATGATTTTCCAAGTTTCCTCCAACATCAGTGGTATTTTGAGGAGGATATGCTCTGTTTTGCAGACCCCCAAATTCTGAATTAAATGAAGACCAAAAATTTTCAACACTCACTTCATCATTCTCAGACTGAGAATTGTATTCAACAGATGTAGATGTCATAGGAGCTCCCACTAAATGAGAGTCTGGAGGCAGAGCACTGGTAGTTGAATTCTGAAATAGAGACATAGGGACAAATTTTGTCTCTGATTTATTTGAATCTTGTAGTGTGGGAAAGGAGGTTTCATGGAAAACTACATCCCTCCTGTGAACAATCTTTTTGTGAACTAAATCCCACAATCTGAAACCAAACTGCTCTTCTCCATACCCCACAAAGAAACATTTCAGTGACTTTGGATCCAATTTCGTTCGCTTTTCCTTGGGTATATGCGAGAAGGCTTCGCATCCAAACACATGAAGATGCGAATATGAAATCCTCTTCCCTTGCCATTCCTCTTCCGGAATACCAAAATCCAATTTAGATGATGGACTTCGGTTAATTAAATACACTGTTGTGTTACATGCTTCTACCCAAAATTCTTTGCCTAAACCTGCATTAGACAACATACATTGTGCCTTTTCAAGAATTGTTCTATTTGTCCTCTCGGCTGCACCGTTTTCTTGAGGAGTGAAAGGAACAATCTTGATTCTTCTAATCCAATTATCAGCATAAAAATCAACAAATTCTTGTGAACAAAATTCCCCACCATTATCGGTTTGTAAGCATTTAATCCTATGCCCAATCTGATTTTCAACTAAAGCCTTGAAAATTTTAAATTTCAAAAATACTTCAGATTTTCTAGAAAGCATATATATCCATACTTTTCTTGTACAATCATCAAGAAATGTTACAAAATAGTTAGCTCCTCCAATGGAGGTTACCTCGGTCGGTCCAAAAACATTCGAGTATACAAGCTCCAACGGTGTTGTCTTTGTGTCGTGCCCACCTTTCAAAAAACTGACACTCTTTTGTTTGCCATAGAGGCAATGTTCACAAAAGGCTAAGTCAACAAGTTTGAGGCCCGGTAGCTGATTTATTGTATGCATAACATGGAGACCTTTCTTGCTAATGTGCCCAAGTCTTTGATGCCAAAGATCCACTTTGCTGTCCTCAATCACCATTGCAGCTCCCACTTCACCATGAGTCTTAAATATGTATAGACTTCCCACTTTATTACCATTTGCAATCAGCAAGGTACCATGTGTTACTTTCCATGTATCCGGGAGAAAATTAACATTAACATCCCCTTTGCCTATAATTTCACAAGCTTTGTTGTCTCCTAAGAAAACATTGCCAAAATGACCTTCATGGTAGTTAATGAACTCTTCAAGACATGAGGTAGCATTATAGGAGGCACCGGAATCAAGCACCCATGAATCCGGAGTAGTCTCGGTTGTTGAAAGGATTAAAACACTATTATCTTTATCATAAACTGTATTTGCTTCGCTGTCCCGCACTCTCTCTTGTGCTCTTTTGAAATTTCTGCAATCCTTTTTCACATGACGAGCTTTGCCACAAAACCAACATTCAGCATTTCTGTTTCTAGAATTCGATCTCTTTGCTGATTTTGAACGTCTATGGTAATTATTTCTGTCTCTATTATGACTTCTACCTCTATTATCGGTGCTGACCACCATTAAGGCTTCACCGGATGAAGGTTCATCATTCTTTCTTCTCAAATCCTTGCTGAGAAGAGTAGCTGCTACATCATTAAAAACCAACTTATTTTTACCGGATATAGATGTGCTAACTGCTGTTACAACACCATCCCAGCTACTTGGTAAAGAACATAATAACAAAACAGCCTTGCTTTCATCATCTTGTGTCATCCCCACCGAAGTCGCTTAACTAATCAATGTATTGAATTCATTGATGTGATTTGCCATAGCACAACCTTATTTCATTTTCAGTTTGTACAAGCGCTTCATAATAAAAACTTTATTTGCAGTCGATGCAATTTCATACATGGCTGAGAGTCTATCCCATACTTCTTTTGTTGTTGCATCACCCGTGACATTGAAGATAACATTATTGGACAGCAAGAGAAAAATTGTCGCTCTCGCCTTCTTGTCCAATTTTTCTCAATCTTCATCAGCCATCCCAGCTGGTTTCTTTGCTTTTCCTTCAAGCGCGAGTGAAAGGTCTTGCTTTATCAGCAAAGACTCCATCTGCACTTTCCATAACCCGAAGCTCTGACCGGAGAACTTCTCTGTCTTCTATTCTTCCATGATTCTGGAAATTCAAACACCAAAATCTAAACAGTGATCTAACCTCGCTCTGATACCGATTGTTAGGATGAAGAAATCAAATTGAAAAACAGCAGATGAACAGAATTAAATACACACACAACACAGACAAATTAAACACACAGATTTATCATGGTTCAGTAATTGCGTACATCCACATTGAAGCAGGAGAATCATAGACTAATCACCAATCTGGTTTACATATACACAGCTACAATCAGCTACAGCAATTAACCTTCAGAATTGAATTACAATCAGCTCTTAAAGAGCTTGCAAAGAGAATATGAATAACCAAGAGTTTTGGCCGCAAACAAGAAAGGAGTCCGTTGGACTTCAACTTCCAACAATAGATGCTATCATAAAACTTTAAATTAGGCTTTATCCCATTTACTTAGGCTTTTGTTTTAGTTAGGGCTGACAGAAAGAAAGTGGTAAAACTCATGTCTGAGCCACTTGAAAAAGAAGTATTGTGGCCGCAAAAATATAATATGTGGGTACAATGCAGATCATCCACATTCAAATTTGAGTGGCTTTCCAACAAGAAAAGGATCAGAACATGCATGAAGTAAAATTTGATGGATTACAAACTCAACAAACTATCAATACAAAAAGGTTTTCTATGTTTGATCGTGGCCTAGGCTACCTCTAATGTATAATGTTTCCTATTTTCCTAATAAATCAAAAACTTTCTTAACCAATGGACACACTGATGCATGGTTTTTAACATATTTTAATCAACTCAATGTTTTAATCATTCTCTAAACACAAACATTTTTCCAGTCTTGTTAAGAAAAAAATTACAGAAACAGATTTTAAATTTAGTCCATTTACAATTCAGTTTGAATAGCCTCTTTGTATCTGCCAATTAGATCTGCAATATTGTGCATTAAAGCAACTCCAAAACTTCCATAAGACTGCAATATACTTTATTCATAAGTCATATTTATGGATCTTACTTGGGGTTGATTACAATCTGCACGACGTGGATCCCATAGTACAGCACTTGAGCAAGCAAATATATCTGTCTGATCTTTCCACAATGGTGCTCTGTAGGATACAAAATGTATAAGATTAAAACAACATAAATCAATTGAAATTAAGGAATACTGAAGAAGTTTTTTCTAGATTGTGATCAAAGAATATAAATAGTAGAAAGTCCAAAGGAAATACCTTCTCCATTTTCCACAGTGAATGTCTTTCCTTGTCTTTTTACCATCTGGGCATATCTCCCCTTTCATGTAAATTATTCGTTTACATTGAAGCCAATTTTTTTCCTCATTTTGCGGGACAAAATCGGCAGGTTGCCAGTTTGTGTCCATCCATCCATCCTGAAATACCCAGTCTTTGAAGTGACTTGAAACTATAAGTATTAAAACCTAAAATAAAAGTGACATTAAACTAGAAAACAAGGAGCATTATAGAATGAAATGATTAAATTATTTATGTTTGATTTTGAAAAAGATTCTTCTATTACCTCTCGTAACTTATCAAATTCTTTTATTACCTCTGAAGACCTGGGATCAAATAAAACATTGTTTTAAAAACACAAAAACAAAGAATTGTTTCATGATCATGTTAGCAAATTAACTACAATGTGTCACAATTCAACTTACTCTGGAGGCTGACCCATATCCTCAGGTACTTCTGCTTGATACCCGAAATAAAATACTCACAAGTTTTTATGTCATTCTGACATGTTGGACAATACCAATCGTCAATGTACTTTGGATTCACCTTTTGTTTCAAACAAGTAAAATGAAATGACTCTTCACACATGTCACATATCAAAGTGTTTATATCTACCAAAAAAATTACATAGTTTATATTTTTCTTTCATTGTGCCATCACCAACAAACCCTGGATGTTTTTGTGAGCAACTTTTTCTCTTTTGAGGCAAACGCATGCCCTCTATATTATCAATCGGTGCTATATTAGAGTCCTCTGGCTCAAGATGTTTGTTAGAACTGCAGCTGGGATCCATATTCCCTAAAAGAGAATATGGAAACAGAACAAGCCTTTGAGAAGATATAAATTAGATTGCCTTGCTCAAGAGTGTGACTGTCAAACAATGGAAACAAGTTAGTATATGCCATAACAAAATTGAAAGATGATAAAAACAAAACCATCGCCTTGCTGAATAGTGTAACTGTGAAAAAATGGAAACAAGTTAGTGTATGCATAACAAAAATGAAAGATGATGTTAAAGTTATATATATATGCAGAGGCATGTGTCTTTGCAGAAACCACATCAGGGACCTCTGCATTGAGTTGCATGGGAAACATGCAGCCACGCCCGCATGTCAAGGTGGTTACAGAAAAATCACGTCTATTGTAAACAGTTAATATGCCTCTCAATATGTTTCAGTCTTACAGTGCTCATACAAAATAAATCCTCAAAAGTATGAAAGTTAGCATTAGTATGCCTCTTCTTACAGTGCTCATACAAAATAAATCATTAGATGTATGAAAGTTAGGGTTAATATGCTCTCAATGTTTTAGTCTTACAGTGCCCATACAAAAAAAATCCATACTTCATTAATGCGTGTTTAGAAGATATTATAATTTATATAAGTTATCTTATGTCTTACACTTCAAATATATATATAATTAATGTTCCTGAAACTCAATGACAAGGATGCCAGTATAAGATATAGGAGAAGACATAATAGAATAAAACTCAATCTAAATATGACAACACAGAAAATTTTTTACTAGTTAATTGAAAAGGTACCCATTTTAAAAGGTGGCAAGAATGGCAATAGGATTGAACTGTTGGAACAAGCATACCAATACAATTGAACTGTTGGAAGAGTCCTTGTCCAGCTGAGCAACTTGTTACAGCTTCCATAATACAATACCTTTTCCAACTGTTTCCTCCAAGCTGCTGATAGTGATGAACAAAGATTTTCAATGGGGAAGAGGATGGTTCAAAATTTTGGCACCTAATGACAGTGCTCTCTATCTTCTTCCTTTTGGATTGTATTAAAGTCACAGTTCTGTCTTGTTTCGACATTGCTTGGTTCTTGGAGTTTTCAAGCATATTATATCTAGTAGATCACAATTCTATGTTGTCTGAACTTATATAACCTTTACATTGGTTTTTTTTGTTTAGATATTGCATATTGTACCTAGTGTCAATGAGAGATGGGTTCTTGTGAGCCACTACTAATGAAACATGGGTCAATGAGTTTGATTCAAAAACTACACAGTTGAACCTTGATAACAATATCATAGAAATTATATATTTTTGGTAGATTGCAAACCTTAGATTTGATAACACAGAAAATAAAGTTTTTTGTACAATTCCTTCTAATTATGACTAGTTAAATTGCTATATATTAGTTTAATTAGCTAAACTTTATTATTATTACAGTGCAATCAGCTCATAAAGGCTTGTATACAGCAATAGATATTGTACTTATTTGAGTTTCTTTCCAATTCTGATCGGTTAAGCTACTATTGCAAAATTGAATTTCCAATTCTCACCCATTAACTTGCTGTTGCAAATTTGAATCAGCTGAGTTTAGTTCTGTTATAATGGTGCAATTAGCTCCTGCTTGTTATATTGTGCTTGCTGCAAAATTCTTGTTTTGATTTAGTGCACTGAAAGGTATGAGAGCAACTTTCTTAGGCTCTAGGGCAGAGACATAACAATTTTTATATTTTGTGGAGAAAGAGGTTTTAGAGTGAATATCAGAGCTTATGCGAAACGTATTATGATTAATTTCGGAGCATATGGGACACTACAATCATCAGATTTAGGGTTTGTAAAGATGTTTCATATTTTTTTTTTCTCTCTAGAAATTTGAATATGGTTAAAAATGGGGTTTTATGGAAAGGTTGTTTTTTTATTTTTATTTTTTTCGTTAAAAGCTTCCTATTTTCACCAAATATTGTATCCTGAATTAAAAGCCCCCTATTTTCACCAAATATTGTATTTTTTCATAGCCGAAACTAAAAACCCCCGTGGTAAAAATATTATAGAAAACACTAGTTAGGAAACTTAATTATAATGGAAAAACTATCTTTTGATTTTTCTCTAAGTGATACAAGTTCCCTATATATTTTTTCTTTTTTCTCAAAGTTGAGAATTTTTTCTTGGGCATCTTTCAATTTGTTTGATCATTTGAATATATGTAATGTCCCCTTTATGAAATAAGATTTATTAATAAAATATAATAATAAATTAAAATAGGGGGTTCATCCTATAGTGTGATGGTTCAGTGGTTGCATTGTTAATTTTGCAAACAAGGTTCAAATCCCCACCTGGCTTATAGCACCATCTAGGATAGTAAACAAATTTCATACTGGTTGAACGTTCCTACCTCTTGTGCAATTCTAATATTAGATATTGATCCATCGATTCCCCCTTCTCAATTGAATTAATCTCTTCTTTATATCTTCATTTGTGGGAATTCACACCTCTTCATAATAAATGAATCATCACTCTTCATTGCTGCCCTTTGAGAATAATAAATTATTCTTCAAATTGATCTCCCTTGGATGTCCTCCTCAAATGAGACTTTCTACTTTTATATCCTCCAATTTGAGAGAGAGGTCACACCTCTTCATCATGCATGCCCCTTTGGCGAGAGACACACCCTTTCCACTATTAGCACCCTTTGAAAGAGCGCAGCTCTTCATTATTTCTTCCCTTTGAAAGGAATGCAACCTTTCACATTCAGATCTGCACTTCAGATTCCCCAAATTATCCCCTCAAATGAGGTTCTCTTATCCCTTTTATATTTCATGTTTGAGGAAGTTACAACTATTCATTTCATGTATTTGACCACTCATTAACTTAATTAAAATTTGATTATATCTAATTGTATTCTTTAATGTTTTTATATTAATTTTATTATTATCATTTATCATTAAATTGTATTTCAAAGTGGGGACATTACAAACAATGATTACCCCAAGTGATGAATTTCGTACTGGTTAGACATTCCTACCTCTTGTGGGATAAGTTATGATTTATTTACCACAAGAAATGGATCTAGTCCTAGTTGGATGTTCTTGCCTCTTGTGGGCTGAGTGATGAATTGATTACCCCAAGAGATGGATTTGGTCTTGGTTGGACGTTCCTGCCTCTTGTGGGCTAAGTGATGAATTGATTACCTTAAGAGATGGATCTAGTCTTGGCTACATGTTCCAGCCTCTTATGGGCTAACTGATTAATTGATTAACCTAAGATAGTGATCTGGTCCTAGTTATGTGGTCCTATCTCTTGTGGGATAAGTGATGAATTGATTACCCCAAGAGATGGATCTAGTGTTGGTTGGACATTCTTTCCTCTTGTGGGCTAAGTGATAAATTGATTACCCAAGAGATGGATTTGCACCTAGTTAGACATTTCTAACTCTTTGTGAGCTAAGTGACGAATTGATTACCCCAAGAGATGGATCTAGTCTTGATTGGACATTCTTTCCCCTTGTGGACTAAGTGATGAATTGATTACCCCAAGAGATGGATCTAGTCCTAGTTAGAAAATATTATCTCTTGCGGGCTAAGTGATGAATTGATTGCCCCAAGGGATGGATCTGGTCTTGATTGGACATTCCTGCTACTTGTGAGATGTAATATAAATGGCCATGTCTTGGATATTATTTCCTCTTAGGCTTAGTTGGGTTGGGTAGTTTACTGGCACCCTTTCAATTTCCTATCAAATCAAGCAATGATTAGTTAGAGGTTAATTAGCTAGTCATAATATTTTTTTAAATCTTCCTATTCACTATGTCTACATATATTCATGTGTATTATTCAATTTTTTATGTGCATGCTTTCTATTTAGTTCATGCCTAATGTGTTCCCATTATGTCTATTCATGAATCTCTATGATTATTTCCTTGGATTGGCATAGAATATGAGAATAATAAGGGCAAACCAAAAGGATATGAATTTATTTAGGGTAATAGATATGTTCCATGCTTCTAAACCCTGTCTTAATATATGTTAAGATTACCCACGCTTTAACACAAAGACATATCCATGATATTGTGCAAACACTGGGTCAACTAAATTAAATAAGGAATACAAATCTCCAAGGATTAATTTGGGAACTTCATGATTCAGTTCATAGAAACATACATTGCTTGAGGATAAGAAAACTAGGGAATGGTGGACTCTAATGCCACCTTATTTAAATAGGGTATATTAATAAACAACAATAATAAATTTAAATATAAAAGAATCAAAAAATATATATATAATTAAAATTTAGTTAAGTTTAATGAATGGTCAAAAGGCAGAAAATAAAAAGTTGTGTCTCCTTGAAGAATGAGATATAAAAGGGAGAGAATATAACTTCATTTGGGATGAAAAGAGATCAAGAATAAATAAGGGAACAAACAAATTAAGGAAGAATTAATGAGGGGAATATAAGAAAGTTACTCTTCCAAAGGGTCAACAATGATGAGGGGTTGGGACCCTTTTCAAGGGTGTTAAATGAGAAAGGTTGTGACCATTATGAAGAGGTGTGACTCTCCCTCATATTAAAGGATATAAAGGGGAGAAGTTTTCATTTTAGGAGGAGATAAAAAGAGGAGATCAATTTGAGGAATAATAAATTATTCTCAAGGGAAACATTAATGGAAAGTAGTGAATCAATTCTTATAAAAGGTGGCGACCCTTCCACCACTAAAGTATAAAGGGGAATTCATTATGAGCATTGAAGGGGACTCATCAATTAGTGTGTTTCCACCCTAAATTTTTTATTTTGATCAATTGCTCTCCATCCATTTTTTTCTCAGCTTCCAGGCTCAGGCAGGGGGACCCCATTTCACCATTTCTGTTCATAATTATGGCAAAAGCTCTCAGTAAGATTATTCATAGAGAGGTCCGAAATGGTAGGCTCAAAGGTCTCTGACCCTGTTCAGAATTTCAAATTTTCTCGCATCAATAATTTGTTGGTCATTCTTTGTTGATGGGGGAACTCTTTGTGTCCGAGGCCAAAATATTGAAGTAAATTCTTTCTTTGTATAGAAAAGGTTGAGGTCAGATAATTAGTCCCCCCAAGAGCTCCATCTTCTTCTTTTCATTCCAAGCATTGAAGGGGACTCATCGATCAATGTGTTTCCACCCCTAAAATTTTTGATGTTGATCAATGGCTCTCCGTCTAGTTTTTTCTCGGCTTCCAGAGGCCTTAGGCAGGGGGACCCCATTTCATTATTTCTATTCATAATTATGGCAGGAGCTCTTAGTAAGATTTTTCCTAGAGAGGTCCGAAATGGTAGGCTCAAAGGTCTCTGACCCTCTTCAGAATTTCAAATTTGCTCACATCAACAATTTGTCGAGGATACTTTCCCGATGGGGGAAAGCTTGGTGGGAAGATTAAAATTGCTAAAACTTTGGGGTGTAAGTTGGCATCCCTGCCAAATACTTATTTGGGGCTTCCCCTCAGTTCGGGTCCTGCTCCGGACTCTTCCCGGTCCAGTCTGATTGATTGATTCTAAAAGAAAGTCGCTAGATGGAAAGTTACTCTTTTGAGACAAGATGGTAAGCTCCTGTTGATTAAAGCTTCCTTGCAAAATATATCGATTTACGCTATGACCCTTTTTAAAATTATTGCAAAATTTTTTGATCAGATGGATAAGATTGAAAAGAATTTTTTGTGGACAATCTTATTGCCTGGGATCAAGTTTGTCTTCCAAATAACCTTGGAGGTCTCACCATTAGACATATTGAGACTTTAATATTATTCTTGATAGGTGAGTGAATGGATTCATTAAATATTTTGATTGTGCTTAATGCATGTCTTGTGGTGTTTTTAGGTACAGGGCAAGAAGATCAAGGAAAGATGAAGTACCAATGCAATGAATTCCACTCTTCCTAAGATGTAATCATTTTTAGAATGATATTAGAGACATAGACTTGGGAAAATTCAACTTAGATGAATTTTTGGAAAGACTTCACAAAGAGGAAGGGAAATAGTGGATTCCTCACTTATAAAATAAATATTAGTGGAAGTAGCTACTTTTCCAATTTCAGTGTAATCCTCTAAATTGGTTCTTACTTGTGCACAACACTACAAGCTAAGGAGAAATAAAATAATTTCCCAGCCTTTTGGAGAGGTAGTTCTAAACATTAATCCAAAGATGATTTAAAAGGTTTTTGGTATCCCTATTCACTCCAAATATGCCAAAATTGACCTAAAAGAAGGCTTAACTTACTACAAGGAAAATAAAAGAATTGCTATCAATTTCATTAACAAGAACCTTATCTACTAAATGTATATTTTATACTACTTTTGATCTAATTACAAAAAAAATAAAACTCGATGTTTCAACAACTCCTACTCTTATAAATATTTTTTTTTTGAAATGTAAAAATACCCTTTTATAGATCTATAAGTGAATTTTCCAAAATATATATCTTTTAATATTTTAATTATCTTTAAATTTTATATTTTATTTTTATTGAAAGTAGGTCATCAGCACTAAAATTTAAGGTTGATTATCTTGTCAAGGAAAAATAGTAAAATTTATTAAAAAATTTGAAAAGAATCTATGTTAAGATGATATAAATATTTTCTAATTTGGATAAATAATTAAAAAAAAATAAGGTGGGAATTGGAAAGAGTTATATTTCAGCACACGCAACTTTTCAAATTTATTGAAAAATATATATTTATAAAAAATAGGAAATAATATATCCATGCACTAAAGTTTAAAGTTATCAATATACAAAAAAATTTCAAGAAAAAAAGGTAAAATCAACTAAATAAAGTGTGGTGGCTTGTGTAACTTCAATTTTAGAATTTTTTTAGCAACTAAATTATAGTGTTTACTTTATTAAAAATTGCATTCAAATAATTTTTTAAGTTTTTGTTAACATTCAAAACATAAAATAGACATAAGAATATAAATTTTATTAGTTTACATCATTTCAAAATTCAAAACATATATTTCACTTTCTATTGATTTAATTTAAAAAGTTGAATCAACATAGACCATTTCCTTTATAAAAGTGTGACACAACTTTGTACTTTTACGAGAGAGAGAGAGAGAGAGAGAGAGAGAGAGAGAGAGAGAGAGAGAGAGAGAGAGAGAGAGAGAGAGAGAGAGAGAGAGAGAGAGAGAGAGAGAGAGAGAGAGAGAATCTTCCACCTTCTCCACCATAGTTCTCTATTGCAATACCTTCACCTCTTAATTCTCAACCTCATCCTTCAAACCCTCCACCACTTGTTCCAACTCCTCCACCTTCTCCACCCCCTACTTATCCAAGTAAGGAATCTAATTTCCTTTCTCCTCCCAAAGGATATGAAGTAGTAGCTATTGAATAGGCTCCTCCAAATATGAAAATAAATCCTATGAGAGAAGAGAAAGTAGAAGGGTGAATAAGTGTTGCAAAAATAGGAGGGGAAACATCTTAAGGGTTCTCAAGAAAACATAAAGGTAAAGAAGATGCATCCCTCACAGTAGTCTCCCTCATAGAAACAAAAAGAAAAACAACATTATACTCTAGAGAATTCAAAAAAATTCCTCTCTCCTTCCAAAGCATGAACACATGAAACTCTTAGCATGCCATTTCCCCTCAACCACACTATACAAGAATCAAATAGGACATATCCAAGCTAAGGAGGAGGATTTTACAATTTTTATTGAGGCATTTAGGCTCTTAATGCAAGAAGGAAAAGACAAATAAGACTATCAACTATGATAGTAGACCAAAGAGGAAATAATTTCCACAATTGACAATACTTACTATCAATGTGCTATAGGTAGATATGTAGCCAGGGGATTACCAAATTCAAAAAGTACATTTGGGATTCCAAATGAGAGATAAAGAGAAAATATCATTGCAACAATATGTAATAATTATTTTGATCAACATGCAAAAAGATGAGAAAATAAAGGAAGAGATTTAAAAAAATAACTCACTTAATAGATTAATTATTTAGTTGGACCAATTGATTATGTTCCTCCATATTCAATTTTACAAGCAACTCTAAATAAGGATGCTGAACCTCCAAAATCAAAGGGCCTCCTCTCATCCACAAAGAAATGGAGGGAGAGCCTACAAGATTAAGGAGGTCATGTAATTAAAAGTAAATAAATTATTATAAAATTAGTGATGAAGAAATTTTAACTAATAAAATAGAAATAGATATTGATGAATACTTGATGACATGGGAGGGTTAGATCCTAGTTTGCAAAAGATGACTTGTCTCGTAGTTTTGATGAATTGCTCAAAATAGTAGTGTTCAATGCTGAGGATTAAGATCAACCAAAAGAGTTATAAATCAAAACTTTGAAGAAGTCTAAGAATAAGTTGAGTAAAATAGGAGCTTAGATGATAAAGAATTTATTCCCTCTCAAGAAATTTGTTCAAGACATTTCTTGCACATTTTGGGAAATGCCTTACTTGGTTAGTTTCTTGATTAAAATAAATCAATAATTCATAAGATTATTTACATTTACTAGTCACAAAAGAATTCATATATGAGATGATGGAAAACAAATAAAAGATTCAAGCCTTTCAAGATGAGGAATTATTTTGAAGAGCTATAGGAGTAGTTGGAAAATTCAACATTTTCAAAAGGTGTTAAATTGAAGTATCATAAAGACCTTGATATCAACTATCTCATGCATGCGGTAAAATATTCCACTCACATATTCCCTTATTACAAGGAAGACTAGGTGTTCAATGTCCAAAATTATAACTTGAAATAAATCATTGATATTTTGTGAGGTCAAGTGGAACTATTAATCATTTCTAGTTTCCTTCTTTTATCATCCTAATTTAATTTAGTTTAATAGTTTCATACCCACAATTTAAGGGATCAAAAGCTGTATTTATTTTGATTCAAATGATTAGTTAAAGGGTTATAAATCATTTTGTTGTAATAGACAAGCAATTTTTTTGAAATCTTTAGTGTGGATTTTTCTACTAGACATTGTACAACTTGAAAAATAATTAATACAAGGATTAAGTGTATCTCTAAATTATATTTTGATCATGGTAATGATATATTCTATTTTTATATTTCTATGTCAAACAAATGGGTGAAAGTTGTATGATCTGATGTGATTACATAGGCTTTTGTCTAAATTTGTGCATGTTTAATGGTGATTTGGTTTGATGAACTTCAAATATCTGATATTTATTTCTCATTTGATGATTACATCAATGCTATGTTTAGTTGTGTACATGCTAATCAATGTGATTTTCTAGTATATGAGATTTCTCTTAATCATTCAAATTTGATTAATATGTTGGAATTGTCATTGACCATTTAATTTATGTTTTCTACTAGCTTTGAGGGTTTATGATTAGGACATTGATAGAAAAAATGTCTCATTTTCAGTGTTTAGAATTGTCCTTCAACCCTCATTCATAGGAGCACTTATTTTCCAACTTCACAAAACTATAAGAAAAAATTTTTATTTCTTCATTAATATAAGATCATTAGGGGCCATCGAAAAAAGAACTCCAATGCACTACATGCCAAACCAACACTGTTTATAGAAAGTCTACAACCTTTTATTTTAACAAAGATGAGTGAGCACATCACATGGAGGCCCTGCGTGGTATTGTTAAAACCTTTATGTTTTGCAGGAGGCACCACATATTTTTTTCTTTAATAGAACACTTGGAAATTAAAAGCAATTACCTTAGACCTTAGCATTATGATCACATTCTTAATGAAAATCAAACATAGTGGATTGTGCTAGATTTGTGTGTCTGCGAGTTTTGTCTTTGTTTATTGTTTCACTTTAATGCTCAATGTTATTTTAAGATGGGTATAGCTATTGATAAATATGAGTCTCAGATTTTATAAATTTCTAGTGTAAATATTTGGATTACTGACCATGTCAGGTATTCTTCTATTTTTTTGCAATGGTATATGGCAAGGATTTAGTGAGCAAAATTCACAAGTGCTTAGTTGTTACGAGAAATAATAGAAACATCCATGTTACAGTGGGCTTTAGTATATGCTTATCAATGGAAGATTTGAATGTTATTTTTTGTGTCTATTTGACCTTGTGCATCTTTCTTACTTTCCAACAATGAAAAGTGTGTGACGTTTTGTACTCTACTTCTAGAGTGTTTTGTTTCCTATTATTTCTAAAAGAGGATTTAAAGTGTTATAAAAGATTTGAATTCGCATTTCACCTTAGTGTAACTGGGTAATGCTTAATTCTCCGTTCTCTTTCCATTTCCCTATGATATTTGAAGAGACAAATTTTAAAATACCATAGGTTTTTTTAAAATAAATCATAACTAGGTTGCACATATGTGAAACTTCTAGATTTCTCTCTTTAAGTGTAACCTTTAGAGTTCAATAGTTTTGTCGGCACACTCAGTGGGACTTAGGATTATCATCATTGGAGATTTGGTATGTTCTTCAGCATATTCACCCTTACGGATGAAGAGACCACAAACACTTGAACACTCTTTAAGATCAAATCATTTGAGATACTCTATTGGTATGTACCTTATTCTCAATCTTGAGTAGACTTTTTTCTCTTGTTTAAGACATCATTTTATTACCTTTTGCTTTCCTTATGCTTCAACATGGAAAGATATTATGAACATTATAGTATTTCTCCTCCTTTCCAATAAAATACTTGGTTTATACCTTCTTACCATAAATATCAGGATGGTAATATTGTTGATTTTTCTCCATATCCCTCTACTAAACAAGCTATGAGTAATTTCTAAATGTTTGCTTCTTACCTGCCCTTGTGCAGCCTTTTTATGCTTGCCAACAAACCCAAGAGGCTTATTTTATCCCTTATTAGTATGCTCATCATCTCACCTAGCATCAAAATGTGATAAATTATAGCAGTTTCAACACTAGAGAGATGATGTTAAACTTCCAAGAAGAGTTGAGGTTTCTTAAGGAAGAACAAGAATATCAATATCAACTTACCTATTAGTGTCAACTGCAGCAACAACAAGAAGTGGAGGCTAAAAAAAAAGCACAAGAGAAATTTCTTGTAATGCAATCTACTACTAGGGTAGAAGAGCAACTCCCGTGAAAGGATAAATTCACCCCTAAAACCCCTAAGCTTGAAATCCTAAGCTTCAAATAGGGGATTCCTTCTAATGAACTACCTAGGTTTGACATCCCAATATTCAAAGGCTCCTACCCTGATGTTCCATAAAACATCCCTCAAGGGACTATTTAATCTTAGGAAAATCAGATTCCTCAGTCTTATTTGTGAAAAAACCTTTCTCCATTGGTTCCCTTTTGTTGATACTATATCACTCTTTAAGAGTGGACTTGTTGATTGGAGATTTGATTGGTCACATGAACATATAGATGAAGAGGATTATCCTGTGGGTTGTGAGTTTCCACATGCTCATAAGGATGAATAGTTTATCATTTTGCAAGAGAAAAATGAATATGATCAATTGCAACATGAAGAAGCAGGGTATGTTAAAGGAAAAAGCAAATAAAATGATTCATGCCTTTTAATTGATGACCTTCCATTCTTCTTTGAGAATAGGCAAAAGAACATTCTTATGCCCACTTCAATTGTAATCTTTAAGTAGTGGGATGATGTTGTGGACATTGGTGAGAAACATATACATGAGGTTGGCCTCAAGGTTGAAGATGAAATTTTTTGCATGCATGAGGTTTCTTCCCAACGCATGCATCATATTGCAAGACAACCTACCTCCTAAAAGGGGAATCGTGATATTTCTCCACATTGCCATAAATATTGTTTATGAAGTAAAGATAAATCATGATAAGGAAGAAAGAAAAGAGGAGTTGATGAGGCCCAATTCTATGATGAGTTAGAAGCCTTCTAGTTATCAATTGACATCAAACCATCATCTGCTAAGATGGGGAATCATGAGTAGTGATAGCAAGAGGGCGCTTCTCATACCATCAAAAGAGTCATCAAAGCTAGTCCCTATTGGTCAACAAACAAAATGAAAGTGGAGCATAGTTATGAGTTTGCTACTAACTGGTAGCACTTTCAAGAGGATTCCTCATCGAGCATCTATCTCAATAGGAGATTTGGTATCCCCTATCCATGCCTATTCCTAAGCATGAAAAGAAGCACACAGAGAAGTAAGATTGTCATTAATTACACAATTCCTAAGCATGAAAAGAAGGACACGGAGGAGTTGATGAGGCCCAATTCTATGATGAGTTAGAAGCCTTCTAGTTATCAATTGACATCAAACCATCATCTACTAAGATGGGTAATCATGAGTAGTGATAGCAAAAGGGGGCTTCCCATACCATCAGAAGACTCATCAAAGCTAGTCCCTATTGGTCAACAAACAATAACAAAAGTGGAGCATAGTTATGAGTTTGCTACTAATTGGTAGCACTTTCAAGAGGATTCCTCATCAAGCATCTATCTCAATAGGAGATTTGGTCTCCCCTATCCATGCTTATTCCTAGGCATGAAAAGAAGCACACATAGAAGTAAGATTGTCATTAATTACACAATTCATCTGTAATTGTACAATTCCAATGGAGGGAAATTGACATTTGAAAGTATGGAAGATGGTTTCATTATTGAAAATTTTTAATTGGGTTGGCCCAATTTTGTCAAAAATTCTTAATAGATGGAGGATGATTCTTATAGAAGAGGAGGGCGAGGTGATTTGGTGCATGACTAAAATAGGTATTTACTTGACCTAGTTGGGATATAAAATACAAAGAAAACAAGAGGAGATGATTGACTAGCCTCAAAGATTGTGTCAGCAAAAATGTGTTTATCCAAGGGTGGGTGTCTTTCTTTGGACTTCTATACATGGTAGGATCCTCATGGGTGAAAGGCTAAGCTAGTACAACATTATTGGCCAAAGTGCTCGCATACTTTGTCTCTCGGATGAGGAATTGACAATATTTATTCCTCCACTATTCCTTTGCCTCCCAAGTTTGGAATTGGCTCCTATTGTCTTTGGGTTGATCCACGGAAAGGAATGATACATTGCTAGGTTTCATGAAAGGCTAGCCTACTTTAGGGACAAGTTTGTTGTGGGGTGATATTTAGACTATAGATCCTTCAATGACCATATGGCAAATCTGGAAGGAAAGAAACACATGAATTTATGCAATAGTTCATTAATGATGGACAAGATTATAGCCAAAATAGAGGCTAATATCTTTGAAATTCCAAATACGAAGACTCATGGTAGAAGGGTGGATTATATTAAGAGATGTGATGAGGATATACAAAATATTTCGATTGGTTTGAGGCTCCCTTCAATAATTAGTGTGCATGGTTATTCCAATCAACATAAGGTGTGTTGGGCTAAACTAGTAGAAGGAATATGGGAAATTTTGATGGATTAGCTAATGCCAATCTCTATGTTGTAGGTATTGGGTGTATCTTTCAAAATTATGAGGGCAAGTGTACTGGGGCTCTATTTTGGTCAATAGGAACAACAACAAACAACGAGGCTGAGTTGGAGGCCCCAGTGAGGGGATTACAACTTTGCATTAATAAGAAGATCGTTGATGTGAATATTGAAGGGGATTCTCATATTGCTATAAATGGAGTCACAAATGACTCTTCTTCCAATTGGAAACTGAATAAATGGATTATTATAATCAAGCAATGTTTGTTAAAGTTCAATGATTATAAGATCTCCTATATATAAAAAAAGAAAATAAGGCAACAAATTATTTGGCTAATTTAGGTGTGTTGGCCAATGAAAAAGATTCAGTTTTGGATTCCATAATGAGATGGCCAAAGTTAGAAAAAATAATATTTGATGATTGGTCTTTTCCGATTTAGCAAGAAGGTTTGGCATTGGATAAGAGATGATTGGACTTTCTTTTTCTTGATGGCATGATTTATGAGGCTTTTAAGAGTTTATTTGAATGTAAAGATTATGAACAATACAAATGTCTTATTGTGAAGTATTTTCCTTTCTATCATCAATGGCTTAGGGAAGAATGAATGATAAGTCCTCACATGGTGCCACAGAAAGTCATTGGTTTTGTAAGATTGAATATCTTTATTGTGATTAGCATCTTCTATCCATTGTGGTATCCCTCTGATTGAACAAACAATTTGGTCTTGATAAAGTACGAAACTGCTAGATTTGACAAGAATAAAAAAGATAAGATAATTATCAAAAGTATAACAAAATTATAGCAAAAGGGTGTTGTGAAAGCCAACACTAAATGAAAATCCATATATGCTAAGAGAGAGAGACTTAACTCAAACAAATAGACATTTGACAAGAGCTAGAAAAGCAACAGATCGATACAGCTCATATTTATGAATAAGATGTTTGAGTCCAAAATATAAATTTAAATGTTATTTTTTTATTTTCAAGGATATCCAAACATACATTCATGTCTAGAAGAACTTAAAAGAAATAAAAATTAATTACACAATACCCAAAGGTCCCTATATTATGGACACATACTCTAGGACACACAAAATTATTTCAAAGTAATTTCCATTTTTAAGATACTCAAATACAATGTCTAAGTACAATGCACCTAATGAAAAATAGAAGAATATCGTGAAAAAAACTCCCCCTAAACAACTCATATATAATTGCTCTGTCTCTTCTTGATTGAATGTTCATTTGTACCTATTTTAATAATTCTTAGAGAGAATGAGCTCCCCTAACAATTTGCAACTACTCATGTAAGTGTCCATGCTTCCCTTTTAACCACAGAAACATAACAGAACTTAAACAAGCCAAAACAAAGCTCTTAAACATTCAAGTCAATGTCCTCTCATGTGGATTTATTTGCTCTCATAGTAAAAACCGGTGCAGACAAGACCTTTATCATGCAAACAGCTCTAACAAAATTCAATAAAAACACAATGAAACATGAACAAACAGTCAATCCATTGCATTAATTAGCAAAATAGTTACTAATAAGAAAAAATGTGTTATAATCTTCCTCAGTTCTATCCTAGCTCACCCAAAAACCGCTGTATGTAACCACTACTACCAACTCACTAACAAAACCAGTGATCCAAAAATAGGACTGTCACATGAGGTAAACGGAGAGATGCCTTCCTAAATAGGGAGTGACGATTACAAACTAAAATAGGGATCAGCCAAAAATAAAAGGAGAGATGCCTGACAGCTGGAGCTGACTCAGAAGAAGTTAAAACGAACATTAAATAATGGACAATGAATGAGAAGAAAGTTAAAACGGCAACAAAGAAAGAGGTAATACTCATGTCTCAGCCACTTGGAAAAAAATCATTGTGGCCCTCAAAAATATAATATAATATGTGGGTAATAACCACCTATAACTATGATCAAGCTGTAAGGCAAATCATCCACATTTAAATGGAATTAGCTTTCAACAACACAAGGATCGGAACATGTATCAAGTAAAGTTTGATGGATTAAAAACCCAACAATCTGTAGGTTTATACAAAATGTTTTCTTATTTTTGATGGTGCATTATGCTGCCTCTAATGTATACTGTTCTGTATTTCTGCCTGGTACTCGCTACCAATACACACATCTTTGTGCTCTGCAGACGTATTAGTAGAAAAAAAATACTCAAGTATTTATGTGGACAATACCAATCGTCAATGTCCTTTGGTGTCACCTTTTGTTTCAAAACAGTAATATGAAATGACTTTTTATACATATCATATATCAAAGTGTTTATTTCTACCAAACAATTACATAGTTTACATTTTAGCTTCATGCTGCTATGGTGCTAAACACCAACATATATCAAAGTGTTTATTTCTACCAAACAATTACATAGTTTACATTTTAGCTTCATGGTGCTATGGTGCTAAACACCAACAAACCATGGATGATTATAAATTGAAATATATAAATAAGAGGAAAATATTCTTAAATCATAGCTGAAGCTGAATCTCAATGACAAGGATGCCAATATAAGATACAGGAGAAGACATAATAGAATATAACTTAATCTAAATAAGACAAGATTACAAGAACATATTTTACTAGTTAATTGAAAAGATACCCACTTTAAAAGATGGCAAGCATGTCAATATAGTTTAACTGTTGGAACAAGCATGCCAATACAATTGGAGTGTTGAAAGAGTCCTTGTCCAGTTGAGCAACCTGTTACAGCTTCAATTGGAGATGCCTTCATAACAGAATACCTTTTTAAACTGTTTCCTCCAAGCTGCTGATGGTGATGAACAAAGATTTTGAATAGAGTGTTTTCTAAGAATCTTTTCAGTTAAGTTGCCATTTATTAATTTAACTAGCTGAACTTTATTGTTATTATTATAGTGCAATCAGCTCATACATTGTATTTGGTTGAGTTTCTTTCCAGTTCTGATTAGTTAAGTTACTATTGCAAAATTGAATCTCCAATTCTCACCCATTAACTTGCTGTTGTAAATTTGAATCGGTGGCTTTTATTGCTATTATAATAGTGAAATTATCTCTTGCTGCCAAATTCTGTAGAGAATAATATTTTGTTTTAGTGTACTGAAAGTTGGACTTTGAAGGTTTTAGTAAAATATACACCACAATTATCAGATTTCTAACGTATTGAATTGTAATTTCTATCTCTTATAATTATTATAAAAAATTACTTCCACTTAAAATTTATAGATAAACATAAAAATGTTACATTCCTAAGAAATTTTATACTAGCCCCCTCCAAAGATTTATAACCCTAATAGATTCCTTTCAGAATCAATTACTCTTATAAAAATAAAAAATAAAAGACAAATACTATGAACAACTTATAAACATAGCATCTAAGCTATGGACCCTTAAAATATTGTGTTTTATTATTTAAATTATGGATTAAGATTGAAGATATTAAAATTTAGTAATTATGCTGATGAAAATACTAAAAAAAAGATAATTATGGAAGGAGAACCATATCCAAAGTAATAGAGACAAGTTGTTATAGATTTATTCATAGGTTTTGTGATTCCACATTATTCGATAGTGTGTAGCCAAAGAACATTCATGTATATGTTATATTATGCATGCTTAATTACTATTTGATTTCATTTCATGCATGATTGAATATTTTATGTGCAATTGTGCTTTTATAACCTCCCCCACCCTTTTTTTATATCAAAAAAGAGCCAAGCCTAAAATTTTATAACTTAGTAAAAGAGATTACATATTGGAATAATTTTTCCCCTTATTTCTAGAAGGGGTATTTAATGCACCCACTTCACATATGAATGGAGTGTGGGATAGTTTGTGGCAAACGTGGCTAAACTCCACACAAAACGACATTCCTTACAATTTGTAAAATTCGTAAAAAACAACAGATTTTTGTGAAATTTTCAGGAGTGAAATCTAATTAACTGAATCACATTGTTGTTAATCCAACAGTTTGCAGCTCTATGGTTGGACAAAATGTATTTACATAATTTTATTTAATTCACCTTGAATTTAAAACTAAGTATTATTTTAGAATATATTTTGGAAAGATTTTTTTAAATAAAAGCTGACAAAGTCAATGATATATTAATAATATAGGGAAACTTACATAAAGGCCAACCTTCAAAGTACGAAGCTTATATGCAACATAGGCTGGCATGACAACAAAAGTTTAGAATGAGTCTGTAATAAGAATTGATGCCATACATCAAAAAAGGACAGTCCAAAATATGGAAAAACAATAAGTATGATGAGATGAAAAGAAGAAGCACTTATATAATTTTTTCCCTTATTTCTCATTTATATAATTTTTCCTCTTATTTTTAGAAGGGGTATTTAATGCATCCACTTCAAATATGAATGGGGTGTGGGATAGATCATAGTTTGTGGTGGAAGTGGCTAAACTCCACCCAAAACGACAAAATAATAGATTTTTGTGAAATTTTCAGGAGTGAAATCTAATGCTCTGCATCCTATTATTTGTAGAGATTAGCCTGTACAGTTTGCAGCTCTATGATTGGATAAAGTGTATGTGCATAATTTTATTTAATTCACCTTGAATTTAAAACTAAGTATTATTTTAGAATATATGTTAGAAAGATTTTTTTAAATAAAAGCTGACAAAGTCAGCGATATATTAAATAATATAGGGAAACTTACATAAAGACCAACCTTAAAAGTACGAAGCTTATATGCAACATAGGCTGGTATGATAACCAAAAAAATATTACATTCTAACCAGAAACGGTTTTATACCAGTAATAAACCATCGAACAACAACAAAACTTTACAATGAATCTGTAAAAGGAATTGATGCCATGCATTAAAAAGGAAAGAAAAAAGACAGTCCAAAATATGGAAGGACAATAAGTCTGATGAGATGAAAAGAAAGAAGCAATATACCCAGTGCTTGCAGAGAAGTGACATTACCAGTGGCATACCCACTAGAACTTGGAACATCAGCACTAGTGTTTGAAACATCACCAATAGAATTAGGAGGATCCTCCAAAGTCTGCTCCCTAAGGGTCGTTCGAAAACCTTAAAAGCGTATCCAATGCCAAAAACTTGTCAAAAGCATAGTCCAAAGTTTGGTCCCTGAGGGCCGGTTGAAGTGGATTTAAGGCCTTCATCGAATCCCTGAATGTATCACATACAAGCCCAGAACGCATTTCACAGAGGAGGTCCTTGCACGCAGGGTTGGTTGCTAATTCCGTCTTGTCAAGGAAGCCACCAATGGGGAACGAACCCATGTTCAAACTGTATGATTGCAGGCTACTCTCCAAGTCAGACGCATTGAAGAAAAAAGGCTGCAAATAACTTTTCGCTAAAGTTGTAACCAATGCAACGTCTTCAAGTAAGTCCATACAGTTGGAAAGAAATAGTGATGCGACCTCAGAGAAGAGAGCATGGGGGTTGGCAAGAAGCCACTGGTGGCCAACAATAGATCGAAGAGCAAACTCCACATCGGCAGATGGCATTACAAAGACTTGTCCCAGTTTTTCTCTGTCGTATTTTGCTGGATCACATCTCTCCCAGAACCATTTTGGAAGTGATATTCTCCATTCAAAAGCCATATGAAAATCTACACTTCATATAAAAGTAGGATTTAGAGGTAAAAATGTTATATATCAACAAGTTCATAACCACTGTAAATATTGTAATGCAATGTTTGAATAAAAATATAGCAATCATATTTGTCTTTAAACAATTTAGTCAAGCATACATGTAAGATAAAAATCTACTTACAAAAGATTGTTTTCTTATGATAATAATAACAAACTTATTAGGAAACTGAAAATTTTTGAATTTTAATACCCTATTTTTTCAATATCACAATTCTGGTCCAAAACTGTCATTGAGTGTCTTAGAGACAATATCTAGAAATTCCATCCCGCCTTGATAAGGCAGTTGAAGCCAATGCAGCTAGTTTTATAATAGATAAGAAGCTTATGCCAAATTTGGCTCTCGGTTAAAGAATCTCCCTATACAAAATACAATCCTATATATAACAGATGTATGAAGAATCTGCTAAACTATCATCTTTTAACAGTTGTTAGTTATCCAAAGGAAGTTACTATGGTAATGAAGAGATTATGGTAATGAGATTGATTTGTTTCGGCCGGGCTTGGAATGAAACATGCGTTAGAGATCACTTGGTTTCACCACCTAACTAGTGATCTTACTAAAGTTCAAGTTTACGCTAACGCTCTATAGATATTGGTCTAATTCGGGGTTCAAATGAAAACATAAGATCTCAATCACACATGCATTATAATCTGCTCACTTTGTTTCAAACCCAATGGCCAAAATAATGGAACTGTAAAACTGATATGATAGAAAGTGATTGAAGATTTACCTGAAAATAGCAGAACAAGTAACCGCCTTACAACTTGATGCTGTGGTTGCGCGTTGAGTCGTAGGAAACCAGTAAGTTTTGTTTGTAATAAATATATTCCAAAGGCATGAGTTCCCATAAAAATTTAGCGAAGATGGTGCGTTTTGCTGTTTATTGTCAACTCCAAATCAACCAATCATGAGATATGCTTTGTTTTATGGGAACTTGTTTCCACCGTTTGCTCAGCTGGGTAAATTTTAATTTTAATTTTTTTTTTTTTTTTAAAGATGGCGTTCAATAATTTTTAACTTCTAACTTATTTCTAATGATTAATATTATTTTAATAGAGTGTGGATAAAAATTGTATATTCATTGTTATTTTTTTTATTTTTTTTAATTTTGTCAAAAGTGGACGGAGCTACTAATATATATATTTATATTATTAAGCTAGTTCAAGAGTTCACTAGGGAAAGAACTAGCAAGAAACCTTATATCCTTGCTCAATTACAATGTCATATGAAAATTGAAATCCTAACTTGAAAGCACAGCTAGACCATAGCTAGTTCTCAAATTTTCATTCATAATCTTAATAGACCTTTACATTTGCAAGCACAGACTTGACTAAGGTTGATTCTATAGTTATGGATCTAAAAGTTCACTATTAGAACTCAAACTTCAAATTTATTTGTTGCCAAATATTTTACTAGCTATTATGCTTTGACTTAGCCCTTGTTGATTAATGTGATTGGTTATTGTATTTAAGGATAATTCCATTCTCATTTGAAATCATATAGAGATCGTCTAGGACATCCTAGAGAATTATATTTGAGTAAAATAATAGTTTGATATTGGAGAATAAAAAGAATCATTACCATTTACATTAGAGAACCTCATCCTAGGACTATTGCATGTTTACTTGGTATCCTCAATAATTTTTATCAAAGCTATAAAGCTATTTTGTTAGGGTATGACCAAGGACAACATGACCTTGCAATTTGGTAGATTCCTCAAAGTTATTTATGAACATTTCTTATACTTAAAATAATTATATACCACAAATTAAGGTTAGTGAATTGCATTATCCTACTTCTTTCTAGTTTAGATATGCATGCATGAATTCAAATCCATGATAATGGAGGTGAGCTAGTACAAATAATAGATAATTTGCAAAAATTGGAGATCTTTATTTGAGTTAACCCCAAAATCCACATATTTGGTAAACTGGATCTTAACATTTGACAAATCATGTCTCCATCAAATCTTTAGCTAAGTACATATTATTTAATTTAAATTTCATTCTATTACCAAAAGAACTCCAATAACCCTTTTGTTTGCCTTTCCAAGGGAAAAAACTATATGTGTGACCAAGTCTAAGGAGGTAGAAGCCATATGAAAATGACTAATGTTATTTTTAAATAATGGATTTAGCATGCCAAATGATGAATTTAGGTGATGGTCAAACTAGTTCACTACAAAGTCAAATTAGGTGCTAAGATGATTATAAAATTACATCTTGACTACCTTTCTAAAGATCTATTTTTCTCCATTTTAGTCAAGGAGAACCTTCATGAGAATGAGCTGGTTTTTGGAGCATCAAGTACTTGTATGTATGTTTGTTAATGAATTATGATGATATGAAGCATCACAACAAAGAAGATAGACTTTGTGTGCAAGATTGAGAACTTTGTATTTTGCTAATTCTAGCAAGTTTATAGATACACATAAGTAGTGGGGTAATATCCTTAGAAAAATCATAGAATTCCACATAACATAATCATTTCCCCATTTTAGTTCATTAAGGATAGTGAATTATTTTTGGAAACAACCAAAGGTACTTGAAAAAATAAATACTCTCCACAAACCAACAAGATCTTAAAAGAGAAATATCATAAGCAATTGCCACTCATGTACAAATGGGTGCCTTGCATATAAAGGCAACCAAGAAGAGGTGAGAAGGTAGTAGTCAAACTCTGACTACCCCTCCAATTATGCAACAAGTGTAGGACTCTAGGAGTAGGACAAGTGTTGGGACACTCGGTAAGTCTACATGTGAGTTGAGACAAAAGTCTCTCTAACCTCCCATAAGGTGAGGGGATAATATCTCAATCCTCTAAGTGAGCTTAAACATAGTTGAATGAGACTTAATTAAGTAGGACAAAATAAAATTAGTTAAATGATACACCTTTTTACATTAACATGTTCCCTAAAGAAAAACTTCAGAAGTAAGCTAATCACATAAAAGATGAGCCCCAACAACATGACTTGATAAGGTACTCATGTACAAATAAAGTATCTCTCTCATACAAATACAAAGTGTTAAAACCTCGTGGGAACAAAACTTCCCTCTAAAAGAGAGAATGAGAAGGATAAAACCTCCTATAAAGATGTCCATGCAGAGATGAACATGATTATGAAGAACTCCTAAAGCTTTTCAAGAAATATAGAATATGTTGAAACATTAACTAGTGTATGTTGGATTTAACGAATGTTGAAAAGATGTAGATCATGGGATACAACTATGATCGAAGAACACAAATAACAAAGCATGAGTATCACATAGTACACTACTTACAACTATTTGATATTCAACATGGATGATTAAATAACCAAAATGGTGAAGCACAAGTGACAAAATTTTTTGGTGTTCATGAATCTTACAAAATATGAGAGATATAAATGAGTAAGTCTTTATAACCCCCTTGCAAATGTCTGAAGTCAATAAGGCTCCATGAGGTTCCTCTTCTACTCCACTAAAAATAGAAAGAATTATCAACACAAATATCATGATTACCCCCTTAAAGTAGATGAGAAAGTGATCATGGATCCATAACAGAATACCTAATTCAACTATTCCTCCAAGTTGCTTATAGTGATGAACAAGGATTTTCAATGGCAGAGATAAGATGGTTTAAATTTTGGCACCTAATGATAGTGTCTTCTATTATCAAAGTTTTATTTGAATCTCTTTGCTTTGACATTGATTGGTTCTCAAAGTTCCCAAGCATATTGTATCTAGTTGAGAATGAAAAATATCATATATTTTCTTTCATGATGGAGTACAACCCTAAGGTCTAGTAACGTGTTACTTTATATTTAGAGAGTAGAATAATTTTTAAGCTTCCTTCTCATTATGATTAGTTAAGTTGCTATTTATTAAATTTTTTAGCTTCAATTTGTTACAATTATTAAAATGCAATCAACTCATATAGGCTTTTATATAACAATTGTATTGTACTTTTCAGATTTGTCTATTGCGATTTTTCCTTAGGAGCTTTCGTTAGATTTAAGAGTAATAATGAAACCCAATCCTCAAACAATGAAGTATACTATATGAGTTCTAGTTTTTTCTTCTTGTTTCTCCTTCACCTTGACAATATTTAAATGCAAATATTTCAAACCAAGAAATATTTTTTGTCACCTCTTAACCATTAAAAGTTTCCCTAAAATTTATCTTTCAATAAAGACTATCAGGTTTAGGTCATTGATAATTCACTTTGAGGATTACAATTATGTCACTGAATCTTGATCATTGATCAACAAAACATTCCTTGTAGAAAATATAAAACTTGATTGCTTTCGAACTTCAAAATTTCACTTAATGAAGTTTTCTTTGTTCATAGAGAGAGAAGGATGAAATTTTGATCTCCAATCCATGACTCTCATTATATATATTCAATCCTCAGCAAGTAATGTTGGTTCCCATTGACTAGCCATCCAAACATAAAGCATGTATGATATTTTTATCGACACATTATCCCTAAAATGTTCAATTTCGTGTAGCCAACATTGGCCTTTTGGATGTTTTGTTGTAAAATATCATACAAGTCAATAGTCATTCTTCCCAGAACCTCACCCCTGATAACCTTGTTCTTGGTTAATCTTTAGACCTTGGTGTTTGACATTTTCACCTAACAAGCAACTCATGCCTTTATAAGATGGTATGGAGAATTACTTAGATACAATCATCAAATTCACGAAAAAATGACTAACTATAAAGGCTTAGGATTATTACATGTTGATTGATATGACTTAGAGGCTAAACCCAAATCTTGATAGGTGAGTGAATGAATTCTTTAAATATTTTGATTGTGCCTAATGTATGTCTTGTGGTGTTTTTAGGTACAATGCAAGAAGAGAAAGGCAAGATGAAGTACCAATACAATGAATATCACCCCTCTTCTAAGATGTACTCATTATAGAATGATATTGGAGACATAGACTTGGGAAATGTAAACTTAGATGAATTTTTGGAAAGACTTCACAAAGAGGAAGGGAAATGGTGGATTCCTCACTTATAAAATAAAGATTAGTGGGCGTAGCTACTTTTCCAATTTCAGTGCAATCTTCTAAATTGGTTCTTACTTGTGCACAACACTACAACCTAAGGATAAAGAAAATAATTGCCTGGCCTTTTGGAGAGGTAGTTCTAAACATTAATCCAAAGATGATTGAATTTTTTTTTGGTATCCGTATTCACTCCAAATATATCTTGATCACAAGATACACCTACTTAAAAGAAGAAATATAACTTGATCACAAGATACACCTACTTCTTCACTATCTCCTCATCATAGCTCCTCATCTTCTTCTCTTCCTTAGGAAACACCTTTTCTATTTCCATCTCCATCCCTATAAATGCATCTTCCACCTTTTCCACCATAGTTATCTATTGCAATACCTTCACCTCCTCCTTCAAACCCTCCACCACATGTTCCAACTCCTGGACACCTTCTCTACCTAAGGAATATAGTTTCCTCTCTCCTCCCAATGAATGTGAAGAATTAGTATCTATTGAATAGGCTCCTCCAAAGATAAAAATAGATGCTATGAGAGAAGAGAAAGTAGAAGGATGAATAAGTGTTGCAAAAATAGGAATAGAAACATCTTAAGGGTTCTCAAGAAAACATATAAACGTAAAGAAGGTACCTCCCTCACATTAGTCTCGCACATAGAAAAAAAAGAACAACAACATTATAATCTAGAGAATTCAAATTTTCTTCTCTTTCTCCTTCCAAAGCATGAACACATGAAACTTTTAGCATGTCATTTTCCCTCAACCACACTGTGCAAGAATGAAAGAGGACATATCCAAGCTAAGGATGAGGATTTTATAATTTTTATCGAGGCATTTAGGCTCCTAATAGAAGAAGAAAAAGAGAAATAAGGCTATCAAATATGATAGTAGACCAAAGAGGACACAATTTGCATAATAGACAATCATTACTATCAATGGGTTGTAGGTAGATATGTAGCCAGGGGATTACCAAATTTAAAAAGTATATTTGGGATTCCAAACAAGAGAAAAAGAGAAAATATCCTTGCAACAATATGTAATACTTATTTTATTTAACATGCAAAAAGATGACAAAATAAAGGAAGATATTTTAACAAATAACTCACTTAATAGATTAATTATTTAGTTGGACCAATTGATTATATTCCTCCATATTCAGTTTTACAAGCAACTCTAAATAAGGATACTCAGCCTCCAAACTCAAAGGGCCTCATCTCATCCACAAAGGAATGGAGGGAGAGCCTACAAGATTAAGGAGGTCATGTAATTTAAAATAAATAAATTATTATCACTTAATTACTGATGAAGAAAGGTTAACTAATCAAATAAAAATAGAGATTAATGAATACTTGATGACATGGGAGGGTTAGATACTAGTTTACAAAAGATGAAGTCTACTAGTTTTGATGAGTTGCTGAAAATAGTAGTGTTGATGAGGATTAAGATAAGCCAAAAGAGTTGAAATCCAAAACTTTGAAGAAGTGTAAGAAGAAGACGAGTTACAAAATAGGAGCTTAGCTGAGCTGATAAAGCATTCATTATCTCTCAAGAAATTTGTTCAAGATATTTCTTGCACATTTTGGTAGATGCCTTATTTGGTTAGTTTCTTGATTAAAATAAATCAATAATTCATATATTATTTACAATTATAGTCACAAAAGAATTCATGGATGAGATGATGGAAAACAAATAAAAGATTCAAGCCTTTCAAGATGAGTTGAATTATTCTGAAGAGCTATAGGAACAATTGGATAATTCAGCATTTTCAAAAGGTGTTAAATTGAAGTGTGATAAAGGCCTTGATATCAACTATGGCATGCACGTGGTAAAATATTTCACTCACATGTTCCCATATTACAGGAAGACTAGGATTTCAATTTCCAAAATTCTAACTTGAAATAAGTCAAGTTAGCATTGATATTTTGTGAGGTCAAGTGGAATTGCTAATGATTTCAAGTTTAATATTTTTTTATCATCCAAGCTTAATTTAGTTTAATAATTTTATACCCTAAATTTATGGGATCAAAAACTCTATTTATTTTGCTTCCAATTATTAGTTAAAGGGTTATAAATCATTTTGTTGTAATAGACAAACAATTTTTTTGCAATCCTTAGCATGAATTTTTCTACTAGACATTTTACAAGTTGAAAATTAATTAATACAAGGATTAAGTGTATCTCTAAATTATGTTTTGGTCATGGTAATTATATTCTATTTTTATATTTCTATGTCAAACAAATGGGTGAAAGTTTTATGATTTGATGTGATTACATAGGCTTTTGTTTAAATTTGTGCATGTTTAATGGTGATTTGATTTGATGAACTTTAAATATCTGATATTTATTTCTCCTTTGGTGATTGCATCAATGTTATGTTTAGTTGTGTAAATGCTAATCAATGTGGTGTTCCAGTATACAAGAATTCCCTTAATCATTCAGATCTGATTAATATATTGGAACTGTCATTGACCATTTAATATATGTGGTTTTTCTTTCCTCTTAACCTAATTATTTTTTATTTCTTAAAATTTGAACAGTAAAATGCTTTAAAGAGTTACTAAAATAAAAATTAACACATTTAGATCTACCTAAGTTTTATAATATGAATGGATGAATTTAAGTGATTTGATCTATATCTTCTGTGCTATAGAACAAATAATGTATAGAACTTAATTATCTAACATGGTCAACACCTAGATCAAAAGGAACCTTGGAGTGAGATCTATCACTTTTCAAGAGGAGTAGATTATCTTTGTTCACTCAAACATGTTAGTGCTAATCCTACTATCAACATACAACTTATTTTGAAACTTTTGCAACTTTTGGTAACACCCAAAATCAATTATTCATATGTTTTCTTAGCTAAAATTTATCAATTATAATAGTTAATTTAAGCTATCCCACCTCCCTATTTCAAAAATATGTGAAAGATTAATCCAAATCTTTCAGTCATTTCTTGTCAAAACTAGCACTAATTTCTTGATAAAATATACTTGTGAAGTATTTGACTTATATGTTTTTGATTAAGGGAAAAGTAGGTTTTGAAGGGGCCCCAAAACCCTTTACAACAAATTATAAAATAGATAAAACATTAAAGGTCTAACTAGATAGATCATAACAAGAAACAAAAACAGCTAGCAGAGACAAAAAGGCAACAAGAGCACCAAAAGTAACAAAAAGACAACACAAAAGCACCTAAGGGATAGCCAAGAGCATAAAAAAATAGAACTAAGAAAAATTCTCAAGAAGCTCCACTGCTTCTTTCTCCAGTTGGACCATTGAGGTAGCAAGACTCTTAAGATCATCCAGTTCCTTAGCTTGTTGAGCCATCTTCCTCATACTCGCCCAAGTCATTTTACCATGTCCAATAGCCACACCCTCAAGGCTCAAAACCTTATCCTAATAAATATCTATCATGTTCTTTTCTTGGTGAATCTGTTCTAGTTTAGTAATCTTCATGCTGAAGCTATCGACTGAGGCTTTCAGATTTTTTTTCCTTTATTCTCCAATTTTCTTCAAGGTATTCTCATGGTTGAGAACCCTCTTTTTCAGCTCATTGAACCTAGCCTCCACAACCTTAAATTGAGAGCCATAAGCTCCAGTAATAGAATTCGTGTCACTAATGGCTTTTGTCAATTCATTTAGATAATTAGGCAAGGAACTGAGATTACCTGTCCTGATAGCTTCTCAAGTGTCCAATTTCCTGGAAGAGTATGCTTGTTTAGTCTTCAAACTTTCCATCTCTGAGTAGACCCATTCAATAATCTTATAAAACTCCATCACCCCATTCTTCACAGTATGAAGCATGGCAATAGGATAATTGCTACTATATTTGTTGAATTCTAGAAAGACAACATTATTCTCCAGGGTCTCCATATCAGCAATTGTGACTTTGTCATTAGGAGGTAGAGTCTCACATTCCACCACCTTCTTCCCTTCTTTCTCAAAATCACAAGTCTATTTATTAGGATCCAAAGGAGTAGAATGGGTCTTTGACGTACCATCCTCCTTCTCCAAGCTGATTTCAGTAATAGCAGGACTACACTTGGTTTTCTTCTTGGGTGGTGGGGTAGCATTTTCACTTTCAGTCTCTATACCATCATCATCCTCATCATCTTCTTCAAACTAGTCATCCTACTTCTACACCTTACTCCTATTTCTTTTAACCCCTTTACCAGTAGTCTTTTTGCTCGATCCAAAAGCCATAGCTTTATCCTTCCCCTTTCTGGTTCCTTTAGCAGAGGTATCCCTGTCAAAATCATCTTCCAATTCCGTATCTGACACCTCATCTTCACTGTCATCTGAGTTTTCAAACTCCTCTTCTGAGTTTGAAAGATCAATGGTAGAGTGCTCAACAAAGGAGGCCTTGACATGGTTGTATAAGAGCAACATTAACCCTCCATGCATGGGTGGATTGCTATATAGGTTTGCCCTAAAATCCTTTATACTAGTGTTCAAGATACTATATATGTAGAAAGGAATTAACACCGTATCTTTATGGAGGAAGTGATTCAAGAGAAAAAAATCATATCCAATAACATGAGAGTATCTACCATCAAGAGTGACATATTGCATCACAAAAAACAAAACCCATCTCCATACCTTTTTAATCACCTTTGGTGAGTAGTAGGTCTTGTTGGATTTCACTAGTTTCGCTTTCTCAGTCTTCATTCAAGAATCACTTAATAGTAGCCTCTATGAGATCTCTATCCCTATATAATTTTATGCCCTCCATTGGCATCCCAGTAACTTCAACAATCATTCCTTCATCAATTTCTACCTTTCTCCCGCCTATGGTGATTTTGCCCTCCTTCCAAATCTTCTTGAATAATCTGGTAATGGTAGGTATTTTTCCTATAATTCACTCCATATACCTTCTCATTTTAGCAATCTTCAAGATAGCCCATGATTTTGGCTTCTTCTTCCATTCATCATAGGTAAGCGGCTCAATCCTTTTCCTATTGCCTCCCATTGTGTCAATGACATGATTTCTCACTCCCTTCACAATGCAGAACATGGCAAAAATAGAGACCAAAGTGAATAACATAGAAACCCTCAAAAAATAAATGGGCACCCATAAAGTGTGCATGGTCTTGTCCACATTAAACACCATCTCATCCTTCAAGTGCCACTCTTTCCGATTCATTATGGCAACTTTCATAGACTTATATGTTACCATAAATAAGTGCAATCAATTTAAATTGTAAAAAATATATCTATGCCAAGATAAGTAAGATTTAAGGTTGAAGAATTATAGTAGTGTTAAGTCCAATTAAGGAGCCTCAAAGATGAAGAAGAAATTTGAAACCCAAAACCAATCCATTCCAATTTATAGTGTGGAAGCCTGAGTAGCTCCTAAAGAAATGATGGATGTTAACGGATAGAAAATTATTCTTGGAGTTTATATTTAAATATGAATTGTTGTTACTAAAAACCCTTACTAGAGTTATTTGTAGATGAAGGTCTACTAGCTTTAAGGGTTTGTGATTAGGACATTGATAGAAAAAATGTCTCATTTTCAGTGTTTAGAATTGTCCTTCAACCCTCGTTCATAGGAGCCCTTATTTTCCAACTTCACAAAGCATTGAGAAAAAAATTATTTGTTCATTAAGGTACAATCATTAGGGTCGTCGAAAAAGGAACTCCAATGCACTACATGTCAAATAAACACTATTTATAGCAAGTCTACAACCTTTTATTTTAATAAAGATGAGTGAGTGCGTCGCATGGTGGCCCTGTGTAATATTGTTAAAAGCATTATAATGTTTTGCAAAAGGAACCACATTTTGGCACCACATGTTTTTTTATTTAAGAGAACACTTAGGAAATTAAAATAAATTACCTTAGCATTACAATCATATTTTTAATGGAAATCAAACATAGTGGATTGTGCCAAATTTTCCTCTGTACAAGTTTTATCTTTGTTTATTGTTTCACTTTGATGCTTTATGTTATTTGAAGATGGGTATAACTATTGATAAATATGAGTGTTAGATTTTATAATTTCTAGTGTTAATTTTTGGATTATGGGCCATGTCAAGTACTCTTCTATTTTTTGCAATGGTATATGGCTAGGATTTATATTATGTCATTTGGTGAGCAAAATTCATAAGTAGTTAGTTGTTAGGAGAAATAATAGACATCCATGTTACATTGGGTCTTAGTAGATGCTTCTCTTGAGGGAAGATTTGAATGCTATTGTTTGTGTCTATTCGACCTTATGCATCTTGTTTGATTTCCAACAATGAAGATTTTGTGATATTGTATGCTCTGCTTCTAGAGTGTTTTGTTTTCTATTATTTTTAAAAGAGGATTTAAAGTGTTATAAGAGATTTGAATTCGCACTTTGCCTTAGTGTAACTGGGTAATGCTTAATTCTCTATCCTCTTTCTATTTCCCTATGATATTTTAAGAGCCAACTTTTAAAATACCAAAGGTTGTTTGAACACAAATCACAATTAGGTCGCGCATCTATGAAATTTCTAGATTGCTCTCTTTAAGTGTAACCTTTAAGTTCAACAATTTTTTCGGCACACTCAGTGGGATTTAGGATTGTCTTTACTGGAGATTTGGTATGTTCTTCAACATATTCACCCTTAAGGTTGAAGAGACCACAAACACTTGAAGACTCTTTAGGATCAAATCTTTTGAGTGACTCTACTGGTATGTACCTTATTCTCAATCTTGAGTAGACCTTTTTCTCTTGGTTAAAACATCATTTTATCATCTTTGAGTTTTCTTATGCTTCAACATTGAAAGATATTATGAACATTACAGTATTTTCCCTCCTTTCCAATAATATACTTGGTTTATACCTTCCTACCAATATCAGGCTAGTAATATTCTTGATTTTGCACCATATCCCTCTACTAAACAAACTATGAGTAATTTATAAATGTTTGCTTCTTACCTACCCTTTTGCAGCCTTTTTGGTAGTCTTTTTATGCTTACCAACAAACCAAAGAGGCTTATTGTATCCCCTATCAGTATGGTCATCATCTCACCTAGCATCAAAATGTGATAAATTCTAGAAATGTTAGCACTAGAGAGATGATGTTAAATTTCCAAGAATAACTGAGGTCTCTTAAGGAAGAATGAGAATATCAATATCAACTTACTTATTGGTATCAACTGCAACAACAACAAGTGGAGTCTCAAAGAAAACAACAAGATAAACTTCTTGTAATGCAATCTACTACTAGGGTAGAAGAGCAACTCATGTGAAAGGATAAATTATCCCCTAAAACCTCTAATCTTGAAATCCTAAGCTTCAAATAGGGGGTTCCTTCTACTGAACTACCTAGGTTTGACATCCCAAGATTCAAAGGCTCCTACCCTAATGTTCCATAAAAATATCCTTCTCAAGGGACTATTTCATCTTAGGAAAATTAGATTCCTTAGTCATTTGTAAAAAATATTTCTCCATCGATTCCCTTCTCTTGATACTATATCACTCTTTAAGAGTGGACTTATTGATTGGAGGTTTGATTGGTCACATGAACATAAAGATAAAGAGGAGTATCCTATGGGTTGTGAGTTTTCACATGCTGATAAGAGTGAAGGGTTTCTCCTTTTGAAAGAGGAAAATGAATATGATTAATTGCAGCATCAAGATGCAAGTCATGTTAAAGGAAAAAGAAAATGAAATGATTCATTCTTTTTAATTGATAACCTTCCATTCTTCTTTGAGAATATGGAAAATAACATGCCTATGCCCACGACATTGGCATTCTTTAAGTAGTGGGATGATGTTGTGGATATTTGTGAGAAACATATACATGTGGTTGGCCTTAAGGTTAAAGATGAGAATTTTTACATTCATGAGGTTTCTTCCTAACCCATACATCATATTGCAAGACAACCTTCATCCCAAAAGGGGAAGCATGATATTTCTCTACATTGCCATAAAGATTGTTATGAAGTAAAGATAATTCATGATAAGTAAGAAAGCAAAGAGGAGTTGATGAGGCCCAATTCTAAGATGAGTTAGAAGCCTTCTACTTATCAATTGACATCAAACCATCATTTTCTAAGATGGGGAATCATGAGTAGTGATAGAAAGAGGGGGTTTCCATACCATCAAAAGAGTCATCAAAGCTAGTCCCTACTTATCAACAAACTATAATGAAAGGGGAGCATAGTTATGAGTTTGCTACTAATTGGTAGCACTTTCAAGAGGATTCCTCATCAAGCATCTATCTCAATAGGAGATTTGGTTGGGCCCCTACACATGCTTATTCCTAAGAGTGAAAAGAAGCACAAAGAGAAGTAAGATTGTCATTAATTACACAATTCATCAATAATTGCACAATTCTAATGGAGGGAAACTGACATTTGAAAGTATGGAAGATAGTTTCATTATTGAAAAGTCCAAATTGGGCCAGCCCAATTTTGTCAGAAATTGTTAATAGATGGAGGGTGATTATTTCAAAAGAGGAGGGCGAGGTGATTTGGTGCATGTCTAAAATGGGTATTTACTCGACCTAGTTGGGATATAAAATACAAAGAAAACAAGAGGGGAGGATTGACTAGCCTACAAGATTGTGTTGGAAAAAAATGTGTTTACCCAAGGGTGAGTGCCTTTCTTTGGACTGCTATGCATGGTAGGATCCTCACTAGTTAAAGGCTAACGAAGTACAACATCATTGACCCAACTACTTGCATACTTTGTCTCTCAAACGAGGAACTGGAAATATTTATTCCTCCCCTATTCCTTTGCCTCCCAAGTTTGGGATTGGCTCCTCTCTTCTTTGGGTTGTTTCATGGAAAGGAATGATACATTGCTAGGTTTCATAAAAGGTTGGCCTACTTCAAGGAGAAGTTCATTGTGGGGTGATATTTGGACGATATCTCTTTCTATGACTATATGGAAAATCTAGAAGGAAAGAAACACATGAATTTATGCAATAGTTATTAACGGTGGACAAGATTATAGCCAAAATAGAGGATAGTGTCTCTTAAATTGCAAATATGAAGGCTCATGGTAGAAGGGTGGATTGTATTAAGAGATGTGATGAGGATATACAAAATATTTGGATGGGTTTGAGGCTCCCTTCGAGAATTAGTGTGGGCAGTCATTTCAATGAAAAGGAGGCACGTTGGGAACATTCTTGCGAACAAAGATGGTGGAATCTTTCAGTGTTAAATGCTTATGTGCCAGTATGGATAATCTCAAAGGGAATGATGAGGATATTGCTCAACTCTTTGTCAAAGGGAATGAGAAGGAGAAAATGACATTGATAAAAATAATAGGGATTTACTTATGGGAGAACGGGCATGTTCATGATGATATTATTTATGACAAATTGTTTTCCCCTATTGTGTAGATAATGGGCTATGCTATTATCGCCTATGGAATAGTGCATCGTATAGTTAAAGAGGATAATGTTGTGGGTGTCAACAAGGTATTGAAAACTCTAGAGATTGTGCCCCAGTCAAAGATGATGTTGGGTTTCTTCGATCTAAATGCACAAGGTAGGAAGGCCAAGATGGACAAAGCTTGGAAACTATTCAAAGTTGGGGTAGGCCAAAAATACAACTTGGAAGATTTTGAGGCCTTCATGAATGAGAACAATCATCTTTTCTCAGAGGAAATTGTAGATAGACCAAAAGTGCTTGGGGAAGGGATTGTGTATCTATATCATTGATTCCCCTCTCTAATTTAACTATGTACTTATTTTCCGGTTTTTAATATAATGGGAGATGCTCCTTTCTCGTAGTACTTATCTAAAATGAATTTAAAAAAATAAAAGACATCAACAATTTACAAATTATGTTAACATTGATCGAAGGGGTTATAGAGATATTCCTACATTCATTCCATGTGGTAAATGGGTAAACGGTTAAGTTGGCACTCAAACCTTAGCCAATAATGTTTTGTACTAAAATGTATTTTAATATTTATATAAGTATTTTTGCATGTTCCTATTTTTAAAACATATTTTTGAATGCAATTGTATTAAATCCATGTTTTCTAGGTGTACATTTGGATTATCTTTGATTGTGACAAAAATTTCAATAAAATAATTTTAAGAAGAAGAAATCTAAAAACAACCACTACCATTTAATCAAAATAAAATTGTCCTTGTATTAAGAATACATATTTTGAATATATTATAAGAATAACCTATTAACTTTAAAACAAACTAATATACAAGAATATACAATTATTTAGTGAAATGTTAATTATCCTAATGCAACCATCATTATTCTAGTTATCATTCAATTATTTTTTTATGTTTAACATGTGTTTCCTATTTCTCATTGTTTATGCAATCATCCTTAGGAATACATAACAATAACATGACAGAAAAATAAATCAAAACCTAGCAACAATTTCAGGTTTGTGGTTGCACGACTCATCAAAGATATTTTAAATCTATCAAGTTGAGATAAATTCAAACCTAAATGTTAGGACTCTCTTTCTTGATGTGGTATTCTTTTAGGGGATATTTTAAGAAATGCTGATACTTTAGTTGGTGGTTTGTTGTTTGTGAGAAAATATGTAAGGAAAGTTTTATGAGGATGGTTTTACATTCAATTGAGAATGCTTTATTATGTTCAATTATGAATGCTAATATATAAATTGTTCATTTCATATAGATAGGTAAACCTATAATAGTGTCTTATCTTTTTTTATCAAAGTAGGATACCAAAACAAGCATTTAATAAGCATAAATAATATATGAATTATTTTATGTAATTTTTAGTAACTTATTTTCTTTTATAGTTTACAGTATTGTAAAGTAGTCTTACTTTGATAAAGCATAAATTTATTTGTATAAAGGATAAAATTATAAAATTTCAAATGTAAATTTGCAACACTAATATCTAGTGCACAAATATTCATAAATACGGGTGAAAGTCAAATGACAAGCAATGACATAAAGACCAATCATAAGTAATGCTTTATGAAAAACTTACTAAATTGCTTTGTAAAATCTATCCATCTTATTTATAAGATATTAAATTAGATATATTAACAATAATTTTAAACATAATAAATAAGAAAATTCCTTGCATATTGCATCACACATACAATTATACATGATATGTACATGATAAAAATTAATATACATACATCATGCATGAACTACTCATGGATTGCATTATACATTCAACTGTACTTAATGGCAACATAAGAGAAAATCATTGTTCATGCAAGATGCATGAAATGCTAGTAACTTACAAAAGGTATTTCATGCCACAAACTTACAACATAAAATGTTTGATTAATATTTTATAGAAAAGAAAGTTGGTTATAATAAAGATGAATACTATCAAAGTTTGGAATATTTCTACTAAGCAACATATGATATGTCATTATTTATTAGTGGATATTTTTTCCATGAATTTCTATTTTTACTTCTTATTATGAAATTGTAACATGTAGATAGACATTAACAAGTGATTAAAGTTCTATATTCCAACAAATAAAAATTTGTAATTTTCTTGGTTAATATAGTTTATAATGCCTACTGCATACAACTTCTAAATTCTTAATTCTTTAAAATATAAATTTAATTTTGTTAGTTCAAATTAATAATTAAAAATGAACGCAAATTACAATTATAGAAAATGTTTAACAATTTAAGGTTTTTGTTATCAACAAAGCCATTTCTAGGGTCTTATCAACTTACCGTTGGATGATTCCTTCTTCGTGTCGGTTCCTGTGTGGACGTGTCTTCCTGGCCTTCCATTGGAATTTTGGAATGAGGAGGTTTTTAAAGGGACTGCGAGCTCCTTTGGGGAACTCCTGTCGATCGACCCGATGACTACAGCCAAATCTAGGTTGGTTTTTGCTCGTATTTGTGTTAATGTTAATCAAATGACAGATATGCCTCAATCCATTGAGATTTTGTCTAAACTAGGGAAATGAACCCAAGTGATTGAATATGAATCTCTCCCATTTGTGTGTTTTCATTGTAAAAAGTCTGGTCACTGGGCAAAATCATGTCCGTCCAAGAAGGGTACAAATAGTAAAACTAATAATAATCTAAAGCATAAATGGCAGATGAAAGGGAATAATGATGCTCCACCTTTATAGTTAATCCCTGAGAAGGAAGCGACCGAGTTGAAAAATGAGGAAAATAAGGGTATCAATAACTACAAGGAAAACTTTGATTGTGCCTATTCTAATAGTCAAAAAGAAAGTAATGAGGAGGAAGAGGATGGTACTGAAGACTTGGTTCAAAATACTGAATCTACGGATTTGAAGGTTGATCTTATAATCTAGGGTAAAGTTCTTGATTTATCCAATGATGATGTTTCAGCTTCATTTAATAACAAGGAAAATGAGGAAGGCTTTAATGAAGCTCAGGACTATAATATCTTGGAAACGGTGCCTTTGTTGTTATTAACCAATGGAAGTCCTAAGCAGACTAGAAATATGAACCTGAACTCCCAATGTAAAACTCCTCCCAGAAGCATGGAGATGGCGGGTCTTGAGGGAAATCCTAGGATTTCCGGTAATAAAGAAGGTAAGTCAAATAAGGGGGGACCCAATGGAGGTATTTCAACTAGAAGTAAGAATAAGAAGGTTGCAGATGTTGGAAATCAAAACAAAAAATAGGGGAGACCCTCTCTAAATAATCAGAGGGAATAGGAAAGTTGGAAGAACCGTGCTGATTGAACACAGATTTCCATCAAGTCAGCCTTATCTCTGGTTAAATTATGAAGATAATTTCATGGAATATCAGAGGGTTGAATGCCCCCCACAAGCAGGATGTGTTGCGTAATATTGTTAGAGATCATAAATCGGATGTAGTTCTTATTCAGGAATCTAAGATGTGTAAGGATAAAGTGGAAAAAATTAGAATTTTAAAAAATAATGGGGTGACTGGTACTAGCTCGGAGGGTGCCTCAAGAGGTACAACTATCTTTTGGAATCAAAATTCCATTATAGGTAAGGAAATTGCTTCAGGGGTTAACAGGACCTCAGTTTTTCTTGAGCATATTAGGGATAACTTTGTCTGGGTTATCTCTAATATCTATGCACCTAGTACTAAAGCTGGAATAGCTAAATTTTGGAGGAGTCTAGCAGAAGAGAGACAAAGGTTTTCAGATAAAAGCTAGATGATTATGGGAGATTTCAATACTCCCTTAAAAGAGGATGAAAAGATGGGAGGTCTTCCTTTGCAGTTAGATGGAAGACAAGATCTCATGGACTTTATCAATGATCAAGCTTTGATGGATGTGGATCTCAGAGGGATTAATTATACCTAGACCAGTAGAAGAACTGGCCTTGATCTCATTCAAGTTAGGCTAGATAGATCCCTGATCTCCCTTGATTGGCTCTCTAAGTAAAATTGTTCTCTGGCATCTATCATTAAGATTGGTTCTAATAATTATCCTATCTCTTTCACTGCCAATCCTACTTCCTCAAAATATAATTTTTCGTTTAGATTTGAAAAACCTGGTTATCCCACCCCTCTTTGGAAAAATTTGTTTCTGAGTGGTGGAATTCGAAGGTTGAGGGTACTTCTTTATTCAGAGTGGCCAAAAAGCTAAATATTATCAAAGCCGAAGTCAAAATTTGGAATAAAGAGACTTTTGGAGATATCTTCAAAATGAAAGCCAATATTAAGATAGATATTGAAGAAGTTCAGGATAAAATTCAAGTGGAAGGCCTTTCTAAGGATTTGAGGAATTCTGAAAATGGGCTGCTTTCCAAATACCATGAAATTATCTCTAATGAAGAAACCTTTTGGAGACAAAGATCAAGAGCGTTATATTTGAAGGAAGGTGATAAAAATACCCTATTTTTCCACATGACTGCTCTTAAGCGTAGGGCGGCCAACAGGATCTCCAGTTTATCAAGTAATAGGGGTATTTTGTTAAATGAAGATGAAATGAGAAAGGAAGCTATGGATTTATTTAGTAATCTTTTGGGTGGGGAGGATTCTCTGGATATCAAAAATCAAGACCTTCTTGCTTAAGCTATCCCTACCATTTTAAATGAGGATGACAACAAAAATCTATCTAGGATCCCTTCGAATCAGGAGATCAAAAAGGCAGGTTTTTCCTTTCTTGGAGACAAGTCTCCTGGTTTGGACGGATTCCCTATGTTCTTCTTTCAAAAAATTTGGAATATTGTGGAGATTGACATCTATAATGGTGTTAAAGAATTATTTGGATCTAGACGGCTTCTCAAAGAACCCAATGCTACCTTTATTGTCCTCATCCCTAAGATCTCTGGAGCTGATTCTCTCAATAAGTTTAGACCTATTAGTCTTTGTAATTATTTTTACAAGATAATATCTAAGGTGCTCACTTCTAGAATGCTAGATATCCTTCCTCGCATAATTTATGCCCAGCAAAATGGTTTTGTCCCTGGTAGATAGATTCTGGATTCTATTATTTCGGTTCATGAGAACATTATTTCTCTAATTGTTGCTAAAAAATAGGGCTTTTTTCTTAGGCTAGATATGTCCAAGGCCTATGACAGAGTGAATTGGCAATTCCTTTTCAGAATTATGAAAGCTTTTGGGTTTAGGGAAAAGGTGATTCAACAATGTTTTTAGCTAACTAGTACTATCTCTTCTGCTGTTATTATTAACGGATCTTCCTCTAGTTTCTTCAAAAGTTCTAGAGGCCTAAGACAGGGGGATCCTATTTTTCCTATCTTGTTTACTATCTTGGCAGAAAATTTGGGCAGATTTATTATGAGAAGTATGGAGGAAGGGAAACTCAAAGGCCTTAAGCCTTCCTCGTCCAACTTAACCTTTACTCATGAACAATTCATAGATGACTCTATTACCATGGGAGAAGCTACCATAAGAGAAGCTAGAAATATGAAGATTGACATGGATTCCTATGAAGCTGCTTCTGGGCAAAAAATAAATTGGGATAAGAGGTTTTCGTTCTTCATCAACACCCCTATGGATAGACAAAGAAGGATTGAAAGGATCCTTGGATGTAAAATTGCAGAGTTTCCTTCTACTTATTTGGGTATACCTCTATGCTTAAAGCCTTCAGAGAATTTTTGGATGAAGTTGGTTGATAGATTTAATTCCAAACTGGTTGGGTGGAAGGGAGCCCTCCTCAACCAAGTGGGTAAGGTGATGATCCTTAAGGCTACTCTTCAAAATCTGCCTATCTATACCCTTAGTTTGTTTAAGATCCCCATGAAGTTTGTTGAGGCCATTGAAAGAATTCAAAAAAAATTCTTATGGTTGAGAGTGGAAGATAAAAATAGAAACCCCCTTATTGCCTGGAATAATATTTGCACTCCTAAGGCTTTTGGGGGCCTAGGATTAAGGAACATTATGACTATGAACAATGCCCTATTAGCTAAACAAATTTGGAGAATGAAAGGGGAGGAAAGGGAATGGAATTCCATTTGGAAAAAGAAATACCTTCATATGCAACCATCTAATGAAGAATTTATGGATAATTTCTTCCTTGTGGATGGCTCTGCTATTTGGAATGTTGTTCAAATGGCTAAAGTTTGGGCTATTGCTAGAAGAAAGTGGAAACTGGGTAATGGGAGAATTATCAGACTCTGGGAGGACAGATGGCTAATGGATAAACCGCTGGAGGAAATCCACATTCTTAATGAATGGAAAGACTGATTTAAAAGCAGGTATGGAGACCTTGTTAAGGACTACTAGAGAAATGGTATGTGGATTGAGTTTAGCCAGGTTTGTCCAGGCCTAAGATTTTTGGAGACCTTGCTCTCTTCCAAAATCTTCATGGAGCATTCTAAGGATTGTATGATTTGGAAGGAAACTTCTGATGGGCGATATTCTATTTCTTTAGTTGTCTCTACATTACAAAGTTCCAGATGAGACTCCTCTATGGGCGAAAGTGTGGATGAAGAATTTGACTCCCAAAATTAATATCTTTTTTTTTGGATCTTTATTCAAAATAGGGTGCTAACCCTTGATAATCTCCATAAGCATGGATTTGTTTTTCCTAACAAGTGCTCTCTTTTCTTTAGGGAGGAGGAGTCTACCTGCCATATCCTCTACCAGTGCACTTTCAATCAGGATATTTGGAATGTAATTCTTAATAAGTGGAAGTTGAGCTGGGTTTTCTTGAACTTACTGGAAGACTTCTAGCAGCAATGGTTTTTCCCTAGCTCTAATTCTAAGAATGTTGAGCTCTGGAAACTTATTCTCCCCGTTGTCACCTGGAACATCTGGAAGGAGCGTAACAACAGGATTTTTAAGGAAAAAAGTGTGAACACTGAAGTGGTGGTGGATAAAATTTATAGAGTGATCCATGATTGCTTATATGGCATTGATACTCGATTATCTACTAAGGAAGATTTTAATGAAAGATGGAACCTTTCCAATAGTAGAAATAGCAAGGATAAAGGTAGAGATGATCTTTTCTAGAGCTTTCCTCCCCAGGGATGGATCAAGGCCAATTTTGATGGGGCATCTAAGGGAAATCTTGATAATGCTGGATATGGGGGTATTGTCAAGAATCTTGCTAGAGGTTGTCTTGTGGTTGTTGCTGGTCCTTTGGGTAACCAAATGAGCTATTATGCTGAAGTTTCAGCTGCCCTTAATACTTTGATTATTGCTAAAAATCTCAATCATGACAAATTATGGTTGGAGGGAGATTCTCTTAATATTATTAAATGCCTAAAGGGTGAAGCTGAGCCTTCATGGTCTATTGAAAATATCATTTTTAAGGCCAGAGAAATTATTACTAGTTTTAAATCTGTTATTATTGAGCATGCTTTTAGGGAAAAAAATACTGCCGCAGACGGTCTTGCTAACCTTGGCATTATATCCGAAAAACAAAGCATATGGAATGGTGAAGATAATATTGATTTCAATATTAAAGACCTCATTAGAAAGGACAAAATTATGGGGAAAGAAAGATTGCATTTTAATCATGGTTGTATTAATGATTAAACATCAAAACTTTAAAAAGGAGATGATAGCTTATCAGAAGGGAAAAGTTTTAAATAAGAATATTAAAAATTTGCATGCTTTGTGGGTACTTATTTTCAAGTGTCCAAGTGTCATCTAGAAGCTCTCTTTGAATTTGTTGAAGAAGAAAAATTGCAGAACAAATTCAAGAATGGGAGGTGGCCTAAGAAGAGAGGAACCCGATAACCTTTATAGATGGCGGGAGATGCCCAAGGTCTGGACAAAACTGGAGAAGGGTTTTATGATGCCGTTCATGGAAAAACTGGTGGATTATGACAAAAGTAGAGTTAACTTGGTGGTTACAAGAGTGACTAAAAACTGGAAAAATGGCACTTTCAAAATCCATGGTGTCAAATTCAAGCTGGACGCGGACCTCATCTCTACGGTCACGGGTATGCCCCATGTAGTACCCTTCCTCGTTTGAAATCATTAGAATCATATTTTATTATTGTTTACATTAAGTGGATACATTACCATGATATGTTATTCAGACTTATATGACATTATTTCATGCTTTATCTAGATATGAGATGCATAATTTATTTGCAGTATTTTAGTACTTGTGGTTTATGGCATTTTATGGATTATTGCTATGTACTGACACTTTACTTTATCTATGCAATGTGAAATTATATGCTGAGTGTCTACGAGTGTAATGGAGGCAAGTGGATGATTTTTCTTCACTCATTTCGATGAGACAGGGAACGTCGTGATTCTCCTTCATCGGTGTGCATACCATGTTTTTTATATTGTATATATGCATGTGTGGTTCAGTGATGCAGGATATTGTAGGTACAAGTACCAGGTAGGTACGGGGTATCATGTCCATCTGGCTTCACAGGTCTGACCTTGCTTTATATTGTCCAATGGAAGTGGGGGAGGTAGCAGTCGACCCTATTTTACTCAGTTACACTCTTGTGAGTGTCGTTTGTTGGTCGTCCTGTCAGTTTGTTCGGTCTTCGTGTATTGTCGTTTGACTTTTTTTGAGTCTTTGCTTGGGGTTTGTTCAGTTGTGTGTTTAGTGGATTTAATTAATTAATTAAATTTATGGAGTTATCTCATAGTTGGTATTTTTGGGAATTATGTATTTTATGCATTAAGATTATAAATTTAATTAATTAAAAGAAATTATTAAATTAAGTTGCAAGTTGCATGATATTGGAAATATATTTTATTTAAATTTTAGTGAAAAAAAAATTAGATTAATTTCATTTATTGTTTCCTAGAATTTTAAATAAATAAAAGAATAAATGAATGAATGAATAAATGAATGAATAAAAGAATTAATTAGAATTAAAGTCTTGCTTTAATTTCTTTATTTAGAAAATTAATTAATTTGCATGAGAAAAGAAAAGAAAGAAAAATGACTTTTAATTATTGCATGTTAACTTATCCTTTGTTAGAAAATTAGAAAAGAAAATAAAATTGCTTTTATTACTAAAATTAATTATTAGGGTTTTTTGAAAAAAAAAAAAATATGCAACCTAGAATTTTAGTTTAAAAGGGGAATGGGTCTTTTATTTTGGGGACACAGGAAACAGGTCAGGGATTTAGGTGAAGAGAAATTTATTTGGAAGCTTGTTGAAGGATTGGTTCTCTTCTACAAATTTCCTCCAAGAAAGCTTTACCAGGTTGGGTGGCTTCATTTGATTGTTTGTTTTAAAGAAAATATTTTATTTCTTTCTGCTTTCTGAATGATGTGTGTGTTAAGACGTTTGTCAAATCTAAAGTCTTGTCTGATTATTCCTTGTTCTTGGCTAAAGTTAATTCCTAAAGTTAATTTTTGGTTTATGGAAATAATTTATTTTCTGGGTGCTTTTAGATTAAAATTTTGAGAAAATTGGAAAAAGTTATTATGGCAAATTTTGCCAAGATTTTTATTGTGTATGGAAATTGCAAGATTTAGGAGGAATGGGATTTACCAGAGAAATCATTCCCTCTTGTTTGATTTTTGTTTTGATATTTGGCTATGGCAGTCCTTTTTAATATTTGTGTATCTCTGTGATATTATTAGTTATTATAGAAATAAATTTAATACTAATTAAATTTATTGTGTTATTAAAAGTTAAGGGAAATTATTTTATTATATTATTTTGGAGAAATTATGTATTAATCAATTTCCCTGGAAATAAATTCTGGTTGAAAATTAAATTTACTTGTTTTTAGGTTATTGTGAATTTAAAAAAAAAATACCAATCGGTAGCCACTACCGACGGTAGTATGGCTACCGTACGGTAGCAATACTACCGATGGTGGTATGCTACCGGTAGTAGTAGTGCTACCGGCCTACGACAGCACGTGTTACCGTGCAGGGAGCACATGTATTAAT